>NC_044316.2:51588506-51902256 GCF_007474595.2 Lynx canadensis
CTTATCACTCTCCCTTCCTTTCCCTCTCTTCCTCCCTCCCTCTGTTACCCTCTCCCTGTCTCCCCTCCCTTCCCCTCTCTTTCCCTCCCTTCCTCCTTCCCTCTTTCTCTATCTTGCCTATTAAAATCTTCTCCTTCATGACCCTGCTCTTATGCCTCATTTCCACATAGCTTACTATGGAATCCTAAGCAGAATCAATTACGCCTTACTTGAGCAAATTACTAAGTCTGCCATAGTCTGCATTAAGTGTAAAATAAGGATAGAAGTAATAATTACATTACGGAGTTGCTGAGTTAAATATCAATCCCTTGAGACAGTGTCTGGGAAATAGTAACTATGTATGAGGATACTAGGTATCTTTATAATGAATGACATCACTCTCCAAGTACACTGAGCACCTTAGAAGCAGTCAGCACCACAGCTCATGCCTGTGTCCATCTCACTCAGTCCTCCACACCATAAGTGAGATCAATTGCTATGCCCACCACTGACCAGGCTTTCTTCTTCCCTGGCATACTCTGGGGCAGTGACGTGCTGAAACGCATGAACACTGGCTCATGAGGGCTGACTGTGCACACGCTGTCCTCACTCTGTCCACATTTAGGGACACCCCATCAGTAGCTTGAAATAGGCCATGGTGGAAATGGCAAATGCTATGAATCAGGGCTTTTTTTTTTTTCCTTCCTCAAGAGCCAGTTGTTAAACTTTACCAGCATATCTATGCTTCTAGACTACCTTCCACTCCTGTTCTTACATTCAATTGGATCTGTATGAACACTGCCCAGCAATGGAATGTGAGCAGAAGTGGCATATGTAACCTTCTAGAAACAGCAATTAGGAACAAGTATGCCTTTGCCTTTTTTTTTTTTTTTTTTTGCCTTTGCCTTTGCCATTTTCAACTGCTCCCTTTCCAGCTCATCAGCTGCAGAGGATCCATTTGTATCCTAAGAAATACTGGGGCCTACTGAATGAAGGATCCTGGGTCCCTGAATTACTTTGTGGAACAGAGAATCTCTTCAGCCCCTCATGGAGTGTTGAGGTCACTAAGAAATAAGCTACTGAGATATCAGGGTGGTCATTACACCAATTAATCTATCACAATACTGTCAGTATTCCATAACATTCAGACAAGCAAGCATTCATCGGTCATATGAGCACTGGTTGGCCCTCAGATGTGACCAGCCTAAGACTCTTTAGCTAAACACGTGTTATTTGGCTCACATGGAAAAACAATAGGGCAATTGTTCAACCAACTGACCATCTGTGATGTCAGCTGGCAGGCTTCAATCAATTAGTAACTGTAACTAAAACAGAATGTAATAAATTCTATAATTTCAAGTAGTTCAGTTTTACTGCACTAAAATTGCATCATGAAATGTAGTCATTATGAGGGATTAAAAATATAAAGAAGAGGGGTGCCTGGGTGGCTCAGTCAGTTAAGCGTCAACTTCAGTTCAGGTCATGATCTCACAGTTTGTAAGTTCAAGCTAGGTGTCGGGCTCTGTGCTGACAGTTCGGAGCCTGGAGCCTGCTTCAGATCCTATGTCTCCCTCTCTCTTTGCCCCTCCCCCACTCGCACTCTGTCTCTACCTCAAAAATAAAATAAACACTACAATTTTTTTTTTTTAAAATAAAGAATATGGTCTCAGGTTTTAATCACATTGGAGTAGCATCTGATGCTCTAAAAGCAAAGCATGGACTCTAAACTTATTGCTAGCTCTAAAAATATGCTCATTTCACATCACTGAATTTATGAATGTCAATAAATAAATAAACAAACATGGACAGGTCCATCAAACTTAGTATAAAATATTTCCTGAGCACTTGGGTGGCTTGGTTAAGCATCCAACTCTTGATTTCAACCCAGTCATGATCTCATCATCAAGAGATCAAGCCCCACATCGGGCTCTGCACTGATCGTGGAGCCTGCTTGAGATTCTCTCCCTCCCTCTCCTTCTGTCCCTCTTCCTGCTCATACTCTCTCTCTACCTCAAAAAATGAAAATAAAAATAAAAAATATTTCCTGACTGGAGGAAATCTTCAAAAGATTAAATTAAAAGGATGAATTAGTAGCACCTAATTGAAAGTAAGCTTTCTCTCTTGGAGCTCTTCATGGGTACGATTAGCTCTACCCTGCAGGTCACCCACTGCCTTCAAAGAAGTGGAGGGACTCAAGATAAATGAAACGGTTATTTTCTGGTCTAGAACACTAGGTACTCTCATACTGACTTTTTTTTTTTTTTTTTTTTTAATGAATGAGTAATTATGTAGGGGACAGATATGTGAAAAGTTTCATTCTAGTAAGTTTTATGCTTTAAAACACTGCAGAAAAAAATTGGATAAAGGGAGGCTCAACACTAGTGGTTACATCCACAAGTCCTCCTGGTGATGAGAGTATTTGCAAAGAAGCCAGCTAAGCCTACAGGGAAAATACTGAGTTCATTTGAACACAGCACAAAGTTGAGCTCCAGAAATCAATTCCTAACTCCCTAGTAATTCAAAGACTGAAGACTGCATGTGTAGAGAAAGATATGATGTCTCTTCCTTCTGAAGCTGCTGATATTCTTTTCTAAAGCCCATGAGAGAGCTGCTCTCTTGGGAAACTTTTGCAAACAGAATGCTATGCTATGAGTAGAGACAACACATGGCTACTATTGCTGAGCATGTGGAAGAACTATAGTCTATATAGTGCATGAAATATCAGTTTGGCCAGCACCATCTAAAGCTAAATTGATCCATATGATTGGAATTTTGCCCAGACCCTTTAACCAAAGGGGGAGGAGGGGAGGCATCATTTTGAAATTAGCATTATCAATACAGTAATACATTCTGAATGCTAGTTGGGCCTGACATAGGAAGTGATGTAATAAGAGAGTGCTTACTGCTCCTGCCCCTTGAACAGAAAATATTTTCCTTGAGGAATAGAATAGTTGAAAACTGCAGATTGCATTTTAATATTAACCAGATTTCTACATTAAGCATGATTTCCGAGAACAATTTGATTTCTCTTTTTTTCTCTTTACCCCCACTGCGCCCCTCAAGCAAGTGATCAGAACTGTGTTCACCCACAGGCAGCTCCTGGAATGGACCCAGGGCTGCCTGCAATTTAAATGTCAAACTTGGTGCTGTTGAACGTAGAGAGTCTCACTCAGCAACATGTGTCACTCATTGCTGCCCTGTCTATCGTTATTGTTTCTTGATGCGTTCAGATTGCTACAAATTCTCTCGTGGTTTCTTTGATTGTCTCCAAGTGTGAAATTTCAAAGCTTGTTTCTTCTTCACCATGTTTAAGACAAGTAAGTGTAATCACCTTCTAGAACAAGCAAAGAGCAACAAGAAAATTACCAAACCTGTTTTAAATTTTGAAAGGAGCAGGATTTTTTTTTTTTTTTGAGCTTCTAGAACTGGTTTCTGCAACTAAGTGTGGAGTCAAAAAAGCTTTTTTTTTTTTTTTTTTTTAAACTGGCTAAACATATCTATTCCCAGTGGACACACACACAAGAATTCTAAGCTACCAAAAATGGCCTCTCTCAGGGCAGATTTGACAGCAGTGACAACCCCTGATTGGTTAATGGAAGCACTTCAGGATTTATCAGTTTTGATGGCTATCGTCTTTGGCAGGCAGTAAAATCGTGAAATAAAGACAATTTAACCACAGTTGTGCAAGGATAGGGAAGGGTGTGGAAGACCACTACTAGTAATGTGCTGTCATTCTGGATTTGTCGAAAGCAGATGGCTGTGAAACGGGGGCCACAAGCGAGGATGAATAAGGAGAATACAAACACAGAGCTGCAGGGTAATAAACCAAACCCATGAGTGTTTTGGTGCATGAAAGGGCATACATGAGGATTAACTGCAGCCTTATAAGGGAATTAGGGATAAATGGTTATAAAATGGTTTTTATTTCTCACTTTACAGAGCTAAATAATAATTTCTATTAAAAAAGAAAAGCAACAAAAAAGAAAAGTCTCTCTTAGGATCTAGGAATAGCACCCTCCCCCAGGAAAAACAGGCGGTGTGATGGACAGGAGAACCCATAAGGCAAAACTGTCAGCAGTCACTGGCTTTGGATGTGTTCTACAACAAAGCCACAACTTAGGGGAGAAGTGATCATGGGTAGCTGGTGGCATCTGTCTGAAAAGGCCACTATCTTCTCTCGGCAGGGAGATTTCACTTTTCTAACAGAGAAGAGAGCTTTCTTCAAGATTTTCATACTTCAAGCATTAAGGACTGCTGAGAGACGAGAAAAAAAAAAAAGCATTGTTTTTTTAATTCTTCATTTTGACGCAACATAAATGCCTCAGAGCTGCATATTCTCTTTTTCTATATTCATCCTAAATGTAGCATTTCCCAGGGAGGAAAAAATCTAACATTTGTAGAAAACCTACTATGAGCTGTGTTGTACATTTCATATGTTCAATTTCATGATGTTTTACATCTAAGATGTAAAAAAAGGTACAGTGAAATGGATATCATCTCAATTCCAAAAATGAGAAAGCAGGCATCTCTTCTAAGTATCTCTTCCAAGATCAGAAAGCACAAAATATGTGTAAAGTTATAATAAGTACTTTGAACTCAAGGTTGCTTGAATCAAAAATTAGTGCCCTTTTCATTATATTATACCTACTACCCAGATTAATCCCACAGTTTGACCTGATATCTGGTATTATCAGTAACAGGCGCTGCACATCTATGGTTTAGCACTCTCAGCCTGCCTCATTATTCTAACACAATATCCACGATGAGCCTTTGTCTTGGTGACTATTCCTTACTCTAACCCACCACCATCCTAGTAAGTGCTCCTGTGTCCCTGCCTGCAGTCAGAGTCCTCACTTAATCCCCTGCTCCATTTGACTGAAGACCTGCTTGAACATAACACATCTTTCTAAAATAACCAACTTTCCCTCTACACTTGTGGTTCCTGCAAAACACATGTAAACATCCACCATGACTACCTCTCACCTGACTTTTCCATGGGATTGTTGTATTTCATACACTGCCCCCTCCATCTACACCGTCAATTAGGAAGACTATTTTAATTCTAGAAGCAGATGGAACCTAGAGATGATATTCTATCAGAACTTCTACCAGAATGTCAGATAGAAATTTAGTGGCTTAATCTTCAACTATCAAAACACTTGACGTAAAAACTGATATAAGTAAAAGGAAAAAAAGACAAGTGCACTATTATGGTTAAATATTTCAATGTTCATATTGTAATACTTGGTAGAATATATAGATATAAATTTAGTTGGTTGGCCTATCAGCCAATTTAGTTTATATCTACAGAAAATTACATGCTAAAATCCATAGAGTGCAAACTCTTTACAAGTGCGCGTGAACTGTCCACGAAGATAAATCGTATGTTTGACTCTAAAGTAAGTTTCCATAATTAACAAGAATTGAAATCAAACATAACATGGTGGGGTGCGTGGCTGCCTCATTTAAGCATCCAACTCTTGGATTCAGCTCAGGTCATGATCTTACAGCTTCGTGGGCTCGAGCCCCACATTGGGCTCTGCGCTGGCAGCACAGACTCTGCTTGAGATTCCTTCTCTCTCCTCTCTCTCTGCCCTCCCTCCCTGCACTGTCTCCGTCTCTCTCAAAATAAATAAATAAACAAACTTAAAAAAAAAACCCATAACATGTTCCCTGACTACAATGGAATTAAATTTGGAAACAAAAGAAAAACAAGAAATATTTCTGTAATATATCCAAATAGTTCAAAATTAGAGAACACATTTCTAAATAATTCATGAATAAAAAAACAAGGTATAGTAAATACTTCTAATTGAATAAATATGAAAACACAACATGCTAAAATCTGTAAGATACAACTACAAAAGTGTAGAATGAAATACATAGTTTTTAGTGTATTAGAAAAAAAAGAGAAGTTTAAATTCAATAATACAAGTTTCTACCTTAAGAACTGAGAAAGGGAGAGAAGAAGAGCAGGAAGTGAAGGAGTGGAGAAGGAAGAGAGCAAATTAAAACTGTAAGGGGTGCCTGTGGCTCAGTCAGTCAAGCATCTGACTCGTGATTTAGGCTCAGGTCATGATCTCATTGTTTGTGGGTTCAGGTCTTACATCAGGCTCTGCAATGACACTGTGGAGGCTGCTTGGGATTCTCTCTCCCTCTCTCTGCCCCTTCCTCCTTTTTCTCTCTTTCAAAATAAGTAAGTAAACTTTAAAAAAGTTAAAAAACTAAATAAATAAATAAAACCAAAAGTAAAAGAAAAGAAATAATGAAGATGACAGATGAAAACAATAAAATAGAAAATGTGGAAATAATTTTTAAAAAAACAATGAAACCAAGCTAGTTTTTTTTAAAGAATAAAATTGATAAACCTCTTCTTAGACTAATCACTAAAAATTACCAAAACCAAGAATAAAGAGGACATCACTATATAGTTTTGAAATTAAAGGATAATAATAAAATATTATGAATAATCATATGAACAAACTTGAAAACTTAGATGTAATAGAAACTACTTTGAAAAACAAATTTGCCAAAACTGACACAAGAAGAAATAGACCATCTAAATTGCCCCCATCAACTAAGTAAACTAAATTTGCAATTAAATATCTTCCCCAAAAGAAATTTCCTCACCCATACGGCTGTACTAATGACTTCTATCAAACATTTAAGAAATAAAATTAATTCCATGGAAATATTTCAGAAATAAAATAAACAGCACCTTCAATGCATTATATAAAGCAGGTATTGCCCTGCTAACAAAACCATAAACTGCAAGATCGATACTCTTCAAAACACAGAAGCAAAAGTTCCAAAGAAAATTTCAACAAGTCAAATTCCATCAGGTGCATCATCATCAAATAGGTTTTATTCTAACAATGTAAATTTGGTTTAACTTTTAAAAATCAATTGATGTAATTCACAATGTTACAATAAAAGAGAAAAAAAGTTATGGTCATCTCAGTAGATGCATAAAATAAATTTGGCAAAATTAAACACTCATTCATGATAAACATTTGGAGTATATTAGAAATAAATGAAAACTTCCTCAACTTCTAAAAACTTCCAGATATGTTTATAAACATATCTACCAAAATCTGCATCTAATATCAAGCTTAATAATGAAAGACTGCAAACTTTCTAGCTAAAATGAGAAACAATTCAAAGGTATTAAAACCACTTCTACTCAACACTGTATTGGAATTCCTGGCCAATGCAATAAGACAAGGGAAAATAAAGCACATAGAGTGGAAAGGAAGAAGTAGCACTACCTTCTTTCATGGCATGATCATTTACATAGAACTTCCAAAGAAAAGCTATAGCAAAACTATGAGAACTTGATAAGTGAACTTACCAGGGTCACAATGTATAACGTTAATGTAATGGATTTCTACACACTTTCAGAGATCAATTGAATAATATAAAAAAAAACTGGATGTTTTATATAGCAATTTTTCACATATTTCAAACGGTCAAAAAATGAGATATGGAAGAATTTATTTGGGGAAGATTCAAGAGATCTAGATAAATACAGATTAGGAGAGACACACTTTTGCTATTAAGGGCATTTCAGCCTACACCACTTGAAAATCTAACAAAATATACATTATACTCTAACAGAGAAGTTGAAAATGAGATATAATGACAGTCCCATGTTACTACCAATTAGGAAAGGTAATATCATTTTCAGGTTATTGAAATTGAATTCCAGCATGTGAGACATTAACTGCCAATCAGGAGAGAGATGCCATATATATTAAGAAGTTCTGGAGAAAAGAATAATAATATGAGCTTTGAATCAGTTATGCTAAGGGATCTAACATCATTTCAGCACCTGTAATTTGTCATTATTATTAAGCCATGAAATGAAAAGGTGAGCCAAATGGTATGTGCTTTCCAGTGGTAAGTTTATGTTGGAATGAGATACTGGGCCACCAGAGCCGCTAAAATATTTTTTAATGAATTCATAAAGAAAATCCAGACACTTAAAAATAACAAGGTCTACAACAGTGCATTTCAACAGAGTTTGCTAAAGGGGAATCAATATTTTTCCTTGAGACTACTTCCTCTGATTCTCTCTTGTAAATACAGACATTGGAAAGTGAAGAGATTATTAGTTTCATTTCTTAAACATTAATGAGTCAATGGCAGATGTTTCAAATTTAAAGCTTAGGTTTGTGATAGAGCTGCTTCTCAAACAGACTTTACCTCATATGCTCTAGGGAATGTAGCAGCAAGAATTGTTTGTCATATGTTCTCTAGGTAAACAGAAGGACAAACATTTACAGAAACTTTAACACCAAGCTAAAAATTATCACAGCTCTGAAAAAATTAATAAAATCACATAAAATTATTACAACTCCAAATTTTGATTTTCCATTAAACTTCATGTAACAATGATTAATGATTCTTCTGAGAAATGCTAGGTAACACAACTACTAATATTAATAATAATAATAACAGTTGATATTTAACTTTTATTTAGTATTTACTATTTACCACATGCTATGATGCAATACATCTAATTTCCGTAACAACTTCATGAAGAATTCATGAAGAATGTATGATCATTACCCATCTGTGAGGTAAAATAATCAAAGTATAGAATTTAAAATGTTACCAAGTTCATTTAGCTAGTAAATGGTACCACTGAGTTTCATAAACAAGTTTGTCAGGGTTGAGATTTGCGAATATGCTGTCATACTCTGAAGACTAGGCTTTTAAACACTATAATGCTCTGTATCACAGGGGGGAATATCTAGAAATACTAAACATTCTGTAGTTCTTCTCCACCTCCAAAGGCTTTCTGAACAAGGTAAAAATACAAAAAAGGCACTGTGGCAATTTGGAATTAACAAGAAGTAAGCCTCTACTCTTAGAAATTAGCATCTGCTGTACAAAAGCCAAATACTAAGACATACTCAAGTTTACAATTCTATTGGAATAGTCACATAGAAAGTAATTAGAATTGATCAAATCCTATTCAAGTCTATCTGAAAAGGATTTCTAGATATAAAGCTCAGAGGTTCATATTTACACACACACACACACACACACACACACACACACACACACACAGAAAGAGACAAAGACAGAGACAGAGACAGAGAGAGATCACCATTTCGTACAATTCCTATGAGTTAGTGTGCCATAACTTCAAATAACCAACACTTTCCAGGGCACCTGGGTGGCTCAGTCAGTTAAACATATGACTTTGGCTCAGGTCATGATTTCACAGTTTGTGAGTTCGAGCCCTGCTTCGGGCCCTGTGCTGACAGCTCAGATTCTGGAGACTGCTTCGGATTCTGTTTCCCCCTGTCTCTGCCCACCCCCGCCCCCCACTCATGCACTCTCTCTCTCTCTCTCTCTCTCAAAAATAAATAAATGAAAAAAAAAAAAAGAAAGAAAGAAATAACCAACACTTTCTACATTACAGGATTCCAGACAAGGGAAAAAAGTCCTAAAATAATAGACTTGGAGAAGTGTAAACCAAATAGCTTCTAAATACATTTTGCAGTAGGTAAGGTGACTGTCATAAGGGAAAACAGTACTGGGTGAGTATGTGGAAAGAAAGCTGGTTAATGGCTAACTGCCTTAAAGGCTAATTATTCATGTAGAATTACAGAGACAAAGCTGAAAGGATCCCTAAGGATGTCTGAATCCCTCCCTCCTAGCCCAACAGTACCAGGGAGCCTTAATCCAAACAATTCTAGATAAATGGGTCTCTTCTTTGTTTTAAGGAAATCTCCAGGGTCTCAGATTTCAAAATTGCCCTCACTACACATTCCATGTATTTTCCCTAACTTTCATAAATCTCTCTTTTTATTAAGTAAATCCAACTTTCCCATATGAGTACTGGGTTTGGAGGAGAAATATTATACAAGCCTTCTCTATTTCCACAAAGTTCCAACATAACCATAGGAAAATACTTGTAATCTTGCTGTATCTAGGGGTTGCTGTGTCAAGGGGTTTCTTGCCCACCATCTTTGCCTACACATATCAACTCTCAAACCAAAACACTCACAGACTCACAGACCCACAGACACATACAGAGACCTTCCTTGATGAACTTTCACCCTAAAATATATTCTGGATTCACTTCACTCAAAATCAATCCTACTCTGTTTCCATAGTGTGGTATTTGGAATACAGAGCATGTTTTTCATAGTCATGTGTGGGATTTATTAAATATACAGATTCCAAGGTTGCTTTCCAGGCCTATTGAGCCAGAACCTGCCAGACAATATACAGTTACGTGCAGACATAAGTCTACAGGGCTGTGAAAATCAACAGGCCTATTCTTATATAGTTGGAGTATTGAGACAATTACATCTATGCATAATCTTTTACCGAACTGCAAGGTATTGATCATATTGATTCAGTTTCTGGATACCACTAGAACAATTGCATACAGTCCAAGGAAAGCATTCTAAGGTCATTTTTTGTTTCTTGCTCTGAATGTTCACCTTAATTTATTGTTAGATTTATCTGATTAGCTGAGAGTGATTTAAAAAATTCCAAATCCCCAGCACCCGGGTGGCTGAGTCGGTTAAGTGTCCGACTTCGGCTCAGGTCACGATCTCACGGTTCGTGGGTTCGAGCCCCACGTCGGGCTCTGTGCTGACAGCTCGGAGCCTGGAGCCTGCTTTGGATTCTATGTCTCCCTCTCTCTTGGCCCCTCCCCCGCTCATGCTCTATCTCTCTCTTTCTCTCAAAAATAAACATAAAAAATAAAAAAAATAAAAAAAATTCCAAAGGCTAGCTGGACTCTCTAGTTCTTCTGCCTTCTTCCACTAAAATATCTTCTAGCTGTGAATCTTCAATTGGTGAACTGGTGCCTTAAATAGAATGGTATTTTCCAGGATATATTTGGCACATTTTTTTCCAGGACACTTAATTACTGAATAATTTGGAGAAAAAAAGTAAAATGATTTAACTAGAAACTACGTGGAAGTATTTCATATATGTGAAAACAATTTTTAGACATTACACAATAAGCACCAGGGCAGTGTACCCTGGGAGAAAGGAGACAAACAGGTGAACTGTTAACTTACTGTGATAATGATTTCACAACATGTGTGCCAGGTCATTCTGCTGTACATCTTACACTTACACAGTGCTGTATGTTATGCATATCTCATAAAACTGGAAAAAATAATAAAATGAGAATAAAACAAAAACAAGATGAAATGTATGACTGCCCAAATGTACTGCCAAGAAAGAGTTTCAAGGCCCAGGGAGAGGAAACCCATATTCTGAGTGGAGGAGACAGAGTTGAAAATTAGATGCAAACACAGGTAGACTTCACAAGGCAGAGTACCAGTAAGAGGTCTGGAGATCTTCAGAGGATTTCAGTTGAGTCTTCAGCAGTATACTGATGGAAAGAAAATACTTTTGAAGAAACTATGTGAGCCATGAAAAGAACTATCAGCAAGGAGCAGGAGGAATTATTCATTATTCTCAGAGTTCACACAAAACAAAACAACAAAACAAAACAAAACAAAACAAAAAAAAGGAACTCATAGATCCACCAGCCAGGGTGAAGGATCCTCAAAACAGATGGAGCCTCAGGTAGAATAATTCGAAGTACTTCCTCAGCAATAAGGATAACTCAGTCCTATACAAAATGCTGATCTCTGGTCTTTCCTAACCAAAACTGAAACCAAGCCCCCCCTCCAAAATCAAACTGATTCCAAGTAACGTAACTGTGGGCAGAACAAAGTTCAAAAACCTTTACAAGATTACAAAAAGATCTAGCACCCTAAAATGTAAAATTCAGAATCTACATTTAAAAAAAAAATCCAGATGTGCAAAGGAACGGGTGAATATGACCCATTGTGAGACTTGGTAATCCCACAGATGATAAAACTCATAATCAAATAATTTAAAATACCTATTGTAAGCATATTATGCTACTAAAATCAACAATTTAGATGAAGTGGACAAACTATTGAAGTTTATGCAAGAAGCTTTAAATGATAAAAGAAACACTCAGAACACTAGAACCAGGAAACTTCCTAAATCTGAGAAAAGGAATACACAAAAATTCTAGAGTTTATATCATACATGATGGTGAAAGATGGAATGATTTCCTCCCATGATTAGTAATAAAGCATTGATGTCTGAGCTTACCATTTGTTTAACATATTACTGGAGGTTCTGGGTAGTGCAATAAAGCAAAGAAATAATAAGCATACGGACTGGAAATATGATGTAAAAAAGTGAATTGAGTTTGCAGAATACAAGGTCAATTGAAAGAAATAAATTATGTTTGTACACTAGTAATGAGCAATCAGATATTAAAATTGAAAAGAAATACCATTTTATAGTAGCATCACAAAACTGAAATAATTAGGGATAAATCTGACAAAATATTTCTAATACATTGAAAGCTATAAAACATTAGTGAGAAAAAAATTAAATAAGCTAAATAAATTGAGACCATACCAAGTTCATAGGTGGGAAAAATGAGTATTTTTACCCCAATCAAAATCCAAGCAGGGTTTTTGCGTGCATCAAACTTGACAACCTGGTTCTAAAACTTATGTGGAAAAGCAGAAGGCCTTGAAAATAGCCCCTCCATTGAAAAAGAAGAACTAAGTAGGACAATATACACTTCCTGATTTCAAAATTAATAACAAACCAACAGGAATCAAAACTGTCTGGTACTGGCATAAAGATTAACATATACATCAAAATAACAGAACAGAGTCTTTAGAGATAAAGCCATGCATAGGTTGTCAATCAGTTTTCAACAAAGTAACCAGACAATTCGACGGGGGGAAAAGGTCATCTTTTTAATACATTTTGCCAGAACAATTGGACAGCCATAAACAAAACCATGAACCTTGATGCTTCTCTCACACTACAAATAAAACTTAAGTCAAAGCAGATCACAGACTTAAATGAAAGAGGTAAAGTTATAAAACTGTTAGAAGAAATATAGGGGAAAATCTTAATGAGAGTGGGTTTGGTTTAAATACCTTCAATAGGACAGAAAAAAGCACAAAGTCTAAATATCTTTTGAAAAAGTTAAATTGGACTTCATCAAAATTGAAAATGTTTATACTCTAAAAGATACGATTATAAAAATGGAAGAGCAAGCCACAGACTGACAGAAAACATTTGCAAAATACTTACCTGACAAAGAACTAGTGTCTAGAATGTATAAAGAACTTATAGCGCACTAATAAAAAACCAGACAACCCCCGCACACACACACAAATGTCCAAAGTCTGAACCAACACCTCACTAAAGAAGATATACAGATGGTAAATGAGCATTTGGAAAATGCGATTTAAACACAAATTAAACCAAAATGAGATGCTACCGTATACTGAGAATAGTTAAAATTAAAAAGACTAGTTACGTAAAGTATTCGTTAGAATGTGGAACAAATGGGACTCCTTTATATTGCTTTGCAAATGTAAACTTGCACAACCACTTTGGAAAATGGTTTGACAGTTTCTTAAAAATTTAAAGATATACCTATAATGTGACCAAGCATTTCCACAGCAAAGTATTTGTGCAAGAGAAAAGAAAGCATATGTCCACACATTAATCTGTACATTAATATTCACAAGAGATTTGTAATAGCCAAAAATTGAAAAGAACCCAAATGTCTATGAAGAACTGAATGGATAAACAAATTGTAGTATAACCATACAATGGAATACTACTCTTAAATTTAAAAATAAAGATAACACTCAACAAATTAGATGAAACTCAGAACAGATATTGTGAGTGAAAGAAGACAAAAAAAAAAAAAAAAAAAAACAACCAGCACATACATAAACAGCATTTATATAAACATACGTTTGTGATCCGTTATATAAAACTGTAAAATTTGAATGAACGTACAGTGACAGAAAGCAGATGAGTTGAAGGGGTGAGTGGACAGAGATTGAGTAAAAGGGGCATAAAGTAAACTTGGGGGTTATATTAATTATCATGACCGTGGTAATGGTTTCACAGGTGTACAGATATGTCAAAACTTGCCAAAATGTACAGATTAAATATATGCAGTTTATTTCAGCAATAAAGGTGTTAAAAACAATTTAACTGGAATGTCACATATATTATTTACATACTAAATTAGACAAAGATGGTGTTGGTGACAATTCTGCCTTATTTGTGTATCTTTTCCCCCCACTGGAATCAGAGTGCTTGTTCTTGTGACCAACCATCTTCCCTTATAATAAATGTCAGTATATTCCAAATTATGTAACTCACTATGCAGCAGGAATAAGAAGAAAGTATTCAATAGACACTAAAGGCAAAAAAAAAAAAAAAAAAAGTCTAACAGCATTTTAATCTGACCATGTAGACAGAAAGAGGGACAACACATATATCTGAGCCTGGGTTTCTGCTAGAATGGTGAAGATAAGCATTGAAATAGGGATTTGAGAGGAGCCGAATCTAAAAGAAAGTTGGTACTGCATTTGAAACATGTCAAGTTTTCAGAGTCAGCACAACTTGTCTCAACATAGTTGGAAATGTGACACTGTAGTAAGGCAGCAATCCCATTCCTGACATACAATGGTCATTTTGTTGAGAGTAGTGCTCACCAACAGAACTTTGTGTGATGATAGAAATGTTCTGTATCGACATTGCCCAGTGGAGTCATGACCAGCATGTGTCTGTTGAATACTTGAAATATGGCTGGTTAACATAAAAATTAACTTTATTTAACTCAAATTAGTTTAAATTTAAATAGCCACATGTGGTTACCATATTGGACTTCTCAGGTTTGGAGATTACCATTCAACATCCCAATCAAGAAACTTCAGATAAAACTATCTCCTTCATTTCTTATTTTTCATTCACTTGTTTACTGAAAAAAGTGACTACCTACTCTCTTTTGTCTATTATTGTACTCTGACCATTTAGCACAAGTAAGTTTCTTGCCTTTGGAAAGTTTATGTTTCAGTGAGTCCCATTAACTACCAAATCCCAGTTAGATTCTCAACTGAAATTTCATTCACCTTGACCCACCTCTTCTCTACTTTCAATACAGCCTCAAGATCATCCAAAAGGGTAAAATAATCCAAACATTTTGTTTTAGTTTCTGTTGTTGCTGTTTGCTTTTGGTACTGTGAAAAGTAAGGAAAAGTTGCTTGATTACTGGTTTCTCAACTACAAGTTATGAAATGTTCAATGTTTTTATATTTTTCTCTATTGCCAAAGGTCTGCTGACCATAAATACAGGTTGAAATACACAGCAAACTTTGACTGAGGCATCTTATTGTTCATGCTGATGTATGTCTATATACTGTTTAACTATGTCTATATGTGTGTCTATGTATTGCCATAATCTATGGAAATACAAGTATTTTTATCCAGGTTTTTAAAAAAATCACCTTGTAAAAAGAGAAAAACAAATGTGAAGTAGCCCAAATATTTAAATACTCGGTGAAATTGTCCATTACATCTGAAGTTCTAAGCAATAACATGTATATTTTTTCCAGGCAAAACACACAACATAGCCATTGAATCTTTTCAGTAAAAATTTTCTTTAATTTAATAACAAAGCCATGGTAATCAGACTGAAACTTTTAATTAGCAAAGCACAATTTCAAAGTCAGGAGGAAGAAAACAAAAAGAAATTTGTCAAAGATTTTTATCTTAGGATCACAAATCCATTCAGGGCTGTAAATTTGTCAAAGAAACCCACTGAATGATCCTAAGGGAAACCAACTACATTTATGGAGGAAATGCCAACCCCATACAAGTGTCAAAAGGATAGGAAATCAACGTCTATGAAGTCTTTAGACTGTCAAAAAGACACACTTTCGGCTATTTTGGCTCTGACTCTTTGGGACACCCAAAGGAATTGTTAGAGCCTTGGAACAGCAAGCTTCATTACCATAGATGCAATAAAGCTTATTTTCTGCAGACTTCTTGGTTATCACTATTTAAAAGTGGTGAAATGCTGATATCCCCAATACTCTCATGAAAGAGTAACTAAATCTGATTTTTGAGTCTAAAATTGCTAACTTCCTAGCAGAGCCAACAAAAATGACATGAATGACTTTATTTTTATGCTTGTAATGAAAGGTAACTTGTTACATCAGAAAGCTTATTATAGTTTAAAGAAATGAAAAATAAAAGACACTTCTGACCTCACATCATTGCAACAGCATCAAAATAATTTATCCTGATAGGTCACAAATTTTAAGATATCACAATGTTCTGCAGCATGAATTAGCTTCCCATATGGCTACAGATACACTACATTTACCAGCATGTGTCCATGCCTTTGTAACATAAAAAACAAAGTAAGGAAGAGCACCAGGCATATGGAAGAAATATGGGAACTTCAGGAAATACTGAGAAGGAAGGGCTCACGATGCCTATCTGCACACATCAAACCCCAGATTCAGTCTACACAGACAGGGACTAAAGTTACTTTATCATCATCTATCCCAAATCCTGCACACAAAAAGAAGGCATTAAGCAATCAGCATTCCCAGTCTCCAAAGGATTCTTTTCCTCTATCGCCAGGGTGCATTAATTTCCATCATGAACAAATGGTGCTTTGAAAAACAGAACATCGAATTTGTTTACTATTTTCATCAGTGTGGTTTTCTTGGTAACTAATATGAGGGCAGAAGAGGTCGTTATTTAGGCCTCAGAGCCCGTGAAGAAGGCAGCTGGTAACAAAATGTAGCTCTTTACAGATAATCTGTCGCTGTTATTCCTATAAAAATAGTTTCTCTCAATAGCAGCTTTTGATAAACGTTTGGTCATGTTTCCCAATACTGCCTCAATATAAGTATCTCCTGGAATGATTTTTAAATGCAGATCACAAAATCCTCCCCCCTAAAGATTCTAACCAGTGAGGAGGGTCTTGGAATCTGAATTTTTAACACTGTGTGTTTGAGAAACACTGCCCTACGTGTATCATCCTGCTGCGAACAACTATCAGCAAGTAAAGACTGGGACCGAATGACAGAAATGGAGTCTGAGCGAGTTCGCTCAATCCGCATTACAGCTAGTTCCTCTCAGCTTCTTTACAACTCCCATATCACACTGTTCGTTCGGCTGTTTACAGAAGAAAGAAAGAGAAAGCAGAGACACTTGCATCATGACCTGCTAAAGCGGTCTCTCCCATTTGGAATTGGATTCCACACTTTCGACAGTGTCAGAAATAGCTTGCTCACCTTCTAAACACTCTAAAATGTTTGCAGGCCGTAAGTTTACTGAGGAGTTCTTGGGATCACTGCCCACTCCTATGGGCAAAGGGACACACTGAACAGACATGCATTGCAAAAAAAAAAAAAAAAAAAAAAGGTATTAGCTGGGCTCAGAGAGAGCTCTGAAGCCAGGAAGTCCCTTCAGGGTTGTTCCAAAGTAAAGCAAGATGGCCAGCCCTTTATACCACTGCCCTATTGATGTTTTATTAGATGTGGGCTGCCCTTGGGCTATGACATTGGGCAAGGCAATTATCTTCTTCTGACCCCAACTTTCTGGGAGAACTCAGCCAGGGTCCAGCAGCAATCAACATCAGCTGGGGAGATTAGTAGGTCCTGAAGGTCCTGAAGGCGGTACACACCACACCACCCACTGCAAAGACTGGCTATTGATTCCAATTTTGCTCACCTTCATTCATGTCTGGTTGCCCCATGTTTCAACAAGAAAACAAATAGGCTGGGGCCCATGATCACCTCTGAGAAACCCAAGAAGCTCTAAACACTTTAAGACCGGTGATTTAGCAAAGAGTTTATACACATTTTCAATGCACAATAAGGGCAGAGTGAGAGAGTCAACATATTTTAGCACTAAGATGTCAGGTTTCATTAGAGTTAGTTGTTCCAGGAAAGCAAAGGGAAATAAAACACAGAGTAACACTAACAAAGAGTCACATTACCAGCCTTTTAAATACATTGACCATACCTTGGTAGTTTATACTGAAAAAAAGGAAATGTACATTTTTACACATTTCAGTGAATCAACATTCTTATCCACTAAGGCCCTTCATCAATCATTTAGTGGTTAGACAACCCCACATACAAGGAGTGCATCCGAGCTCACTCCTGGAGTTATTATAAATTTCAGGTGTTGTGTGCCAGCCCTTCACAGTGAAGACTTTCACAGGGTTCTCAGCAACATGCAACACCAATCCACTCCTAAATGTTCTGGTTCTCAAATTTTCAACTGGGGATAATCACACTTAAGTCAAGTGTCAACAAAGGTTGTATTTAACCATGAAAAGCCATACAGTGCAATCTATGCATCAGCATTGCCTATGAGACCCAGTGTTCTCCAGGGCTAGGTTTTCTGCTATCTCTTCTAAAGTATAAGACCATTAGAAGTGAACTGACAATTGTGGGTGGGGAATAGCATAAAGTCTCCCACACTCGCACGTTCAACTTGAGCACAGGCAACACTATGAACTCTGAACATGATCCATCATTGTTGTGGTGAATGGTAAGTGTTTGATGAGCAAGAAAGTCCTAGAACCAAATCTAAGTCAACATGCCCCCAGAGAATACAAAGGTCACCTGACCTTGCTGCTCACTGACTCATAGTAATCACTGATAAAATTCTAGGGTCTTAAATTGCCACCTTCTCTTTATTCTATCTGGGAAGTGGGAGGGAGGGGGTACTGCCTCACAGTCAGTCTTCTGTCATCCATGTAGGATCTGCTCACCAGTAAAATGTGTTCTTCACATTCCCTTTTTCCTCTATGCTAACAAATGTGTTTCTGATGACTAGCCTTTTCACTGACTAGTCTTTCTTGATCTGGCCATTATGGAAGGATAAAAGAAGAAAAGATGTGGCCCTGTTCACTGCCCTAGAACTTCATTGTCTTTACTACTCCTACAATGACACGAGTCACATGAGGTGTGACCAACTCTAATGGCTGCAATAAATAGGATTTATAATTTAGGTTAATTCCTCCTGCTACCCTATAAAAAATATTTTTTCTATACTATAAGCGAGATAGAACCAAGACGTCACAAATTTTACAGGGGTATAGCCCTACTTCCCAAACTTGCATACCTATTCACAGGGCCTGAGCATTTCTGTGAAAAAAAATTATTTCTAAAGTCTGTGGTAGGGCTCTGCGACCACCTTTCAAAGGTTTCAGCCCCTTATGCACATAAGCTGGTTTTCTCCCACAATCCACCCCCCAACATATCTTTAAAACCATTTGGAACCAAGTTAAGCTATTTGGCTGGAACAGAAACCAAGAGTAATTTTTGAATTGGTATCATGGAGAAAGGTCAAACAGAGAAGGGAAAAGATGTGTTGGCCTTTGTTTTTTTAAGGTCTTAAAAGCAGTTGAAGTATTCAGGGGAATCTGACATTCCAAATCTAGTGTAGCAATCTATAAGTGCATAGGAACTGCAGGCCAAATCCCTTCAAAATCATCCCATGATAGTGAATTTCAGATGCACTTTCTTATTATTTCTAAGAAATGTGAGCTGAAGCATCCATATACATGAATGAGCACATGTCTACAAATACATCTTACAAGCAAGCATGTTAAGAAAAAAATGTGGGTTTTTTTACTTCATAATTTAAAAGGCATTTTCACAATGGACTTAGGACTTCACTATTTTATGTGTATTTATCAAGCCACAGCTCTATCTCTCCACTTACTTTCAGAAAAAAAAAAAAAAAAAAAAAAACAACCATCAAGTTGCTGTATTTGTGTTATCTTCACCACTTCATATTTTGTTCTTTTTCTCAATCAACTGTAATCAAACTTATATTGATATCACTCCACTAAAATAGTTCTTTGTGTGGTCAAGAGTAAGTTTCATGTTGCCAAACCCAGTGGCCATCTCTCTGTCTTCATTTTACTCTACCACTCAAAATGATTTGGTAGAGTGGAACCGTCTCACTTTTGACTTCCATGACAACTGTATTTCTATTTCATCTGTATTCTCCTTTACTTATTCCTCTCCTTTACTTACTCCTCTTCCTTCTCAACCCAAATTTGTCTTCAGTTGTTTTATTTTTTCTGTACATTCTCTCAAATGAGATGATTTTACACTGTCCTGTGTCTTAAATACCATCTATAAGCTATGACTTCCACACCCATATTCCCAGGACTGAGCTATATGTCCTTTGTAATTAGCATCAATACCTGGACATGCCATATGCATTCAGTAATTTTCTTACATTATTAACCTGGCCCCAAATTATGATCTTTGCCCTCCAAATATGGTCTTTCCCCAATCAATCCCATCAGTAGTGCTTCATTAGTGCATCAATAGTGCACCACCACCCAATCTGATTAAGTCAAAGATCTGCACATTAACTGCCATTCCTCTCTTACTCTCTTACCAATGAGCCATGTTTCCTTAAATTCCTTAAACTGCACCACCACAAAAACCTCCAACTTACTTCCCATTGACAGTCTTTTCTCCACAAAAAGCCAACCTTATATTTGAATAACATGAATCAGATCAGGTCACTCCCTTTCTGAAGGTGCTCCAAAATCTTCCATACTATGCAGAATAATACCCAAATGCACTATGCTAGTTACTAAGGCCATGAACGACCAATCTCATTTCTTTTCATTCTTCTCCTGCCTTTCCATTGCAGCTGACATGGGTGTTTTGTGGCTTTCTCAAACAGGCCAATGTGTTTGTTCCTGCCTCAAGTCTTTGGAGCTTTCTGTACATTCTGTTTGGAACATTCTTCCTAGGTCTTCACATGACTGTTTCCCTCAATAAATCAAGTCTGGGCTCAAATGGCACTTTGTCAGACAGCATTCCTTCCTTGATCACCTCACCTAAATAGGCAATAACTACCCATCACCTTACTCCACTTCATTATCAGAGCACTTAGAGTATCTGAAATTACCTTCTTTATTTTTCATTAGTCTTCTTAAGGCAAGGTCCCTGTGTGTAACATTTAATCCCACAACACAGATCAATGCCTGGCATAGAATAGACACTCAATAAATATTTGTTGAGTGAAAGGATTGGTCCCTTTCCCTCATTTCTCCTTTTAAATTGTGTCCTTTCACTGGTAACAAGAATCGGGCCTTTATTTAGCCATTTTCCTTTGAAAATCTCTATTCCAAGTTACATAAAGATCTAACAGAACCTTTGAAATTATCCCTTGGTTGGGCTTATTATTGGATAAGCCACTTCGTCTAACAAGCCTTTGGGAGAGTCATGTTGCTTTCTTCTAATCACAGAGCTATGCTATGATTCATTATGGTGGGCAACACATAGGTACTATAATAAATAGTTAGTTATTTAGAGACAAAATAGTCTCAAGAATCACTTTCTCTAGAATTCATCCATGCTAACTTAACCACATCCTCTCTACTGAATACGTTCTTTATGTTTAGTATTTTACTGTTCAATTAAAACAAAATTACTATGAACTTAGCCCCCTCTACCATCTTATATATAATTCTAAAATCCAATTTCATTCCAAAATCTAATTTTATTTCTGAAATACTAAAATTATTTTGTAAGTTTGTAACAAACTTGTTGGTTGACAAAATATGGCCTACATGGGTATAAAGTGATTAACAGCTTATGCATTTTACTTAATATGAATATTCGTGTTTCCCAATAGAATTATTGATTTGTTTGATTATAGTCAAAGACCCCTCTGAGTGTGTGATGCTAATATTCAGGAAATGCACCATACTATCTTTGTAAAAATTAAAAACTTCTATTTCAGCTCTCAGACTATGATCAGCCCAGTTTTCTTCCAAACAGGCAGTGACAGGGGCCTCTTGTGTCTCTCCCCTCCCCCCATCCATCCCTCTCCATTCTCTTTCTTTGTGGGCATCTTCCTCCTACTCTCTCAGCGTGTCTGTGGTCTGGAACTCCATCCCTCCAGTACCTTCTTCCTGCCCATGAAGACAAACCCCACAGGCTTTTAGTTTCAAGGTTCTGCTACTGATCACTCTGATAGTAACAGGTAAGGCTTGTATAGCTTGCCCTATGTGGCAGGCATGGCACTAAGAGCTTTTTATATGCATTAATTCATTCAATCTTTGGAATAACACTAAGCTAGGTCTTAGTACTGTCATCAATTTGCAAATCAGAAAACTGAGGCCTTGAGACACTAAGTAAATTGCTCAAGGTTACACAGACAGCAAATCGCCTGATTCCAGACCGAGTTATTTTTAAAATTATTATTAATACATGGTCAAAGTAGGGGCACCTGGGTGGCTTAGTCGATTAAACGTCCAACTTCGGCTCAGGTCATGATCTCACAGTTCCGTGGGTTCAAGCCCTGTGTTGGGCTCTATGCTGACAGCTCAGAGCCTAGAACCTGCTTCGGATTCTGTGTCTTCCTCTCTTTCTGTTCCTCTTCTGCTCGTGCTCTGTCTCTCTCTCAAAAATGAATACACATTAAGAATTTAAAAAAAAATACATGGTCAAAGTAAAGTATTATATATTTTCATAAAATAAAATAAAATAAAATAAAATAAAATAAAATAAAATAAAATAAAATAAAATTTTTTATTTCAAATGGGGAATGTCTTTTGTTGGTGCTATCAGTTCTGAAGGGGTGAACAGAGCATCATCTCATGATTTGAGTTGTCCCTGATGCCAAGGTAAAATACTCTGGTTTCTCATCATCCATTCTTAACAATCCTTGATTTCAACATACCTCTTCACTGAACAGTATAGAAAAATTCCTAGCTAAGCTCTGGCTCAATAACTTAATTATTAACAACCAATAAACATTATTTTCATTGCTTCACTTTCAGATTGTGTTTCCTGAGGCCCGACAATGCTAGGTTTTGCTTATTTGTTAGCCAGTAAATCCCACAAACAACTGTTTAGCAGCGTTTTTTCCTCATTCACAAAGGTCCTAAACCAAGCATCAGCTACATTGTTCATGTTTTTGAGACACACAACTCAGAGAGCATGGAGCCAGGCTTTGACTTGGTTTCAGGAGGCAGTCACCCAACATAGGCTGACTAAGTGATCACAAGTGTACCAGTCCTGCTCTTCCGGAAGCTTAACTGTAGTATTATTTTTCAAATGAATAACATTTTCACGTGGTCCAAATTCAAATAATCCAATTTCACTCCAAAATCAAATTTCATTTCTGAAATACTAAATTATATTGTAAATTTGTGACAAACTCATTAGTTGTTAAAACCTAGCCTAATGTGGGTATGTTATTCATAGCTTTACCTTTTTCACTTAATGTGAACAGTCATGTGCTTAGCTGCAAAATTACTGAAGTGCTGGATTATGGGTACAGTCTAACTCAACTGTCTTCCTCCCAGGCAGTCCCTATGCATCTACTTCCCTTACCCAAAGGTAGTGATTACCATTTTTCTTCTGGGGTTTTCTTTGTAGGTATAAAAGCAAATATGAATAAGTATTTTTTATTTAAATTTGAATTAGTTAACACACAGTGCAATATTGGTTTCAGGAGCAGAACTCAGTGATTCATCACTTACATATAACACCCAGTGAGTGCTCATCATAACAAGTGCCTTCCCTAATACCCATTACCCATCTAGCCCATCCCCCCACCCACCTCCTGCCATCAACCCTCAGTTTGTTTTCTATCATTAAGAGTTTCTCAGGGTTTATTTCCTTCTCTTTTCTACCCATCCTGCCTTCCCATATGTTCATCTGTTTTGTTTCTTAAATTCCACCTATGAGTGAAATCATATGGTATTTGTTTTTCTCTGATTGACTTATTTCCCTTAGCATAATACATTCTAGCTTCATCCATGTCATTCCAAGTGGCAAGATTTCATTCTTTTTGTTGGGTAATTGAAAAAGAATTTTTATACAAATGGAGTATACTAGAAATACTACACACACACACACACACACACACACACACACACCTATAGCTTTTTCACTTACTGTATCATAAATATCATTTTATACCAATTAGAATGGCCTGCCTAACTCAGTAGTATTTTTTATTTGGATGCTTCATAATTTCTTTAGCTAGTCCCCTAATTATAGCTATTTCAATTATTTCCAACATTTTGCCATTATATATTATATGCCGGTATCCATATGTCCAGGCATATCTGTCAAATAACTACTTACAAAAGAAAAACAACCTAATAAAACATAGGAAGGATATTAACTGATAATGCACATAAAGGAAAATAAAAATATCTGTTTTCTTATTGACTTATAGAAGACATAAATGGTATTAGGGAAATTAAACCTTTGCCTCTGACATGCCTTACAAATCTATCTCCTCAATTTATTACTTGACTTTTGACTTTGTTTATAGTATTTTTATAAGAATTTGTTAAAACTTTATGTAACCAGAGGTGCCTGTCTGGCTCAGTTGGTAGAGTCTGTGACCTTCGATCCTGGGGTTGTGAGTTCAAACCCCACATTGGGCATCAAGCCTACTCAAAAAATAACAAATAAAGGCCTAACTTTGTACTGCTAGGGTTGGCAAGCTTTAAGAAAAAGAAAGTATGTAACCAAATTGTTGACTTTTTATACTTTCAAATTTTATGGAATTTATATGACATTTGGAAAGACTTTTCATTCTAAGATGACTGATCTAACATATGCAGATATATACCTCTTTACATTAGGATTTTTACCTCTCTGCATATATTTTGGGGTAAGTCTGGTGTGATCCATGGCCCACCCTCCATGGTATTCCTGATACCATTTATTGAATGATCCTTTCCCCCCCCAGTTTTCTTTTCATTACACAGAGTACCTTTTGCGTACAGATGGTAACCAGTGAACAAAATTCTATTTATTTTCTTTTTGTACTGACTAACCCACAGTACAATTTCTATTAAGGCTGGAAATTTTTCTGCTCTGCTTTGGGTCTGAGGATTCATATTAGGTTGCATGACAGTATAAGAGGGGCAAGGGCTTCCATCACCCCTCACAAGGCCAGGAGAGGTTGTGTCCTTGCTCATTTATTTGCATTTAAGACAACTTGACATTTGAGCACAGGCCAGGTGGTTTTCTTTCCTCCACTCCCTTGTACCTATTTTGGAATCTCAAGTGTCAGAAAACAGCTGAAGTAGTAAATAAATAAAAATAAATTTTGTTAGGAAGTTATTCTTCCTTTTCACTGCAGATTTTTTTTTTTAATATTTGACTATCAGGCCTCTATATTAGAATTAATAGTCGTATTATATACATACGTCTTATTTTATAAAACCAGTTGTGTTTAAATCTTTCCCCAGACATTTTGAATTGTCTAATTAAAACTTTCAAGTTGATGAATTCTAACAGGAATGTACTCATTCATCTAATAAAATCCTTGAGTATTTTCTGTGTGCAGTTTATTCTTCTAAGGGCTGTGAAAGAATCACAGATGAAGGAAGCAAGTTTTTGTTCCACAACGGTTCTTCCTGGAAGAATTTAGACAGATTAGACCATAGAAGAACACTTACATTGCAGGGACAGGAGATACCTAAAACACATGGGAGAACATGATAAACGTTACTATAAAACTCAAGAAATATCTCTGGCATGTAGAAGGGAGAAGGTAATTCCAAGTGGTAGAAATAAAGTGTCATGGAAACAGTGACAATGGACCCATCCTTAAAATCTATATACAGTTTTAAAGTCACATAAAGTGTGACTTCACTTAAGAAAAAAAAAAAAAAAAAGCACATGTGATGGTCAATTTTACACGTCAACTTGGCCCAGGGTTAAGAGATGCCCAGATAGCTAGTAAAAGGCTATTTCAGGGAGTGTCTCGGAGGGTTTTCTGGAAGAGACTAGCATTTGATTCAGTAGACTGAATAAAGAAGATCCATCCTCAGCACAGTAGGTGGGCAGCATCCAATTCACTGAGGACCTGACTAGAAGAGGTGTAGGAGGGGTGAATTCTCTTTTTGAGCTCTCAGATATCAGAATTTCTGGTTTGGGGGCCTTCAGAGTTCCTGGTTTGGGGGCCTTCAGACTCTGAGACCAATATGAGCAGCTTTTGGTCCTCATTTCTTTGGACTTGCATTGAATTACATCTCAGGCTTCCCTGGTTCTCCAGCTTGCAGATAGCAGGCTGTGGGATTTCTTGGCCTCCATAACCACATGAGATGTGAGCCAATTCCCATAATTAATAACTAAATAAATACCCCCCCACACACACACACACACACTAATATAGCATAGAAACAAGGTGATTATTCTGGCAGCAAAATATCAGGTTCTAGGCACTGAAACCAGAAAAGAGAAAGAATTCCTCCATATCCCCCATTCCATCAGCCTCAAAACGGTCAATTTTAACTTCCTATTTTTCCTTATACCACTCTTCTACTCCATCACCAGGTTATTGCCTTAGCTCAGGGCCTGAATCTGTCTCACTCTTAGATGACTGACGTATCTGGGTTCTACCCAAGAGCTCTTGGTTCTATCCCTTGCTCTTCACAACGTGTTAAGACTCTAGAGAAAACTCTACAGGGTAAAGTCCATTAATATGATGACCACTGTTCTTCATAGTCTGTCTTTATTCTACTTCTCCATATTCATCTAACAAACAACTCTTTTTGTACAGCCTGAGTTTCAGCCATTACAGGGTACTTAACATTCTCTAATTTCACTACGTAATACAACATCTTCATGTTCATACTTCTCTCTACCTGCAAATTTAATTCTTAACTCTTATGTCCATCTAACACACTTATATTCATCTTTCAAAATCAGTTCAAGTTTGTGCTCTCTGTGCAACATTTTACCAAACCAACCAGAATGAATAACCACTTCCAGAGTGCTACCATCCTGCCTTGTTCTGAATCTATCCATGCCTTTCCTTGTAGTACTGTGTTGTAGTATGTATTTATCTTTGTGCCTCATGATCCAGTCCTAAAAATGGGACATAGTAGCTTATGACTATATTATTTCAGTGATCTCTGGATTATCTATCCTCTATGGCCTGTTAAGCAGAAGGAGAGACACTGCTTTATGGTGGGGTGGGATGCAACACATTTTTAGGTAATTATAAGTCTGCTATATAACCACTTGTAATATGGGGACTTATTAGTAAAAGTGCAGTGAATACCAAGAACAGAGAGAAAACTTCATCATTAAAATGTGGGAAAAGAGCAGTGATTATGAAAATAGGAGCATGCTCTGAGATGCTGACATCAGTTTCCTTAGTGATATTTGTGGAAGGCTGGTTCTAAGTACATGAACCCCAGGTATAGTCCTATTTGGCTTTTAATGATTTGGAAAAAGGAAAAAAAAAAAAAAAAACAATGTCACTTTCTTTATCACCATTTGTAAACATGGAAACATCAAGATGGTTCACTTGAGGGCACCTGGGTGGCTCAGTCGGCTGAGCATCCAGGTCTTGACTTTGGCTCAGGTCATGATCTCACAGTTGGTGGGATGGAGCCCCACATCGGTCTGTGTGCTGACAGCGTGGAGCCTGCTTGGGATTCTCTCTCTCCCTCTCTCTGCCCCTCCCCTGCTTGCACTCTTCCTCTCTCTCAAAATAAATAAACATTAAAAATTTTTTAAAAATATGGTTCGCTTGAAACAAGGAGATTATGTAAGATGAGACGATGTGACAGGTTCTTAATGCATTTCTCTTGTGAAAGGCCATCCTACGGTTTTTGGCCTGACAGTTTTTATCAAATGTCTACATATTAAAGCAATTATATACAATAAAAGACCTGAGAGTTATAAATCTTACTGTGAAGATTTTTCTTTTTTATCCATCTCAGCTTTTCAATGACTTAGTTAAGATATTATTTAACCATTATATTTGAAACATCAATTTTGTAATGGAATTACAAAAGGTAGCTTGAAAGACAGTAGGATTAACATCACATAACACATACCATTTTCAGGAATACTTCACAGTGGCTCAAAAGTTATTTCAAGTGATGTGTATTTTTCTGCCAAGTATTCATTGTCTCCTTCTTTCTTGCTAACACATCCTGATTTTAGTCTGGATGGCAAGTGCCCAAAGTCAGGCATTTTGGCCTAAGCCAGCTCTTTAATGTTATTCCTAATTTACTACTTCCCTTGCAGCTGGGGTGGCCATGTGACCCAGCATGCTCAAAGAAATATAAGGGGGCCATTGGAAAGGGACTTATGGAAAAGCTCATGATGAACTAATAAATGGAGCTGACCAACTTGCCCTCTTTCCCTTCACCTGTATCTTCAGAAGCAATGTTACGACCAAGAGGCAAAATGAAGGATGTTTAATACAGTGGAGCAAAAAGAAAGACCATGTGCGGGTTCTTAGTGATTTGGTGAATCCATGGATCAGCCCCACTTTCTTGCTATATGATGAGAACAGAGCCACCCTTCGTAGGGTTTACTGTTATTTGCAGCCAAGCACATTCTCACAGACAGTGTACTGGGCAGTTGAGAAGAAACTCTTTCAAAGAGCCTTTGCTTTGTGCTGACCCTTCAGAACTTTTGTGGAGGATAATCTATAAATAAGGGCTTACTGATGTTTATTTCTTTTTAAGTTTTATTTATTTATTTTTATTTGAGAGAGAGACAGAGTAGGGGAGAGGGGAAGGGGGGAGAGAGAGAGAGAGAGAGAGAGAGAGAGAGAGAGAGGATCTTAAGCAGGCTCCACACTCAGCATGGAGCCCAACGCAGGGATCAATCCCATGACCCTGGGATCATGACCTGAGCGGAAATCAAGAGTCAGACAGTAGAGGTGCCTGGGTGGCTTCGTCAGTTAAGTCTCCGACTTTGGCTCAGGTCATGATATCACAGTTTGTGAGTTCTAGCCCCACGTCAGGCTCTCTGCTCTCGGCACAGGGGTTTCAAATCTTCTGCCTGCCTCCTCCCCTGCTCACATTCTCTTGTTCTCAAAAGTAAACAAATAAAACATTAAAAAAAAACAAAAAAAAAAGGAGTCGGACACTCAACCTACTGAGCCACCCAGGTGCCCCAAAGGCTTACTGATTTTTATTTTTATTTTTTTTTTTTAATTTTTTTTTTTCCAACGTTTATTTATTTTTGGGACAGAGAGAGACAGAGCATGAACGGGGGAGGAGCAGAGAGAGAGGGAGACACAGAATCAGAAACAGGCTCCAGGCTCTGAGCCATCAGCCCAGAGCCTGACGCGGGGCTCGAACTCCCGGACCGCGAGATCGTGACCTGGCTGAAGTCGGACGCTTAACCGACTGCGCCACCCAGGCGCCCCTAAAGGCTTACTGATTTTTAAACACAGATTATGAAGAATGTCCCCTACATATATGGCAAGACATCATACACTAAAGAAATGAGAGTGGTTATTCATGATAAACTCAAAACAGTGACAAAAAAATTTTCCTTCAATTATCTCTGTAAATTCTAAAAATTCCCAGAACCCTAAAATTACGCAGGTTGGTCTTAAGGTCCCACGTCTTTGCTTAGAAACACTAAAATCTATCTCTTCAACATAAAAATAGCAATGCCTGTCCATGTTTAACCTATATAGTTTATAGAGGTAATCTCAAGAAGAGAAGGTTTTGTTTCTCATTAGGAAAGTTGAGCTGTTGGCCAGTGAATGTGTTTGGCTAGCCAGGCTTCTAACCCATGAATTGAAGGCAATTAGTTTTCAAGCTTCAAACTTTTCCTTCCTCTATAGGCTTTGCCTTCGAGTTATTTTCATCTTAAATAGAGTTTTCAAGCCCTGAACAGATATTTTGATACCTTGATAATTTGTGGTCTTGCTAAAGACTAACTTTTTGCACAGTCTCCTTGATTTGTTATTTCAAACTTCCAATTATTTCACACCTTCCTTTGAGGCTTTTTGTAATTGAGCTATATTTTCCCAATTGAAATCAGAACCAGCCCAACTCCTGCCTTACTCAAGATTTAGGCCTCCTTTAAAAGATTAAACTTCTACAATGTTTTTAAATAGATGTTGTTTTTTTTAATCTTCCTAATTTCATTTTGTGGAACAAACTAGGACCTTAAAAATAATGAGAAAATATTTTCTTACTCAGTCCCCAAGCCCCATTTTTACTTACATGAAGTTCCCATAAATAAATACTTTGCACAATATTTATACTTTTGAAATATTTAGTGGCCATAGTAATAATTATCTATGAACCACCAAATTTTACAATTTGTGATTATTTCATCCTTTCCCCAAGTAGAAAAAGTCATGTTACTGCCACGCAGCATACGACCAAACAGACATTCAAAACCAAATTAGTCTAAACCCAGATACCACTTTCTCATTAGAGAGAAAATCAGAAGGAAAAGTTTAGTTGTTCTTACAAGACCAGAGTAACTAAATATCATTCCAAGAATAAAAGGTCTTGTTTCAGTCCCTTGTAGACTAAGTGTTTTGAGTTACTGGAACTTGATGGGTGTGATTTGCCATTATTTTCCATTTCCTGAAAAACTAAAAAAAAAAAAAAAAAATTAAATCACAGCTCATATGTTCCATGGCCTTTCCCTAAACTGTGAGGTATTTAAACTGCCTTCTAAAAACATACCTTAATTTTCATGTATGCATCTCTCCATTCATGTGGATGTTTGCAAGTGTAACTGTTTCTATATATGTCTGCTGAGTCATGTTTCCAGAATTAAAAGCTACTTGGTTTTAATCAGTGATTTCACAAGAGTTATCAACCACAATCAAGAAACAGTCCACTAAAGACAATCCAAAAACAGGTTCATATCCTAAAAGAAACAGTCTCATAAAAGAGTTATTACATTGTATCTTATTTAAGAATTCTCCATCCATTTTTATCACCCTTCATGTCTTCTTATCCAAGAAATATTTTAGGGGTCTTAGCCTACTAGTATACTGTCTAAAAGGCAAACGCCAACAGTTTCAACAAAATAAAAGATCAAATGACCTCTGGCCATTCAAAATATATGTCACAAATTTTCAAACACTTTTGGTAGAATTTCATCTTCACTTAATGCCTCACTGTTCTTATTAAGAGGTAAATGTCCAAACACCTTTGTTTTAACATGTTTTTTGTTTTATATAAGACATGGAAGGTTAATAACATTTAGAAAGAGGATAATTTCAAGAGAAGTTTGCATTGAAAAAAGTGAGGGTTATACTCTAAAGTAGGAAAAAACATAGGGGTGCCTGGGGGGCTGTCTGTTAAGCATGTGACTTCGGCTCAGGTGCCGATCTCACAGTTCATGGGGCTAAGCCCCATGGCAGGCTCTGGACTGACAGCTCAGAGCCTGCTTCAGATCCTCTGTCCCCCTCTCTCTCCGCCCCTCCCCAGCTCATGTGCACTCTCTCTCTTTCAAAAATAAACATTAAAAAAAATAAAATAAAGGGGCGCCTGGGTGGCGCAGTCGGTTAAGCGTCCGACTTCAGCCAGGTCACGATCTCGCGGTCCGTGAGTTCGAGCCCCGCGTCAGGCTCTGGGCTGATGGCTCAGAGCCTGGAGCCTGTTTCTGATTCTGTGTCTCCCTCTCTCTCTGCCCCTCCCCCGTTCATGCTCTGTCTCTCTCTGTCCCAAAAATAAATAAAAACGTTGAAAAAAAAATAAAATAAAATAAAATAAAATAGGAAAAATACAGAAAAACTAAATAATTATTGAAAAAAAAATTAAACAAATAACCAAATAAAAACATTAAAGTTTAAGACCTTTTAAAGTAGTAAAAACAAACCTATATCCTCAATAGTCATCATTTTTAAATAACATTTCAGAAATTTGGACCAACAAGAAAATATTGTATTTTTTCTATTTGTGGTATTAAGAAAATAGGGAAAAGGCTAAATAAAAAGGAAGATTCTTCCCTGGCTAGTGACTATCATAGGTCAATTTTGTCCAACAGAAATGAATGCCAATCAGAAATGTATGCCACATATATATTTTAAATTCTGTACTCACCTCATTAAACACAGTAAAAAAGGGGCTCCTGGGCGGCTCCGTCGGCTAAGCGTCCGACTTCGGCTCATGTCATGATCTCACAGTTTGTGGTTTTGAGCCCCACATCGGGCTCTGAGCTGACAGCTCAGAGCCTAGAGCCTGCTTCAGATTCTGTGTCTCCCTCTCTCTCTCTGCCCTTCCCCAGCTCATGCTCTGTCTCTCTCCCTCTCTCAAAAATAAACATTAAAAAAATAGTAAAAAAATAAATAGGCAAAGTTAATTTCAATAAGACATTTTATTTAACCTAATATATCCCAGATTTGATAATTTCAACAGTCAGTAGAAAAACAATTAATATATTTTACAGTATCTTTATGTATATTAAGTCTCCAGAACCTGGTATATATTTTATCCTTACATCTCTTAAAAGAGCTAGCCGCATTTTAAGTGCTCAAAAGCTGTCTATGTGGCAAGTAGCTACCGTATTGAACAGGACAGTTCTAGGTGATAGGAATAAAGTAGCGAACAATAAAGATAAAAAGTCCCTGTTTTGGTGGAGTTTACCTTCTACTTCAATGGAGATACAGAAAAGTACAAAAACAACAAACAGGAAAAAATCACATGATTTTAAATGCCCTGCAGAAAGTAAAAAGGTTGATGAGCTAGAAAATGCTGAGGGGTGGGAGTGCTCTACAGATGTGACATTTAACCTGGGACTTGACTGAGTGGGAAGCAGGCAGTCTTGATGAAAAGCATGCTGGGCAGAACAGAGAGTTTTTACAACAAATCTAGGCAGACATAAGCTTGCATGCTTAAGCAACAACAACAACAAAAGATTAGACGCTAAAGGGTAGAAACGGAGACATGTGTAAGACATGGCAGAGGGGCAAGGCAGAGCCGGATCATGTAGGATTCAGAAGACCAGAAATAAAGAGCTCAGGAGTGGCCAAGAGAGGAGGGACCCTGGAAGCACTATAAGCGTTCAGTTCAAACCCTGCAGGGCTATGCCCTGTAAGTGAGGGCAACAGGAAATAGTCTTCACAAAACCTGCAACAAAGCCTCAAATAGTTTCAGTACCTAATTGGATAAAGGTGATCTTCCTAGATCAATTTTACTGCTATTAGAAAATCAAATCCACTTTGAAGGAATTAATCTGGAGCTTCTATACTTTTAATGTAAAATGTCCAGAATTTAATCCCAAATCACCAAGAATGCCAATAAATAAGACCAAATGACCACAGTTAAGGAGAGACAAATATATATATTTGCATATATAATTTTCTTTTTGGTGAACCAGATTTTTGAGTTGTCAAGATTTCTCCTTTATAACTGATGAGTAATGTTCAAAAAAAAATAGACAGTAAGATGAAGAATTCACTGGAGAACTGAAATGCATAAAAAATGAACCAAATTTTCCTATAATTGTAGAGGGGAAAAAGGCAACAACAAATATATAATTGAATAGATGGGTTCAAAAGTTGATGAGATAGAACAGAATTACAGATTAGTAAAATGGAAAACAGATCAGTCAAAAAAAAAAAAAAAAGGCCAGATCAAAGAACAGAAAGAAAAAGAAAATTACAAATATACATATAAAAGATTATATGTATATATATATATACACACACACACACACACACACATATATATATATACATATATATATATATATATATATAAATTTATATGTATACACACAAAAAAAACATGGGGAATAGGAAAAATTATCTAAAATGCATGTTACTGGAGTCCTAGAAGGGGAGGAGAGAGAAATAGGAATTGGGTGCGGTTTTTATCTACTTAATGCTTCTTTCCATATTCTCATGTTTTTATCACTTTGGAGAAAATAAATATAGATCATTACCTCACATCATATATAAAAATGAATCCCAGATGGATTAATGAATTTAATGTAAAAAATAAAATCACAAACTAACCAGAATAAAAGGAACAGGCAAATATTTATCTTGCCTTTCTAATCACAAATGCAAAATCTGAAACCATTAAGTAAAGACTGTTATATTTGTCTACCATATGAACTTTTGCTTATGAAAAACACCATAACCAAAGTTCAAAGGCTAAAGACCAGATGAGAAAACAGTTGAACCAGGTGTATGATGGAAATACATGCAATAATTAAAATCATATTTCACAAGAATATTTAATGACATGGAAAGTGCCCATAATTTGTATTTATATTTAAAATAGTTTATTGACTTTCTCTCCCAGTGAATATAGAGTAACAAGGGCTGGATTTAGTCTGTCACAAAAAGCAAAAAGAAAATTAGACAAAACACGTGAAGAAAAGACTTTGAAATACTGGACAAGTGGCATCATAGTACTATAATCCTTGAGAGATTGGGAATAAGCACAGTGAGTTCAGAAATGTCTCGGTTGACTGCTTGAAGCCAGTTTCCCAACTGCGTCAGGTAGAGGGAACTCAAAGACAGCCATGATCTCACTGATGGAGAGAACAGAAGTCAAGGTGGCCAAGAAAGGGAGAAGAGAGGGGCACAAGAAGAGCACTGGAGGGGTCCCCTCAGGGTTTTGACTGTTTACTAATCTGTGCACATATGCCACAGAGCTTCCAAAGACATGGAGAAGAAATACTGGGACGGAGGAGACACAACAATTCCCAGAGTCCACACATGGTATATATAGTGCACATTCCCACCAGCCAGAGTAGGAGAGACCTCATAATACATGAGCTAAAACAGTTGTTACAAAGACATTCTATTTGTTCAAGAATATAGAAAAAAACATGATTGTTAGCAGAAAACAAACGTGAAATATAAAAAGTACCCAAAAGGAACTTCTAGAGATGAAAAATACATTAAAAACATTTTCAACCCCGTTTCTAATGGCATTCTTCAATAAAGGGAACAAGGGCTCCTTGCAGAAATGGCTGCTTCTATGACTGAAGCAGGAGATACGCAAGACAAGCCTGCATCCCGTAGTGCCAGAAAGTAAGGAAGCAGAAAGGAAAACAACAACGTTGATGGGAACGTATGAAAGGGACACAGGAGCCAACTGCAGGAGCTCCCAATGCCTAAAGCAGGAATAATATGAGCAACAAAATTAACTAGTAATGATTATAACACAAAGAATAAGATGAATATCCATGAGTCCACACTGATATAAATAAACAACTGAATGAATAAATAAATGGCATAGGAGGAACAGACAAATCTTCCACATGCACAACACTTCCAAGTAATTTATATGGATATTCTCCCTCAAGAGAGGGAGCATAACGTCTCGATGTTCAAGCATGGGCTGCACATGGTGACATGATTCTTAAACAATATGGTACGGAGGGAGTGCCTAGCTGGCTCAGTCACGACAGTGAGCAACTCTGGAGCTTGGGGTTATGAGTCCAAGCCCCACTCTGGCTATAGAAGTTACTTAAAAATAAAATCTTTAGGGGCTCGTGGGTGACTCAGTCAGTTGAGCACTCAACTCTTGATTTTGGCTCAGGTTCATGACTTTGAGCCCTGCATCCAGCTCCACACTAACTGTGGGGCCTGCTTGGGACTCTCTCTCGCTCCCTCTCTCTGCCCCTTCCCTGTGTGTGCATGCGCTTGCTCAATCTCTCTCTCTCTCAACATAAATAAACTTTAAATTAAATAAATGGGTGAAATATTTTAAAAAATACAGTATGGAAAAGGGGGAAAAAGGCCAATTTTACAGTAAAGAAACCTGACAAATACTATCTCAGTAAGGTGGTCAAGGTTCAACATGAATAGTGATAAAGCATGTTATAGGATGCAGTCTTTTTTTTTTTTAAGTTTATTTTTGAGAGAGAGAGAGAGGGGGAGAGAGAGAGAGAGGGAGACAGAGGATCTGAAACAGGCTCTGAGATGATGGTGCAGCTGTCAGTGTGCTCACTTTGAGCGGGGCTCAAACTCACAAACCATGAGATCATGACCTAAGCTGAAGTCAAATGCTCAACCAACTGAGCCACCCAGGAACCCCTATAGGATGTATTCTAGATATGATATGACAAAAAAAAAAAAAAAATGACACTTTTTCTCCGCGGACTTCTTCCCAAAAATCCATAACCCCCAGTGTAATCATGAGAAAAACCTCAGAGAAATTCCAATAGAGGGGAATCACAGAAAATAACTGACCAGTACTAATTAAAATCATCAAGATCATCAAAAACAAGCAAAATCTGAGAAACTGTCATAGTCAAGAGGAGCCTAAGGGTACAGGACAAATAAATGTAATGTGGTATCTCAGATGGTATCCCAGAACAGAAGAAAGACATTACTTAAGAAGTGGAAAAAACTCAAGTAAAGTTAATAAGAATGTGTCAGTATTGGTTCATTATTTGTAACAAATGTACCATATAAATATATATGTTAGTAACAGGCAAAACCAGATTCGGGGTATATGGGAACTTTCTGTACTATCTGCACAAATTTTTTTGTGTATCTAAAATTACTCTAATAAAAGCTAAGTCTATTTTAAAAATACATTGTATTAGGAGGCACCTGGGTGGCTCAGTCAGTTGAACAGCTGAATTTATGACTCTTGATTTGGGCTCAGGTCATGATCCCAGGGTCATGGGTTCGAGCCCCATGTAAGACTCCGTGCTGGGTGTGAAGCCTGTTTGGGATTCTCTCTTTCTCCCTCTGCCCCCTCCCCTACTTGCATGCTCTCTCTCTCTCTCTCTCTCTAATATAAAATAATAAAATAAAATAAAATAAAGTAAAATAAAATAATATTAAAAAATATACTGAATAGGATTAACAGCACATTAAACACTAAAGATGAAGAACGCGAACTTCACGTCATTCCCTCCAAAAAAATCAAAATCAGAGGGGAAAAAAAGAGAGAAATGGTATCACATATGCGGACCCATAACCCCAGGCAGGTGAAAGGGTAGCAAAAAGGAGAGAGGAAAAAAATATTTGAAGGAATAATGGTTAATTTTTTTCCAAATTTGATGAAAACTCTAAACACACAAATCCAAAAAAACTCAACAAACCCAGGTGACCATACAGTGGTACTTCATAATCAAATTGCTAAAAATCAGTGACAAGGAAAAAGTCTCAAAATAATGTAGGGTAAAAACACATTATATGCAGAGGAACACAGACAAGAATTACCTTTTAATTCAAATTGCACACATATTTTTTGGCCCAAAACTAAGCATGCCAGGAGATAAATAATGGGAAAACCCTCTTTAAAATACTGAAAGTTAAAAAAAAAAAAAAAACAAAAACAAAAACCCAACATAGAATTCTATATCCAGTGAATACAACTCTCATGAACAAAGGTGATAAAACAGCAATTACAATAAAAAATGAAATACTTAGGCATATAGCTAATAAAATATAACTGATGAGAAACAAGAGAACATCTAAATGAATAAAGAATTATTCCAAGATGTATAGACTGAGTGCAATCTCAATCAAAATCCCAGTAGTTCCTTTTATGGAATTTGATAAGCCTACTCTAAAATTTACAAGGAAATGCAAAGAATGCCCAATAGCCAAAGCAGTTTGAAAAAGAAGAAAAATAATGGATAATTTGCATTCCTTGATTATATTTACTATAGGGTTACAGTAATCAAGACAATGTGGTATTGGCATAAAGACAGAAATACAGAGTGACGGAATACATGGACAATCAAGATATACATCCATTCCATAAGTAAAGAGCCAAGTGATTTTTTTATATAACAATCACTGAGATATAATTCACATACAACACAATACACAAATATAAAGTGTACAATTCAATGGTATTTACTGTATGCACACAATCGTGTAATAATCACCGCAATCAATTTCAAACATTTTCATCACTGACAAAAGAAAACACCCTATTCATTACAAATCATTACCCATTTGCCCCCAACTTCCCAAGTCCTATGCAACAACTAATCCACTTCCTATTTATGGATTTGCCTATTCTGAACATTTCATAAAAATGAAATCATATAATATGTGGCCTTTTGTAAATATCTTCTTGCTTTTAGTATAATATTTTCAAGCTTTATCCATGTTGCAATTAAGTGTATTAGTCTGGGTTCTCTAGGGAAACAGAACCATGAAGAGATACAGGAATCTAGATCTATATGTAGTTCGAGAGCTAGATTTATGTATGTATGTCTATATCTTGTTTTGTTTCTCTCTACATATTAAGAGACCTACTACAAGGAACTGGCTTTCATAGTGATGGAGGCTGAGAAGTCTAAGATTTGTAGTTAGCAAGCTGGAGACTCAAGAGAGCCAATGGTCTAGGACCAGCCTGGGTCTGAGAGCCTATGAAACAGAAAAGTCAATATTATAAGTTCCAGTCCAAGTCCAAGTCTGAGGGTAGGAGAAGACTGATGTCCTAACTCAAGAGCAGGCAGAGAAAAAGAATTTCTTCTTACTCAGCTTTTAATTCCATTCAAGCCTTCACTGGATTGGATGAAGCCCACTCACATTTGGAAGGGCAATATGCATTACTCATCTACCAATTCAAATATTAATTGTATCCAGAAACACCCTCATAGCCATACCCGGAAATAATGTTTAACCAAATATCTGAGTCTTTATTTGAAACATAAAATTAAAGATCACAAGTCCACTCCTTGTCAACCTGACACCTATACATATCTCCTTAAATCATATTCAATCTCCAAATAGACAATAAGAAGGTCACAATTCCTCCTTATATGATACAACTATCCTGTGTACAACTGAAACACACTAACACCTTCCACAGAAGAGGAAAAGTCCTTGAGTGATGCTTACTCTTCTCCCTGAAATCTGTAACTTAAATACTGCGATATAAAATAAATTAATACCTAAATACTATGATCTAAAATAAATATACTTTATGTTATATAATAAGGGTATAATGGAGGGAAGTAAACAAATATATGATACATACTTCGCAAATATATTCATAACTAAATAAGGAGGAATATGGATTACTCACAACAATTGCAGTTCTCATTTCTGTAATTGATCACGTAGTTATTGCTGGTATTTACAGCTAAAGTTTTCAACCAGCCATTCTGAATTTCCTTTGCCTTCAGTAAAGCTTCTGCCAGTTTTGTTTGTTTCATGATTCTTTACATGTGGGATGACCTAAACCTTCAATTCCTGAATGGATTAGGCTGTTGGATTTTTCCATTGACCTTAATCACAGGGCGTGGTAATACTGAAACACCTTAAGGGGTCCCCTGTATTCCAGACATACTTTTCCTCACTTCCATTATGGAGCAGTAGTCCAATTTCTCCTTGGCAGCCAGGATCAATCATCCCAACCACCACAGTAACTACCTTTTTGTCTGTTGACTTAGTGGCATGAGGAGCCCAAAGTGGCTGAGCACCAGTCTTGTCTTCCAGTTCAATTGAATCATTGTTGTGTCTCCTGGTTGAAGCATTTCTCCCTTTGGAAGAAATGACCTCTAGGCCAACAGAGCATAAGGTCATGAGAACAGGAAGCAAGAATTATCCTAGTGGGTAACTAGGGTTAAAAGTGAGTGATGCCCACTCCCATTTCCAACCCTTGATTCCTGGACCCATGAATTCTGGTTAGGAAAGAAACATCACCATATATTGGATGCTGATTTAGAGCTTATACAGCTTTCTGGAAAACCCTGTCCCCATCCTGCAAAGTACTGCCACCTAGTTTGCACTGTAACTGAGTCTTCAAAAGGTCATTCCACTATCTTTTGAAGCCAGCTCCTTCAACATGGTGGAAACATGGTAAGACCAATGAATTCCATAAGCATAAGTACATTGCCACACTTCTTTTGCTGTTAAGTATGTTCCTGAATTGAAGCAAGATTGTGAGAAATACGATGATGATTGATAAGTCATTCTGTAAATCCACCAAAGGCAGCTTTGGCAGAAACATTGGAAGCAAGAAAAGCAAATGCATATTCAGAGTGTCTACTCCAGTAAGAACAAAATGCTGCCTCTTCCATGACAGAAACAGTCCAACATATATCAACCTGCCACCAGGTAGCTTGTTGATCACCCTTGGTGATATTGCCATAACAGGGGTTAAGTATTAGTCTCTGCTGCTAGCAGCCTGGGCACTCAGGGGTGGCCATGACTAGGTTGGCCTTAATGAGTAGCAGTCCATGTTGCTGAGCCTATGCTCCAACCTTGCCACCATGGCCACTTAGTTCCTAAGTCCACTAGGCAATGACAGGGGTGCCTGAAGAAAGAGGCTGATTGGTATCTACAGGAGAAGCCATCCTATACACTTGATTATTAACCTTTGGTGAGCATTCACATGGAATACAGATATCTTCCTATTTTTTGCTCATTCAGAGAGATTTATTCACATATCTCTTCTCCAAATTTCATTGTTGCCAGTTTTCCACTCATACTCCTTCCAAGCCTCTAACAATCCAGCCAAACCATTAGTTACAACCCATGAATCAGATTATAATTGCATGTCTGGCCATTTCTCCTTCAAAGCAAAGTGAATAACCAGGATCACTTCTCAAAGTTCTGCCTTCACTAGGGGTGTCCCAGAAAGCACTGCCACTCTGCAATTTAGGGTGGTACCTGTATATCATGCACAACTATGTATAAACCAGGCTTGGTTCTTCTCTTCCTCTGTCATCTGACCATAGCTTTATTCCTTAAGAGGCGAGAAAAAGAAGAGTAAACCAAAAGGTAGCAGAAGGAGGAAATAATAAAAAGTACGGTGGAGATTAATGAAATAAATAATAGAAAACAATAAAAAGAATCACAAAACCAAAAATCAGTTCTTTGAAAAGATCAATAAAATTAATTGAGCAAGAAAAACAGAGAGAAGACACAAGTAACTAAAATCAGAAATGAGAGTGGAGACATCACTACCAACATTACAGAAATAAAAAGAGTTATAACAGAATACTATGGAAAATTGTGTGCCAACAAATTATTTAGATGAAAGAGAAAAATTTCCAGAGACATGCCAATTACCAATAAGGACTCAAGAAGAAATTAACAAATGTGAACAGATCTATAACAAGAGATTGAAACAGTAATCAAAAACCTGACTACAAAGAAAAGATGGATTCTCTGGTAAATTCTAGCAAACATCTGAAGAAGAATTAACGCCCATTCTCCTCAAAATCTTCCACTCAGTGAAGTAGAATGGGAAAGTTCTTAACTCATACTAAGGCCAGCATTACACTGAAACCAAAGCCAGACAAAGAAAGCACCAGAAAAGAAAACTAAAGACCAATAACCTGTGATTATCAATGTAGAAATCCTAAACAAAACACTAGCAATCTAAACCTAAAACTGTACTGAAGGGATTATACACCATTACTAAGTGGGATTTACCTCAGAAATACAAGGGTAGTTGAACATGAAAAAATCAATATATCACATTGATGGAAGGGATTACACAAACCATATGATCATCTCAACTGATGCAGAAAAACCATCTGACAAAATCCAACAGCATTTCGTAATAAAAACACTCACAAAAATAGCAATATAAGGGAAATTCCTCAACATGATAAAGGATATTTATGAGAAACTATAGGTAACATCATACTTAATGGTGAGACTGAAAGCTTTCCCCATAAGATCAGGAACAAGGCAAGGATTCCTGCTTTCAATACTGCTTTGCAACCGTGTCCTGGAAGTTCTAGCCAGAGCAATTAGGCAAGGGAGGGGGAAGTATTCAAATTGGAAAGAAGTGAAACTATCTCTATTCACAGATGACATGATCCTATATAGAGAAAATCCCATAGAATACATTAAAAAGAGAAAATATCATATCTAACAAATAAATTCAGCAAAGTTGCAGGACACAAAATCAACACACAAAAATCAATTGCTTTTATATGCCAATAATGAACAATCCAAAAAGGAAATTAAGGAAACAGGTAAGTTGCAAGAATAAGCTATTGGGACTACATCAAAAAAAAAAGTTTCCGCACAGCAAAGAAAGCCATCAATGAAAGAAAAAGACAACCTACTGACTGGGAGAAAATGTTTGCATACAATATACTTAATAAGGGATTCATATCCAAAATATATAAAAGACTTATATAACTCAATATCAAAAAGAAAACCCCAAATAATCCAATTTTAAAATGGGCAGAGGATGTGAATAGACAGTTTTCCCAAGAAGATACACAGAAGACTAACAGACACATGAAAAGATGCTCAACATCACCAATCTTGCAAATTAGGGAAATGCATATCAAAACCACAATGAGATATCGCCTTATACCTATCAGAATGGACAGAATCAAAAAGACAGTAAAATAACAAGTGTTGGCAAGGATGTGGAGAAAAAGGAAGCCTCATGCACTCTTGGTGGGAATGCAAATTAGTGCAGCCACTGTGGAAAACAGTATGGAGGTTCCTCAAAAAATTAAAAATAGAAATACCCTATGATCCAATAATTCTACCACTGAGTATTTACCCAAAGAAAACAAAAACACTAATTTTAAAAGATATATGGCATCCTTATGTTTATTACAACATTATTAACAATAGCCAGTATGTGGAAGTAGCCAAAGTCTATCAGTTAATAAATAAAGAAGATGTGGTGTATATATACATGGGCGCATGCGCACACACACACACACACACACACACACACACATACACACACAATGGAACAGAACACAGCCATAAAAAAGAATGAGCTCTTCCCATTTGTGACAACATGGATGGACCTAGCAGGTATTATGGTAAGTGAAGTAAGTCAGAGAAAGGCAACCATAGGATTTCATTTCTATGTGGAATCTAAAAGACAAAACAAATGAACAAACAAACAAAAGCAGAAACAGATCCATAAATACAGAGAACAAACTGCCAGAGGAGAGAGTGGGGGGGGGGGGATGGGCAAAATAGGTGAAGGGGAGTGGGAGATACAAGCTTCCGGTTATGGAATGAATAAGTCACAGGGATAAATGGTACAGCATAGGGAACACAGTCAATGGAATTGTAATAATGTTGCAAGGGGACAGATGATAGCTATACTTTTGGTGAGCACAGCATAATATATAGAGTTGTTGAATCATTATGTTGTATAAGTGAAACTAATGTAACATCACATATCAGCTATATTCAAAATAAGGAGGAAGAGGAAGGAGGAGGGGGAGAAAGAGGGAGGAGGACGGGGAGAAAACAGATCAGTTATTCCAAGAAGCCAGGGATAGTGGCGTGAACTAATTTTAAATGAATGTGAGAAATATTTTGGGATGATGAAAACATTCTATTATCATGATGATGGTGGTTATAAGAGTGTACAGTTGACAAAACTCAATGAACTGTACATTTAAAAACTGATAAATTTTACTGTATGTAATTATACAACAAAAAGCCAATAAGAAGATTTAAAAACAAGACCGTCTTTTAAAGTATTTGAATGCAGGGTCACCTGGGTGGCTCAGTCGGTTAGGCATCCGACTTTAGCTCAGGTCATGATCTCGTGGTCTGTGAGTCTGAGCCCCATGTCGGGCTCTGTGCCTGGAGCCTGCTTCAGACTCTGTGTCTCCCTCTCTCTCTGCCTCTTTCCCTCTCTCTCTCTCTCTCTCTTTCAAAAAATAAACATGAAAAATTTTTTTAAATAAAAATAAAATATTTGAATGCATAGAGAAATGTATGGAATGTTGAATAACAAAGTATAATATCCATGAGGTGGATGGTAACTGTTTTTTTATATGTTTCTTTTTACTTTGAATTTTTTACAATATATATCCATTAGTTTTATAATCAGGAAAAAAAGCTATTTAAAACATATGTTAGGGCGTGATACACTTTAGATTTACTTCCATTTAAGAATTGTAAAGTGTTGGCTCCTACCATGTGAAACAGATCAACTTCTGACTGTGACGAACAAAGGGAGGTGTTACAATATGCTGAGCTGACATCAAGTACTTAATTCCCATTTTCACATTATATCTCATAAAAGTCTGTGTACTAGAACTCCATTTTTATATGGATACAAATGAAAAGACTCCAGAAACCTAGATTATAGCTAAACATTCAAAGGCTATTTACCAATAAAATTGTCTGGGTATGTTTAAGCAGAAATCTGGAAAGCTGTTTGGTTATCACAGGACCATCTAAACTTTAAATCAAATCAAACAGTAACAAGATAGTTTTAATGAACCCAGTAAACAAACTTCACAGGATGGAAACAGGGAGAAGCAAAAGTTGGCGTGGATGTTAGTGATCAAACCCCATGTTGTCCTTGATCTCACAAAGAAAATCCTACTGGCAGAAAGACCCCCTGGCAGAAGAGGAGAAGGCATCCTGATGGGTATTCTTGAGAACACACTAAATGTTCGTGCTCACCAGAGACGACAGTTGAAAGGACACAGTTACCAAACTAGACTAACTCATACAGATTTGGCATCAAATCCTGAAATTCTGGCATCTGTAGTCTAGTTTTGGCAAGGTAATAGGTAAAAATACAAGGAACTGATTACGCCTACACATCCTGGCTGAAGGATGAAGAGACACAGAGTCAAGAAGCTCATAGATAAATCTGTAGAGTATTAATCCATAATGCGTGGTTAAAGCAAATGCATTCTAATTCCACCATACTGGACAATGATGTTCTTTAGAAAACTTCCCTAACTACTGAGGTAAAAAAAATAGCTTCCATGTATAGCATGCATACTATATAACAAGCATTCTGTATACATTATCTTTAATCTAAATTAAATACCCAAGTTTACCTGCAAGTTTGTGATGGCTGAACAACTGGCAGAACTCTATACAGTAACTAAATACTAGAGCAAGGCTTAGATCTCAGGTGTGTTTCAGTAAAAACTCCAGGCGCTTTCCAGTCTGGAAAGCTTATTCCCGGTACACTAAGCTGAGAAAACGAAGTCTGACTCTAGAAAGAAGAAAGTAGAGAGCACAGAGTGCCTGCTATGACCTTTGCACGTACCACATTAAACGTACTGACTCTAATTTGTTCTTTAGAAAAACTCAGACTTCGTGGGGCGCCTGGGTGGCTCAGTTGATTGAGCGTCCGACTTCGGCTCAGGTCATGATCTCACAGTCTGTGGGTTCGAGCCCTGCGTCGGGCTCTGTGCTGACAGCTTAGAACCTGGAGCCTGCTTTGGATTCTGTGTCTCCCTCTTTCTCTGCCCCTGCCCCGCTCATACTCTGTCTCTCTCAAAAATAAATATTAAAAAAAATTTAAAAAAAAAGAAAATAAAAACTCAGACTTCCTTTTCATGTAGATACAATGTTAATATCTAAATTCACATTCAACAAAGATCTTCCCTCCATAAATTTACAGTGTGCAGTTTTTCCTATGTCCCAGGTCAGGTGAAAGATAAACATGAGTCTTAGTTATTGTAAACTCATTGTCTTTCAATTATACCAAAGAGAAAGGAAAAAAAAATTGTTTCATCTAGCTCATTTTTCATCTACCCATGAAACAGGAATAAGGACAGCTGCTTCACAGACAGGATGGTAGAAATTCAGTTACAAAAAAATTTTAAAGTGCTTACCAGGAGACTGGCATGTAATAGGTACTCAGGTCATGGGAGTTATTATTAATGTCACTTTTAGCCCTTGGTGGTGCCATCAACGTGAAAGTCCTTTAACAAGTTAATATTGAATAAACCACCAAAGTAACAATCAGATGAACCTGGTACAGTGGACCTGAGGCTCCTGCTATTCCTACCCGCCACCCCCCAATGTCATATTTCATCTCACTGGCAGGCAATTCTTTGAGTTACATCACTAGGTGTTAGCTTCAACACAATACTTTGTGCATCCAACTTTCGAGCTCTCTTCCCTTTCCTTCTGCCTTTCCTAGCTTAAACTGTACCTCCCCAAGTAGGTTACACTTCAACTTACGAGAAAGAACAGCCTCAAATAACTCATGCACTAATTAATCATTTTTAAATGTTTATTTATTTATGAGAGAGAAAGAGAGAGAGAAAACAAGCAGGGGAGGGGCAGAGAGGGAAACACAGAACCCAAAGCAGGCTCCAGGCTCTTAGTTGTCAGCACATAGGCTGATGCGGGGCTCGAACCCACGAACTGCGACATCATGACCTGAGCGAAGTCGGACCCTCAACCAACTGAGCCACCCAGGAGCCCCATAACTAATCATTTTAATTAATTTTTTTGTGTGCATTTGTAAAAGATGATGTGGATGTACAGACATTCCTGCCTGCACTGACCCTCCCTGTACACTCAGAACATTAGAACAGTCAAAAGTAATTTGGGACACTTCTTAAGGGGGGGGGGGGGAAAGAGAGAGAGAGAGAGAGCGCCAGAAGCAATTGCCTTGTTATCCTGAACATAGTTTTTCAAATCCAATGTGTGCTACATTAGACCTTTCACTTTGAGTTTTTACTGGCAATGGTACTAGAACAACCTTCTGAATAGCAACTACTGCTGAATTTTAAAATCTTCCTGGTCCTGCCCTGAGCCAAATTTTAGAGGTACATCAAGTTTGGTTCACTAATATTCAAAAACCTTATCTTTTTTACTATAAATTAATTTTACTACTACCAAACAGCATATGAGTACCATAAGGAGATAAGATTTATTCCAGTCTATACCACTAAGAAAAAAGAAAGGACACAGGTTAAGTCTAAATTTCTAAAGAAAGATTTATCAACCTTATCAACCTCAGCCAAATTTGATGTCATTTCAAATGATGTCCCTTTTCTCTGGAGGGACTCTTGGTTGCTAAGTGGAATGAACTGTATAATTTTTAAAGGTTTTATAATGTAATATCCTCAATAAATCAGTTGAGCATGCTTAATAGTATCTCACAGAAGAAAACTCTTTATTATTTTACTCAAGTTTTCTACTAGACTTATCTATCCTGGAGCCATTAGTCTCTGCAAAGTAACTACAGATTTTTAGTCTCCGCAAACACACATCCTCTTGATTTACCACTGAGATTTCAGCATAGGAATGTTTCACATACAAGAATTTCTTCAGTCTCATCAACTGGCACACAGGAATTGCACATTCCAAGGAAGAAGGCGATATTTATTTTTTCAAACCCTATTCCAGCCAACTACCATAAACTTGGTTATTCTGAAGTCTCCTTGTTTCACTTTTATTTGGAGTCTGCCAACAGGTGACTGGATACTACAGCACATTTGCGTACTCCTTGGGGATCCTTCTAATAGGACTATAACTTGGAACCAGGATTCCAAGTGGAAAACCCTCAGTCCAGAATCAGCAGCCCCTTCAAGTGCCTCTTCCCACATTCACACCAGGAGGTGGTGTTCCAAGGTGGTCTCAGCATTGCATTGGCCAGCTTATTATTAGATCAGCAGGAAGCTTATTAAAAGGAAAGAAAACTCAATGAGCATCAGGTATTCTGCATCGGGAAAACTAAAATTGTAATGCCATGTCGCCTAAGGTCATTTGATCCTTTGAGATTTAAATAAAATTGGCTTGAGCCCCTATTCCACATCCTGTGGGACATGCCTAGCTTTCCCCAAGATTTTTGCAAAATACCAGTCTCATGTTTTCATGGTCACATCTAGCTTCAAATTCTTTTTCTTGCTGGACTTTTGATCTCAGTTCGTTTTGCTTGTATCTCATCTCCTAGGGGCATTTTCCTTCCTCTGTTCTAGACATGGAACTCAGCTCTTTTCTTTTCTCCCCCTCAAAAAAACATGGCATTTCTACAGTAAGTAGATTTTCATGAAAGTTCTGGATGTGAAGGAGGTTATGGCACATAATTAAAAACGGTAGTGGATATAGATCATCCTTATTTTTTTAAATTAAAGTATAAAGTATAAATTAAATTTAAAGTATAAGTATTAATTAAAGTATACATTAAATTTAATTAAAGTATAATAAAATAATATTTTATTAGTTCCAGGTGTACAACATAGTGTTTCTGTAATTATACACATTAAGAAATGCTCACCATGATAAATGTAGTCACCATCTGTCACCATACAAAGTTATTACAATATTATTGACTAAGTTCCCTATGCTGTACTTTTATCCCTATGACTTCCGTATTTTATTACCGGAAGTTTGTACCTCTTACTCCCCTTCACCTATTTTGCCGGCCCCTGACGCCCTCTTCTCTGGCAACCACCAGTTTGTTCTCTATAGCTATGAGTCTGTCACCCTTTTGTTGTTGTCACTGTTGTTGCTTGTTCCCATAAGTCTCTCAGACACCCTGACCTTTGGAATTTTTCACTGGTCACATTTCTTCTTTGGCTCCTTTCCAACCCTTAACTCTTCTCCATCATCTCTGTTCTCTTCTATCTTTATACTCATGTTTATTTTTATGCAAGTTTATTTTGTCTTGGTTCATTCAGGCTGCTGTAGTCTAAGCTGCCCTAGACTGGGTGGCTTAAACAATATTTATTTGTCACAATTCTGGAGGCTAGTAAATCAAGGTGTCAGCACATCTGGTGCCTGATGAAAGCCCACTTTCTGGGTCATAGATGGCCATCCTTTCACTGCATCCTAATATGGTAGAAAGGGAAAGAGAGTTCCCTGGTGTCACTTTTTTAAGGGCACTAATCTCTTTCATGAGGGTTGTGCATTCATGGCCTGATCACCTCCCAAAGTCCCCACCAATCCTACTAATATCAATTAGGGGCTAGGATTTCAACATATGAATTTGGGGAGGACACAAATGTTTTACTCTCTGAACACATATTTCCATGCCCTCACTTTCCACATTATAGCTACTTTCCTAAAGAAAAAAAAATGGCCTCCACTTAAGGCCATTTGTTACAACTATTAAAATACTAATTCAAGTTTTGATATTCTGCTACATAACAATAAAAAGAATAAAAAGGCCACTTGCAGTATTCAACTGTCGGGTCCTTCAAAACAAAACTGTTTCTCTTATGGTTGTATCTTCTTCCAACAATGCCATTCCCCATCAATTTCCCTCAAACTCTATAAACTAGAAATACTAGTGTTCTACAAGCATGTTTTTGTTTGCTTTTATCTTGACAAGCCCCAGAGTTTCTGTTCTTCATTTGAATAGTTTTAGAGAGGGCACGCCCTCCTTTGCCTCAGGACAGGCGATTCCCTATAGCCACAGAGCTGGCTCGATTCAACCATTTATCTACAGTGATTTGAGCACCTGACCAATGACCCTGAAATTTTTTTTTCAAACACAAATCTCTGGATTTTGGATGGTGATAATCTGCCCATATCTCCAGACACACGTATCTCTGGATTCAGTCTTATAATAATCTACCTAATAAGAGCTATAAATGATTTAGGGGTTTGCCAAAAGCATCTCTTGTTCACCCAAAGCTGACCCATTTGACACTGCTGCCAGCACTAACCTAACCCCTGACATCCCATGACATCCTCCCTTCACTCCATTTTCTAGCCCAGGTCTGGACTATCCTTCCATTTGCCAGCCATTTGCCCTTTACTGTGCCTCGTTTTGCCTATACCTTACTTTTTAAAAAATTTTTTAATGTTTATTTATTTTTGAGAGAGAGCGAGAGCGAGAGAGAGAGAGAGAGAGAGAGAGAGAGAGAATCTAAAGCAGGCTTCAGGCTCTGAGTTGTCAGCACAGAGCCCAAAGTGGGGCTCAAACTCACAAACCATGAGACCATGACCTGAGCCAAAGTGGGACGCTTAACCGACTGAGCCACCCAGGCTCTCCTTGCCTATATCTTCCTTTTGAACAGATGTCACAAACCCAAATGTCTGCTGAGACCACACAGATGACATAAAGGAGGAAGGCTGGGTGAGTGGAGACATGAACCAGAAGAAAGAATTCCCCACCTGGAATGAATTCCACTGCTCAGCTCCAGCTGACTGCTGCTCTATGAGGCACTGGACGCAGGAATGCCATAGCGTCTATCCCTGGGATGTTTTACTCCGTTTTACTTGAAATCGCCATTTTCTTATTTGAAAATGAATATTTTTAAAAACTGTATTAGCAAAACAAAATATGTTTCTGGACCTAATGTAGCCCAAAGACAGCCAACTTGAGACGGCTGGCTCAGACTCATGAATCCTAAGTCCCGAGAGCATGTTTCCTGGCAGTACGGGCCGCGCCTGCTGCCCTGTTTAATAATCTTGTCATCTGCAGGCTCACCTCCTAGTGCTAGCAGGATTCAGTTCTGGTCCTCCCAGCCACGCCCTCTCAAATCCATCCAAATTTGCTCTAAGTAGCTCTTCCAACCTTTCAGGACTGCTCCTAATTTGCTTCTTTAATTAAACCCCTGGTTTTAGCTTTAAGAGGGACTCTCCCTAACGTCTAGATCTGATTTTTCTCTGAGGAAGTCATTTGCTCCCTTTCTGAGTTTTGCCTGCTGTCATCTGTTCCATGTCTTTGGGCCACAGTTATCGTTGTTATCATTCCTAATACAGTCACAACTAAAATATTCCTTTCTCCTGGTCCCATTTTTAAAAGCAATTACAGGAAATGTTTTTGTTTTTGGGTATCTCCTTAGTCTTTCCTTTGTGATCTTACTTTTGCACAAAGTAAAATTCCTGTTTCTTCCTTCATTTTTGAAAATTCATTCTCCTACTAATCCTTTTCTTACTGTATGACACAAATCAATTTTGAAATTGATTTTATTCCTTCCAAAGTAATAATAAAAAAAAATCTAATCCCCTGGAGAGAGTCCTATTGTTCAATACTTTTTAAAAATCCCCTTTTAGGGCACTTGTACCCCAATGTTTATAGCAGCACTCTCAACAATAGCCAAATTGTGGAAAGAGCCTAAATGTCCATCAACTGATGAATGGATAAAGAAATTGTGGTTTATATACACAATGGAGTACTACATGGCAATGAGAAAGAACGAAATATGGCCCTTTGTAGCAACGTGGATGGAACTGGAGAGTGTGATGCTAAGTGAAATCAGCCATACAGAGAAAGACAGATACCATATGTTTTCACTCTTATGTGGATCCTGAGAAACTTAACAGAAACCCATGGGGGAGGGGAAGGAAAAAAAAAAAAAAGAGGTTAGAGTGGGAGAGAGCCAAAGCATAAGAGACTCTTAAAAACTGAGAACAAACTGAGGGTTGATGGAGGGTGGGAGGGAGGGGAGGGTGGGTGATGGGTATTGAGGAGGGCACCTTTTGGGATGAGCACTGGGTGTTGTATGGAAACCGATTTGACAATAAATTTCATATATTAAATAAATAAATAAAATAAAATAAAATAAATAAAAATAAAAATCCCCTTTTAACTTCAGGGCTTATAGTAATCACATTGAGATGTTTCTATACTTCAAGCCAAGATGATGACAGAGCCTCTATTATAAGGGCCTCCAGGTCCTTATCCTTCCTTTACCCTTATGAGGGGCATCCTGGAAATCCACAACCAGGACCGAGGCACTCATGATTAAATAATCCAAAGAGAATTAGAAACCCACAGTATGTAGAAGAGGTAACTTCAGAAGTCTTCAGATGAGACAATAAAGCCAGCAGTTATCTTTCCATCATGTTTTCCTTGATGTGAGGTGAAGTTAAAAATAAGACACAAAGGAACAGAATTAGGAATACCTGATTTATCAATACCAACTGTTGACAGGACAAACATTCATAGAGCAAAATGCCAAGCACACCTGCTCTGCATCCCATCTGGAATCCAGATCTAATTCAGCTCAGCTCTAATAGTCTAATTCCCAGAATCAATGCTTAAAATGCTGTTATGACCATAATATTAGCTCCAGCAGCACATGAGTCACGGATAGCCATGGTGGCTTCCCCAGGATCTGCGTCTCTCAAGTTGTACTTCTGCCCCTAAATGCCTTTGAATTTCTACCCTAGGGATCTCCCTGTGCTAAGCATAATACATTGGAGATTTGGAAAAATCTAAGACTTCTCTCTGTGTTTATCTGACAGAGAAAATAGGTGCAATGGTGGCTAGCCCAAATAAGATTTAAAAACTAGGTTTATTCAGAGTTTTCTGACAAAGAATAGACTGGAGTAGCAGGACTGACCTGATTTATACCTCTGCCTTCATTTGCAGGAAGAGAAATTGGAAGACAGGACACTCCATGCCAAGAGAAGCAACTTCCCTGGCCTGCTGATCACATTAGAGCAGACAGAAGAAAAAGAGTGGTATGTTTTCAAAGACAGGGACCATCTCATGCACCATTTTTTTTTTTTTTAACTGCCTGTAGCTCTTAGTCCAACAGTAAGGATGCCATAGAAACAGAAAAATGATCTTTAAGCTGAGAAAATGTAGATATAATTCTTACAAACCCTATATTGCAACTTCCAGAAATTTTGCTTCCATAGTTTCTAATGCACTTTCATAGCAAGGCCATGAGGTAGAGAGGTATTATTTACTTTATACCCATCATCTCTTCTGGGGACAGAAAAGAACAAGTTCGTTCTTATAGGTCCAAGAACTAGACTTCTTCACATTCAATTTGCTCTCACAAAAATCTGTGCAGTGAATTGGATTAAAAGTGAATTCCCATAAAGCTTATGCTATTCTCTTTTTTTCCATTAGACTATTGCCTCATTTTACCTCAAAGGTCTCTTTAAAATCGTGCATAAATCATGTCTCTGATATTATGCAAGGGAGAAGTCATCATAAAGATCCCAGGTATTGTCTCATACAGAAAACAACCACCATTTAAACTCGATGTCACCACAGAACACACATGTCTTTACTAGCAACAGGACAGGAGAGTGTCGTTAGGAATCTTTTGAGTTGAAATCCAATTAAAACATAAAGCTTTAAATTGGCCTGCTCTTCCAACATAACCTTCTGAATCATAGAGAGACCTTCTTTCCTCCAATATCAACTCCTGGAGTCCCACAATCAAGCTAGAAGTTGCAGGTGCATCGAAGCAAAGATGATTTTATGGTGACAAAATTAAATAGAAAATAGACATTTTTTTTTCCTTCTTTCATTTTTTGAGGGTTGGAGGCACTTCAGCCTTGGCTTCCAGAGTCTATAAAGAACTGAAACCTTGATTATATATAAAAGAGTTGGGTGACTTTGAGCAGGGCAGTTTTCTTCCATATGTGTTGGTGCATCTCATCTACAAAATGATGGGCTTAGACTCAGTCATGTCTAAGAGATGCTTCTGATCAACATGCAGGACATGGTAGTTACCAATCAGTGCTGTAAAAGCACCAAGGGAAAGTCTTCCAGGCAGACTCATCAAGGAAGGCTGCATAGAAGACAAGAGCATTGGTGGTCGACCACTGAGAATGAGAAGACTTGAAACAATGGAAAAACATTCCAGACAAGGGACAAGATGAGTCAAAGCTGGGAAAAGGAAACACACTGCACTTTCCTAGAACTGCAGAGTCCTGCATACCTGGTTGTTGCAAAAACACTTTTTGATAGGTCCATTCTCTTTTATATACACACACACACACACACACACACACATATATACACACACACATATATACACACATATATAATTATATATATATGTGTATACACACATATATATTATATGTGTATACACATATGTATACATATATGTATATATGTATACATATGTGTATACATATATACATATATGTATATACATATATATGTGTATATATATACATATACGTATATATGTATGTATATATGTATATATACATATACGTATATATATATGTATATATATATGTGTGTATATACATATATATAATTATATATGTGTGTATATACGTGTGTGTGTATATATATATATACACATATACATATATATACATATATACACACATATATATAATTATATATGTGTATATGTGTGTGTGTATATATATATATATATAAAATTTGATAGGTCCATTCTCATATATATATATATATACACACACACACACACACACACACACACATACATACACATATATATATAATTAATTATATATATATGTGTGTGTGTGTGTATATATATATATAAAATTAAAGCAGGTAATCAATTTATTTTTTTTGTTATAGCTTTCTTTAGATATAATTCATATACCATACAATTCACCTATTTAAAATACTCACCTCAATGTTTTTTAGTATATTAACAGATATATTCAACCAATCAATTTTAGAATACATTCAGCAACCCACACCCTTTCGCTATCACCCTCAAAATTTCATCATCCCCTTCCCCAGCCCTAAGCAACTACTAATCTACTTTCTGACTTCACAGATTTGCTTATACTGCACATTTCACATAAACGAGACCATACGACCTGGATTGTAAGTGGCCTCTTTCACTTAGTATAAGATTTTCAAAATTCATCTAGTTGTGTCACGTACTGGTACTTCATTCCTTTTAAAGAAATATAGTATTCCATTGTAGGATATACAATTTTCTATTGTATGGAAATACATTTTGCTTACTCATTCATCAGCTGATGGGCATGTTTGTTTTTTCCACCTTTTGGCTATTATGAATAATGTGAATAATATTCATGTACCATTTTTTCTGTGTGAACGTGTGTTTCCATTTCTCTTGGGTATATACCTATGGGTGGAATTTCTGGATCATGTGGTAATTCTATACTTAACTGTCAGACTATTTTCCAAAGCGGCTGCACCATTTTACATACATTCCTACCAGCAGAGGATAAGAGTTCCAATCTCTCTACATCCTCACCCATACTTATTATTATCTGTCTCATGTTTATGGCAATCCCAGTGACAGCGAAGTGTTTTTAAGAGTTCTTTATATATTCTAAGTATAAGTACCTTATCAGATATGTATATGATTTGCTCCCAATCAGGAGGAAGTCAAATTATTACCACTGCCACATTTTAAAGAACAGAAAAAAAAGTCTTCCAGTACAAGATTATAAATACCGTTGTATTATTTTCTGCAAAACACATTTGAGTTTCTATATAGTGATCATCAAATATTTTAAACTCTGCTCTTTTCTAACTCTCATTAAAGTCACCCCCAATGTCAGTTGATAAGAAAATAAATAGGCAAAGACATGTATATAGATGCCTCTACAGAGAGGAACGAACTTCTGATTACCCCAGTAAGACTACTGCAGCTTTTACAAATCATGTTTTACAAATTCACATACTAGAATTACATTTCAAAATAAGCCTTAGAAGACATCTGGCCACATGTTGTAACCATTAAAATGATGTTCTATGCTACAGAAAATGTGTTAAAGTATACCCTCTCCATGAAGTATGACTAGATAGTTCAAATCTCCTATGATTGACCAATTAGTTGCTTCCAAAGAACGACTACCACAAATCCTGAAGATATGTAAACACTGGCTCATTAGAGCAAGCCATATCCTCGTTAGGCTGTGGTCTCTGTTATATGATGAAAGGTAAAATGTAATTCACTGGTCACTTTGCTATGAACATTAAAAGATTTCATTTCTGAGAATGGAAAGGTGTTCTTAGATCACAGAACTCAGAAAACATAACTTTTCCTGTGCTCAAAGTTGAACAGAAGTGCCTCACTGCTCCTGTGCACTTTATCTTCTGCTGTGACAATTCTAGCTGGATGCCCACTCAGGTATTACCTCAAAACTCCCCTTCCCGGAGCAATGGAAGCTGAGTGCATCTGAAATCCTAAATTCTACTCCACTGGGCTGAGCCACAGGCCCTGCATGGAAAGACCTGGGAAACATTAGCTTGCTTCTGGTCTGGCCATAATGAAAATAAATGAGGGCTTCAATTTAAAGTCGTTACTAAAAATTTGTTCTTTCCTCCATCCTAATTCTGAGACCCACTTGCAGCTAATTAGAACGGTTCCCAGCGTGATCGCCCAGCACACTGCTAGTGTAAACACCAACCATCTGAGTTTCATTACAATAAAGAAATCAAATAAACAGTGGACCAGAAAACAGTAGTTTGGGCATGGCTCATTACAGCACAATGCAGTTAACATTCCTCACTCAGGAAGGGAAAGAAGGCATCAGCATCGGGCAGTGACGCTGATGCCCCGTGCTTTCCATTCTTATTAACGACATTATGGGGGCTGGGGATTACTTCTTACCATTAAATTTTTCTGGAGAAAGAAGAGGGAGTTGTTGGAGTTTTTTTAAATGAAAAAGAAAAACAGTTCTCTCTGAACCTTATTGTAAACAAAGAGAAAGGGTAATTATTTGCTTTGGACTACTCACTGCTTCTCCAGTTCCTCATAGGATATATTGTTTACAATTTAAATAAGGAAAAAGAAAAAGAAAGGGGAAATACGGTGTCCATTAATCTGCTTAGGGTTTTTATTATTTATCCTAGGTATAAACAAATTTCTGCCAACATAGGCTGGGCATGACTACATGATTCCTAATATTCCCTCCAAAAATAATAAGTAAACATATAAATAAGTCAACGAATGACTCGTGTATTTAGATATTTCAGTCATCTCATTCCCACCAACTACTATTTGGAATATTCACATAAATAGGTAATTGTTATCAGGGTTCATCTACATTATTTAGCATGACCTTGGAACTAATAAACAGAAAAAAAAATAATATTTCTGTCTCTAAAATGTAACCCTTCTCTTAAGTAACTGTAAAACTCCTAAAACATGAATTGAATTTTGTTCACAAACTCAACAAAGGAATGAATCCTTTGGTTAATAATCCAGTGTTAATAATTTGACTTCTTCCTGATTGGGAGCAAATCATATATGAATACTTTGATTATATCATATTCTGTGAATAAAATATGAACCACCTCTAGTACCTCCTACCATACAACTTGTATGTCTGGAACTATGGTACACAACTCACATCTGGCCCTGGATCAGGTCACAGTTTCACTATATATGATAGAACTTAGCCCCTAATGATAATGCAGCTTCAATGAAGCTAGTGCAGAAACACTCTTTAGACTTAGAGTCTAGGTTTAGTTGTGCAAATATCACATGGCTGGTATTCACAATTTTTTTTTCATTAAAATTGTTACAGCAAATTATGATACTTGTGGGAATGTATTCAGTCAGAAAGTTCCAGATGCTTTGGGCTAAGATTAAAATACCTCTAAAATAGCCTCTTTTATGTTTCCACTTGGACTACTCTAAAAAACTGTTGCATAAAAGGACCCAAACCAAGATCCCAAACCACATGAATCAATAATTGAAGAAAAGTCACACACACACACACACACACACACACACACACACACAAAAGCAAATAGTATTGAAGCAAATCATGTCAGGAAAAAAGTTCAGTCAATGGAGCTAAGAGCTAAAATACATACTCTGACCTTGAGATACATTTTAACCTGTGGAAGGAAACAATCACTCATCTCTCAGGGAAAAAAAAAAAAAAAAAGAAAGAATAAAAAAACAGGGAGGCGTTTGTCTACAGCAGTTGCTTAGTAAGGAACTTCAAGAAAAAAGTATGCCTTCATATGCCTTCATAGTAATAACTTAAAGTATTGTTTTGGAATTAATTGTCTGTCAATCATCTACATGTTGAAAGAAAATTAAAGTCAAGGAAAATAAATGTCCAGAGAAACTAAAACTGAGCACATCAAATTTTAAAATCTGAAAGCACTGTCGTTTCACGTTTTTTGGTAATTTTCTTAACCTGCCTCACCTCAGAACAATCGACTTAGGTCATTCATCTGCTAGATGCCACATTTATTCACTGAGTTTTCAAGTGGAATTTGTAGACTCTTACATCCTTGTGTGTAAAACGAGAGAGTGAGATGGGATCACTGGGAGAGGTTGTCCAGCTCTTGGAGTTGAGAGCCGAGCCCTCACCAATAGGCAAGGCACATGCCAGGCTCTGAACGGCAGCCGTGGTCCTTTCCCTGGTCAAGATGGGCTGTGGCAGCACCAGAACTGACCACCTGCTTAAAAAGCCATGGGGTTTCAGGACTGCAATGTTCAGCGGGGTTGAATGGGAGACTACTGCTCTTTGAGAAGTTCCCTCTGCATATACATTCTCTGAAGACGGGAATAATGCTGAAAAATAGTCCAATCATTTCATGAGTACCAAAAGGATGACAATCATAATCCCCTTAAATTTTTTTGCATTACATAGTATTTTTCCTTTCAGAGCACTTTTATTATTATTTTCCCACAACAGGATAACATAGTCCAAATGTAGCTCACAGAATTGTGACAGAACATTACACCAAGCAAATGGGAATGGACTGCTTAGCCTGCTTTGCCATGCCTCGTCCCAAAGGCCTACAGTGTGAGTGAGGCTTTTAAATATATTATTTTATGTCATCTTTGCAACCATGCTGTGGTTTCCACAACTCACACATGATGCCACTGAGAAAATAGGGACATGGATTGACTTGTGTGGTTTCTCAAGGCTCAGAAATGGAGGAGGTGGGATTTGAAGCCAGGGTTAGCCTTACTCTAAAATCCACAATTCTTCTTCTACCTCAGGTGTATTTACTTTATTTCTGTGTATGAATCATAAACTTTGCCATAAATGAGATTTTAGAAATAAATACACTTAATGCATGTTAGAATATAAATATACTTAAAGAAAACTGTGTGATGGAAAGAACATACAGTTCTGAGGTACAGTGACCCTCTCATCAGGGCATGAATTAAAGCATGCATTTCTAGCAAATGAAAGAGAAAAGCCATTATGTTTCACCTCAGATAACTAGACCACTGAACTCTACTGGTAGAAACTCACTTTTTTTAAATCTCAGATTGCTTTTCTTCCTCCACGTGGTATATTCATGGAATGAGGATCCCAGCAAGGAGAGGTGACACCAGAAACCAAAACAGTCTAAAGAAAGCATTACCTAACATAAAACTTTTATAGGGAAAACAGAGGGAATGAAGAACTGATTCCCAGATTATTCTCTGTTTGGGAGTATTCATACTGTCTTTCAGTCACTGGGGAAAACTGAAAAGGAGATAACACATAATGATAAAATGTACGTGGAAAGGAAAAGAAAGACTTTTTTTTTTTTTTTCATTTGTGTTCTGCCACAAAGCAGCCGCCTGAGCTTTGGTATCATAAAACGCTTACACCTTCTGCCATTTTACATCCGTGACATTAAGAGTTTGAGGTCAGATGTCCCTCCTATCTCTGATATTCTATTAGACTGTGAACAATAAAAAAGAACCTAAGTGTTGTCCATCTTGGTTTTAATGTAGCAGCAGGCAAACTCTTCTGTCTTCTCAAATCACATGTGCCCCTGAAACTCAATTTAACTGTCCAAAGTCCACTCAAGGCAGGAAAGCAACAGATGCTATCAGACGCTTACTACACCAAGTTTAGAAGACTATGTATGTATGCACACATGTGTTCAGGGTGTGTGTGTGTGTGTGTGTGTGTGTGTGTGTGTGTGTGTGTCAAGGAAAGGTCATAAATTTGACCTTTGGGAAGCAGCAAAGGTTCCATCCACAGAGCCTGCTGTGACAGCATCTGGAAATTCCTCACTTGGGTCAGTGGGGAGATACTCTGTTTACTTTGCTTTCGTTTTATACCCATGTGGAGTTCAGCATATCAATAATATATTTCAATCTCATAATGAAAGCCTCTAATGATTTACTTTTCAAACCTCCCAGGCCCATCTAGCCACAGGAAAACCCATTCCTTCTGTTACAAGCTGAAAGGATGACAGTCAAAACACAGACAGAAGAAAAAGCACTGGATGGAAGCTGACATCGTCCCTACTGCTCACCCACAGTAGCCATAGCTGAGCTTTCAACGTCTGGAGACAACATGGGGAAGGCTGCTAACTTCCTGTAGTAACTTTTTCTACAAGTGACATGTGTCGAAAAACAGGGAGTTCTTACATGACTGGCAGTATCCACAGAAAAATTTTCTGCAAAACTGAATATGGCAATAATTAATTCTGGAACAGTGCATTACTACCTAAAAAACGCATACACATTTTCGTATATTTCATATTTACCTGTGTAGATCATGCCAAAAGTTCCTTTAATACTATACTGTTGTTAGAAAACCTCTGAATTCACATGGAGTATGTCACATCCATGTCACATGGATGTCTTTCCAGCTCATCACAACTTTGCAGGAACAGCAGTCAATCAATCAGTCATCAAGATAATTGTCAGGTATTGACAGTACTCATCCCTCCAGGTGTCCAAGCCAAAACTTAGAGGAGCATCTTTGTCTCATTCTCTCCATTCACCCCCTGGGTCTAGTCACTTTCCACATCTGTCCACTCTCCCGCCTCAAATTTACCAAATCAGCTCATGTCCCTCTCCCACACAGCCACTGTGATCCCCAGAACACTATCTGTAGCATAGATATTCCCTATGCTCCTACACACTCTCCTACATACCTTTTGTTCCCCACAGTTGAGACAAAGTAATCATAGTTAAATGTAATCTGAATATGTTACTGGTATGCTCGAACCCTTCTTTGTTCACATCAATACCTCAATAAATATCACGATTTTAATGGAGTAGTCAGAGTTCCTGCAAAGGTGACTGTGTACAGAACAAAACATCAGTAATATCTTCACCTACATTTCAAATTAAATAGGGCAGGCAAAATGAGGCAAAGAAAGGAAAGAAACATTCATTAGCATGCATTATGTACCTGCTGCTTCATATACGCGATTTTATTTGCCATGGGAATCTTTCAGTGTAGGTCTAATTACTCTCATCTTACAGATGAGGCAACTGAGGTACAGAGAGACTAAATTTCTTGCTTTCACAGAGTTACACAAGTAACAAATGTCAGGGCCAGGATATCTGACTAGTTCCAGTATTTTTTTTACTCTGTGCTCACCCCATGTAGGAGAGAAGTTAGTCTTTAATGCCCTCATGCCTTCTTCTGATGAACTTCTTCACAAGGAGACTTAGCTCCTCATTCTGTTAGTACCTTCCTGATCTCAGGATGTGTCTCCTGCATTCAAAAAGGAAAAGGACTTGGAAGCAGTCATCTCCTGCCTCCACGTGTTCATCTCCACCAAGTCACCACCCATTCATCACTCAAACCTCTGCAATACAACTCCACCCCATTCCTCACATGATTCCTACTAAAGTCACCAATGACTCCCATGTCACAGAATCAGATGATCCTTTTCAGACTTCCTCTGTCATGTCTCAAAAGCAAATTATACCTTCACTGCTTTCTTTATATAAAACATTATCTCCCCCCAGAACCTCCTGATTTTCCTGCTTCCATCCTGATATCCATTTCTCAATTTTCTTATGGGCTCATCCTCTTCACTACAGCTTTTAATTCCTGGGAATTTCAGTCTGTTATGTCCTCCCTTTCCTCTCTCCGTAAGAGATTTAATATACTGTTGCACAATCCTAAGAATCTAAGAACCATTCTTAACATATCCCTTTTCCTCATATCCCTCCATATCCATTTCACTACATGGATCTTGCAGACATTTGAACTCCTAAACATCTTCATAATCCACCGACTTATTTCAATGTCTATCAATTGTGCGGTATCTTGTTATTGGGGAGGGAGGAAGCATTGAAAAGAATAATAGGTTTTTTTGTTTTATTATTTTAATTTACATCCTAATTAATTAGTATATAGTGCAACAATGATTTCAGGAGTAGATTCCTTAGTGCCCCTTACCCATTTAGCCCATCCCCCCCTCCACACCCCTCCCGTAACCCTCTGTTTGTTCTCCATATTTATGAGTCTCTTATGTTTTGTCCCCCTGCCTCTTTTTATATTATTTTTGCTTCCCTTCCCTTGTGTTTATCTGTTCTGTGTCTTAAAGTTCTCATATGAGTGAAGTCATATGATAGTTGTCTTTCTCTAATTTCACTTAGCATAATACCCTCCAGTTCCATCCAAGTAGTTGCCAATGGCAAGATTTCATTCTTTTTGATTGCCGAGTAATACTCCATTGTATATATATGCCACATCTTCTTTAATCATTCATCCCTCGAGGGACATGTGGGCTCTTTCTGTTCTTTGGCTATTGTTGATAGTGCTGCTATAAACATGGGGGTGCATGTGTCCCTTCCAAACAGCACACCTGTATCCCGTGGATAAATGCCTAGTAGTGCAATTGCTGGGTCGTAGGGTAGTTCTATTTTTAGTTTTTTGAGGAACCTCCATACTGTTTTCCAGAGTGGCTGCACCAGCTTGCATTCCCAAAATAATAGTTTTATATATTCCTTTGGCCCCTAGAGAGGAGAAACGCTAGATCTGGACCAGATATGTGGTGTTCCTAGACCAGTGGCTTTAAAATATTTCTCAACATATTCCTCTTAATGAAGTTCCTCCTCCAACATATGACTAAACAACTGTCATATACAGTTCCCTGAACTATCTCTTGAATCTCTGAGCACAGTACAGAAACAAAGTAACATAGACAATAGCCTAATGTCCAGTGCTGTAACTGCCTTCAGCATTGCTATTCTCCCATCACACGCTCCAGTTTTCCCAAAGGCAAAAGAAAACTGGAACAGGGTCTCCTAAAGAATCCTGGACTCGGATCATCCCTATCACAGATCAGCCTGTTCACAGAGCAGAGGTTCCACACACAGAGGAGCAAGCCAGGAAGACTGAAGGCTACCACACCTGCCAGTGCAGGAGTTTCACTCGCAAACAAGTGGGCCCTTCTCCCCAACTCCAAAGCAGGCAAGCAAAGACTCTGCCAAGGGGGCTCATGGGGGGGTAGGCAGTCCGTAAAAACAGAGAGTTCTGTAACTCTTCCTAAGGGGATTGACCTTATATGGAACAAACTATGCAGAAGTTCATGCCTGAGGACTGTGTAAACCAATAGAGATGTTAGTGGTGAGCCATAAAGAGAACACTAATAGATTAATATTAACAGCAAGTGAACAAAAGACCACTAGAAGTTTAACACAGAGGAAACGACAGTTCAGCATATTCCTCCTAGAGTGAGAGCAAAACTCAAACAGTGGCCACACATAACGGGGAAAAGATGGTTGAATGTAATTGGATCAGACTATGGAGCAATTTAAGCTTGTTGTTGAAAACAACAGAACAATCAGCTAGCAATTAGTGGAAGCTAACATCTGGGTGTGATATCAATAGAGGCAAACGGCCAGAAGTTTAATGGAGAGTTCAGGCAAAGGGATGGACAAAGAGAGGCTGGGTAAAACAATAATCATCCCTGTTGGTCAGGGAGATTTCCACTTGCCCAAAGCTGAGCTCTCTGAGGAGTGACATCAGAGGTAGCTCCCTGTGGAGGAAACAGGCTTTCCTGAAGGAATCTAGTAATAATTATAACCAGGTATAGTTGGGTTTATAACATATACACAAGCACACTATGTGGGACACTAACAGGACAAAAAAGGAGAGAAGTTTATAGAGGAATAGAGCTAAATAAAAGAAAGTTTTGATATCTCACTGGAATTTAATGATTATAAATGTGAAGTAAACTCAGATAAGTTGAGAAATATATTTAAGCCTTAGAGGAACCACAAAGAAAATACATTTTTAAAATAGTTTAGGGGTGCCTGGGTGGCTGAGTCAGTTAAGCGACCGACTTCAGCTCAGGTCATGATCTCACAGTTCATGGGTTCGAGCCCCACGTCGGGCTCTGGGCTGACAGTTCTGAGCCTAGAGCCTACTTCGGATTCTGTGTCTCCCTCTCTCTCTGCTCCTCCCCCACTCATGCTCTGTCTCTCTCTCTCTCTCTCTCTCAAAAATAAACAAACATTTAAAAAAACTTTTTAATAAATAGTTTAGAAATTATTAAAGGAATGTAAAAATTTAGTAGAAAATAACTTATTGCAAAAGAAGGCAATAAAATTCTAATGCGTAGCCAAGATGGAGAACCACAGCAGGCCAGCCTCTCTGACTATGAAGGCACTCCAGACAGGCGTTGTAAACAGAATCTATGAGAAGGAAGAGCAAAACAAGGAAAACAAAGAAATTCTTGCACAAAGACATCCAGATGGCCAACCAACACATGAAATAATGCTCCACATCACTCATCATCAGGGAAATACAAATCAAAATCATAATGAGATACCACCTCACACCTGTCAGAATGGCTAACATTAACAACTGATGCAACAACAGATGTTGGTGAGGATGCAGAGAAAAAGGATCTCTTTTGCACTGCTGGTGGGAATGCAAACTGGTGCAGCCATTCTAGAAAACAGTATGGAGGCTCTTCAAAAAGCTAAAAACAGAACTACCCTACGACCCAGCAATTGCACTACTAGATATTTATCCAAGGGATACAGGAGTGCTGATGCACAGGGGCACTTGTACCCCAGTGTTTATAGCAGCACTATCAACAATAGCCAAAGTATGGAAAGAGCCCAAAGGTCCATCTATGGATGAATGGATACAGAAGATGTTGTGTGTGTGTGTGTGTGTGTGTGTGTGTGTGTGTGTGTGTACACACAATGGAGTATTACTCAGCAATCAAAAAGAATGAAACCTTGCCATTTGCAACTACATGGATGGAACTAGAGGGTATTATGCTAAGCTAAATTAGAGAAAGACAAATATCATATGACTTCACTCATATGAGGACTTTAAGATACAAAACAGATGAACATAAGGGAAGGAAAGCAAAAATAATATAAAAACAGGGAGGAGAACAAAACATAAGAGACTTATAAATATGGGGAACAAACAGAGGGTTACTGGAGGGGTTGTGGGAGGGGAGATGGGCTAAATGGGTAAGAAGCATTAAGGAATCTACTCCTGAAATCATTGTTGCACTATATGCTACCTAACGTGGATGTAAAATAAAAAAATAAATAAAAATAAAAATAAATAAAAAAAAAAGAAGGCAATAAAGAGGAACAGAGAAACAAAAATCTCTTGAGACATAACAGAAAACAAAAAGCAAAATAATAGAAGTGAATCCAACATATCTTTGATATCATTAAATGTAAATAGATTCAATAATCCAATCAAGACAAAGATGATCATATTAGAAAAAAACAACACAATTCAACTATATGCTGTTTATAGAAAATACACTTTAGATTCAGAGAGAAAAATATAAGAATGGGGGGAGGTATACCACACAACCATCAACCATAAGAGAGCTGAAGTGATAAACTAATATATTTATTAGTGTAATATCAGGCACAATTTAATATAAAAGTAAAAATATTTCTCAATATATAAAGGGTCATTTTATAATGAAAGATCAATCTATCAGGAAGGTATAACAATTACAAACATATGCACCTAGCAACAGAGCCTCAAAGTGCATGAAGTAAAAAAAAAAAAAAAAAAAAAAAAAAAAAAAAAAAAAAAAGATACAATTGAAGGGGAAAAAGATAGTTCAACAATAATAATTGGAGACTTCAATATCTGTTCAAATAGTGGACAGAAGAACTAGGCAAAAGATCAACAATTATAGGAAAACTGAACCACATAAAGCAAATAGATCTAGACTTAATAGGACACTTCACTCAACAACAGCAGAACACACATTCTTTTCAGGTGCATATGGAATATTCTCCAATATATACCATATATTAAGTCATTAATCAAAACTCAATAAATTTAAAAGAAAAAAAATCATACAAAATATGTTTTCTGACTACACAGAATTAAATTAGAAATAACAGATAAAAATTTGGGAAATTCACAAATATGCAGAAATTAAACAATAAACAAATAATCAGTGGCTCAAAGAAGTCATAAGAGAAATTAGAAAATTCCTTGATATGAATGAGAAAAAAGATATACAATATACTATAACTTACAGGATGAATTTAAAGCAGTGTTTAGGGCACACCTGGGTGGCTCAGTCGTTCGAGCATCCAACTCTTGATCTCGGCTCAGGTCATGATCTCAGGGTCGTGGGATCGAGCTCAGTGTTAGGTTCCATGTTGAACATGGAGCCTGCTTGAGATATTCATATTCATTCTCTCTCTCTCTCTCTCTCTCTCTCTCTCTCTCTCTCTCTCTCCTGTATGCCTTCTCCCCCATTCTTCCCTCCTCTCTCTCCAAAATAAAACACTAAATAAAATAAAGCAGCACTTAGAAGTAAATTTAGTTATAGTGTATACTTACATTAAAAAGAACAATCTCAAATCAGTAAGTGAATCTTCCATTTTAAGCAAGTGAAAAAAGAAGAGCAAATGAAACCCAAGGTAAGCAAAACAAAAGAAATAATAAAGAACAGAATGGGAATAAATGAAATAAAAATAGAAAAAAATTAAGAAAATCAATAAAGCTAAAAGTTAGTCTTTGAAAAAGAGCAACAAGGTTGATAAAACCTGAGCTAGACTAGCCAAGTAAAAAGGAGAGAAGACTCAAAATACTAAAATTATAAAATGTGAACAGAACAAATCTACAACAGATTGGAGATGTGAGAGCAGTTAATGTCCACAGATCCAGGCAGAGAGGGAAATCAGAACAGGTTGAGGACTACATACATGAGGGTGGAGTGCAGAAAAGAGCACTGGCAGTTTGAAAACCAACTTCTGGCAAATCTGCAGGCTCTGGGGCAAAAAACTAAAGCAAAGGATTCAAGCACAGAAACCGACACAGAAATTCCAGTTCCATACCCAGCACCAAAGGAAGGGCAAAGACAGAATCAAATAATCAGAAACAATTGACAAATTCTGAACCAGACAGGTAACAAATGGGACATGATGCTAATACTTCGAATATTAAGCTGGAGTTTCTTTAATCCCTAATGCAAAGGTCAGGACTTATCCCCAAAACCTGTGCAACTGACATTAAGTGGCCTCTGCCATTAGGATAAATCAACTTTGAATGCCGGGAAGTGTATCATGCTGGACTTGTGACCACTGTTTCTCTCTAGTTCCTACTTCTTTTTAAGGGAGTCACTTCTGGGCAGTGAAATAAAGGGCAGAAATACACATGGATAAATAATTCTTGCAAGCAAAAATTATATATATTCCAAACTACACACATAATTTAATCTTCCTCAGGACTAAAGGATCTCTCATTGTCTCAATTTCAAACACCTAAGTTTTCTTTAGATCTAAGGAAGAGTAAAGAATTTAAGAGGTTATAGTTTGAGATGTAAAATTTTTATCCAGAACACCACATTACATTCCGTGTGTAGGTCAATGATTCTCAAACAAGGCTGGATCCCAGATTTGTCAGGAAGTTTGTTTTGGTTTTAATACAGACTCCTACCTCCTAATGAAAGCAAGAATTTTTGGAGTTCTTTCTATGTACCAGGCAAGTATAAGTGTTATTTCTATGCTACAGATGGGAAAATTTAGGCCGGGAAACGAAATAACTCCACACTTACGGAGCTAGTAATGGAAGAGCTGGAATCCACACCAAGGCAGTCTGGCTCCAGACCTGGGCATCACACTGGCATATCCATCAATATTTCAGGGAAGGAGCCCAGAATGTTGTATGTTTTTAAAAGTCCTAGAGGATACTCCTGCTCCTCTGGACTTGGGAGCCACTGTTCTGGCACATTTCTGTTTGAAAGTGCACTTACAAATAGATTGCGGTTCTTCTAACATCTGTGCTAATATTGTATTAAGTGCTAGGCATTTAGGGAAAAGGCTGTTTTAATTTGTTTTAGAAAGCTTCTACATAGCTTAATAAGCATATTCCTCTAATAATATAAAAGATATCAATGTGCCAGAAATATATATTACTTCAATAATGATAAAGAATATTAATAGTACTGGTAGAGTGCTTTATATTTATTATCTCTAATTCTTACAACACTGCTACCATTATAAAGATGACAAAATTGAGGCCGTGGAAACGTCCAAGGTACAAAGCCCAGATTAGAACTCTCCTACATTGATTACAAAGTTCTTATTCCCATTTAGCGTATAGGTATCCTCTTCATACAATGAGTATGAAGCAGCATCTTAGAAATCTGTACCTGTGCCCATTTTAACTTATCTCCTCTTTTGGATTATGGTGGTTCCTGTTATGCCTAAAGCCCATCCAAGTCCTATTGGGGGACTATAATTTTCTTTTGAGTTCTACAGTTTCTGGAAAAGAGAAGTGAAAATAATTCTGTTCCTTATAAGGTTGCTGTGGTAGTAAAGAGAGGATTAACACAATCGGACTCTGGAAGAAAACCAAAAGAGATTAGTAGGATGTCAAGTCAAGGAGCTAAAGAGAATGGTGGCAATGTCATATGATAAACTACTGATATAGCTTCTTATGTTTTAAACTCTCAGCATGCATTACTCTGGCAAACAAAAATAAAGGAAGAAACTGCCCTGAGTTAATAATTGTGTGACCCCCCTGGGGTCATATACTTGAGGAGACTCAAGTAAATAGAAATATATGCACATTTAAGTGTAAAAGCCAGCTGGTTACACTCCAGATGTATAGTCCCAGCTCAGTCACTGACACATTAGCTGTCCTTAGGCAACTTATTTGGCTTCTCTGCATCTCAGACTCTCTAGTTATAGATCATTAATTAAATTAGAAGTCACAAATCATTGGGGCGCCTGGGTGGCGCAGTCGGTTAAGTGTCCGACTTCAGCCAGGTCACGATCTCGCGGTCCGTGAGTTCGAGCCCCGCGTCAGGCTCTGGGCTGATGGCTCAGAGCCTGGAGCCTGTTTCCGATTCTGTGTCTCCCTCTCTCTCTGCCCCTCCCCAATTCATGCTCTGTCTCTCTCTGTCCCAAAAATAAGTAAAAACGTTGAAAAAAAAATTTAAAAAAAAGAAGTCACAAATCATTAATTAAATTAGAAGTCACAAATGAAAAGAAAAAGTATGCCAAGTTTCTAAGAACCCTAAATCCCAGAAAATCAGGTAAGTCAAGTGATGTGAGAGAATTATCTAAGTTTGCAGAAGCCCAGAAAGCTCCAGAAGCCATGTTGGGCTTCCATTTAGAAAATAAAAATAAAGATAAAAATAAAAATTATATCAATTATATATAATATCTATTATATCATATAATATATACATATATGTTAGATATCATCAAGGAAAGAATAAAATATTTACAAGATTCTTCTCTTGAATATCGCACAACTAGAACTCTTAGAACTTGAAGTGGCAGTATGAATTGGTACAACCTCTTTGGAATACTGTTTACTTTTATCCGTGAAGCTAAACATGTGCATAGCATATGGTCCGTGTATATGTTCTGGCAATGTTCTATTCCTTGATCTGGGTGCTATTTACATGGCTGTGCTCACCTTAAAAATCTATTAAAGTTATAACTTAAATGTTGAGCATGTTTCTGTATATTTGTTATACTTCCTAAAACTTTTTTTTTTTAATCATCACCAGTCCCCCGCAATTTCCCGACAATAACTACCCTTCTGCACTCCCTTCTGCACTGTGTTTGCTGATAGGAGTTTGTTGCCTCCATCCCTAATTCTGAACTAGTTGGGAAACAATTGTTGGTCATTTAAAACATTTAAGGGTGGTTAAGATCACTTATAAGTCAAGCAATCTTATTTTTGCCACTCATAATATTCCACTCTATCTTGTCGCAATCAATCAAGGCAAAGGCTCTTCCCCTAGGCAATTTTGCTGTAGGCAGTTCTGCTCCTAACTCTTAGCAACATTTGACAAAGGTAATCCTATATGCCCATCTCATGTCCCTGAACACAGTGAAGAATTTATAAATAGGCACATGCCCAAAGTTAGACCAGTCAAAGCCAGCAAAACTTCCAAAGCCTTTGTTTGATCTCTCAGAAACTTCCTTCCTCACTAGACTTACATGAGGGAAAATAAAGCTTCAGAGTGAGAAAGCACTGTCAAAAATAGGAAGTGAAGACTTCAGTCAACACCACATACAGTTAAGTGTTGAATTTAATCATGGGTGAAGCTAGACCTTTGGTAGACCTTCCTAATTATGAAAGACAACAAACTACCTTTTGTCTCAAGACCATTTGTCATAGATTTTCTGTCTCTTAAAACCAAGAGAGTCTAACCTAACATAGACTGCCCTTCGAAGATCTCCATAAATAACCGTGTTTATTTTAGGATGTGTCTCCTTCTGACAGCTATTTCCACCTACTGTATCAGAAAAAGCTTAAGGAGGTTGAGAAGTAAGATGGAATTCTCAGGAGTTTTGTCTCTGATTTTCTCTTCCAAGCTCAAGAAGAACAATAAATGTCCAGGTGACCACACAACCTGCCTGGCACATGTCCTCTTGTCCTCTGAGAGGACCCTTTTCTAAAGTCCTTGCATCCCTTCCCTTGGCCATTACCAGAGACTAATACAGAAACAGAGCAATGCAAGACTGCCCTTACCTGCCAAATGGCAGGCCCTGAGTTTCGTGATCCAGAGGGTGTGCGTGGTGGTAGGAGAGAGAATCCATCTGGCTGCTGATGGCATGTAAGGCAGGCTAGTGGAGCACGGACCCACATGTAAGAAAGGAAAAATACCTTTAACAAATCTCAGATTCAGAAATGTATACTAAGCATCTCTTCCTTAGAGCTTAGAAGCCAGCCCAAGCCTTCTTAAGTTTTCCTTAAGTTTGGAAACTTTATCACTGGCAGAGGCAGTAAATAAATTCTCTGAGATGCTGCCATTAAGGAGTTAAGAAACACCCCGGCTTTTTTTTCTTTCTCTTTGGTATTAAGATAATAAAAGGCACACATTTTAAAACTAATTTACCCTCTAAAAAATTAAAGCATTTTTACCACTGTTTGCTTTTCTAGTTTCTTTAATTTGGGTAATTGCTTAGTCAACTTTCAAAAATATATATTCTGTCTTAAAAAAACAGCCAAATATGACGGATCACCTTCATTTTCATTTCAGATTTGGCATGCTGGACCCAGATTGTGTATTCTTTCCATGGCGCCACACCAGCGTCGGATACTTAATTAATTTCCTTTCGTTTGTGCAGGCTTGCACTTAAAGGGACAGTGTCCCATTTTGATGGCTTGCTTTTGGCTGAAGTTCAAAAGTATCACTTCTTAAATCTTTTTTTTTTTTTTCCCTTCAAAACTTCCCAGAGTGCTATATAGAAAAAATAAAATAAAATAAAAACACCCTGGTGTTTTTCTCCACCCTAACCCTCTCTTTACCACCACTTCTTTTACTCGTATTTATTCTTTATTTAAACCAATCTTTCCTTAAAAAGAAAAAAAAAGAAAAAAGACAGAGACAGAGAAGGAAGCAATGAAAGAAAGCACACGATACATGCTCTCTCTCTTATTCCCCCCACTCCTCCCTCACCTTTGTTTTCAAAGCTGGCGGTGGGGCTGCTCTTGATGATGTCAACTGGTCAGAATCATTGGGAATGATCAAAGACTTTTTGAACATTAAGATAATATCTTCTCACCACAAAGGAAGACCTGCAACCTTCTCATCATATATTTCACACCATCTTTAGGGTAAAACGAAATGTTCTTAAAGACAAGTAATAGGTAGATGCATCTGGGAGTACGTATGGAGTTTGACTTGAGAGGAAATGAGGGGGTTGAGCATAATAGAAAGAAACAGGTAACACCAGAGAACATGCATGCATTATGTGAGTTCTTTTCCTACTGGAAAACCCTTGATCATTCAGCATACCAAGTTACTCTACAACAGAATTTCCTGGTTCATCTCTACCATATATATGGTATTCAGTATATTATATACAGCAATTTTATATGCTATGTCCTGATCCAAAAGAACCTATTTTTAACAATGGATTGTTGCACAGTGATTTCTTTTTCCCTGCCTAAACCCAGCTCTCTGTGCAAAGAAGGGAGGTGGGGATGAGATATTAATCCCCAGCTTGCAGACACTAAATACAAAGCATCTTCTATGGAGAATTTAGCTTTAGCCTAGTTCTGAACCTCATTTTTCTATTCCATTGTCTCTATGGCTCAATATTGGCTGATTTGGAAAATTTCTCTCTCTCCCTCCCTCTCTCTCTCTCTCTCTCATCTGTTTCCCCTGTGGTAAAAAATACATGGCACAAAATTTACCATTTTATTCATTTTTAAGTTCACACTTCAGTGGCATTAACTACATTCACATTATTGTACAACCTTCACCACCATCTCTCTCCAGAACTTTTTTCATCTTCCCAAACTGCCCAAACTTTCAACTTCCCAAACTTCCCAAACTTCCCAGACTAATGGAGTAAGTCTCCATTAAACACTTACTCCTCATTCCCTTCTCCTCTAGCCCCTGGCACCCACCAATCTACTTTCTGTCTCCATGAATTTGACTACTTTCTCTTGGTACCTCATATAACTAGAATCATAAAGCATTTGTCCTTGTATTACCTGCTTATTTCACTTAGCATAAGGTCCTCAAGGTTCATCCATGTTGCCGCATGTGTCGGAATTTCCTCCCTTTTTAGAAAGAATATTCCATTGTACGTATAAACCACATTTTGTTTATTCATTTATCCATGGATGCACACTTGGGTTTCTTCCACCTTTTGGCTATTGTGAATAACACGACGAACATGGGTGGACAAATATCTGTTCGAGTCCCTGCTATCAACTCCTTTGGATACATACCTAGCAGAAGAACGGCTAGATCAAATGGTAATTCTAGCTTTACTTTTTTGAGAAACTGCCATACTGTTTCCCGAAGCAGCCACACCACTTTACACCCACAGCAGCAATTCACAAGAATTTCTATTTCCCCACATCCTCCTCAACGTTTATTATTTTCTGGACCACTGCTCTGCTGCCCAGTAGCTTGCTAGCTTCCCAGCAACTTCATCTTTTATTGTGCTTGAGAGCCTTTCCCCAACATTAACCAGATAGGACATCTCAGCTGATTCTTCTTTCTCAAGTTTTAAGAACTGGAAGGTAGATACAGAAAACAGGGAACCTTGTGAATCCAAACTCCCGGTTACTAACACTGAAACAACCTTCCGTGGTCTAAAAGTAGAAGTTCAGCTTTTATAGACTTGGTGAAAATAATTCTTAACCATAATCCAGCTGTCAGTGGGCAGGAATCTACTCTAAAAATCATTTCTACAGTGAAAAGAAGTGATCAAACTTGGAAGGAATGTTACAGGCAAGCAGTTCCTTGTTGGTGGCCATAAAACAGCAGGCCCTAGTACCACCTTCTCACTCATCTTTATGGCCACAGGCCCTGGACAGTGGGGAACCCACACTTGATATTTCATGTTACCCCTTGGTAGTGGCTTTACTGTCTACTCTATAGAACATACATACATTTAACACAACAAACAATGTGCTTTGGGTATTTTGCTGTATTTTTCTTATATTGTTAACAAAAACCAAATTATATGTATGTTTTATCCATACAATAGAGAGAACCACAGCTATTGTAGCAGTACCCTCCTTCCAAAAGTGGATGATAAAAAGCAAACCCCAATTTGCTTCCTCTTATACAGATGCCACTGAATCTTTGAGATCTTCAGACTTCCCTATTTCTTGCTCTACTTGTAGGGTCCTGTAGGAGCCACATTTTCCACAACTGTTCTCCTCATCCTGCTGTGATACTGACTTGTTTTTTGAATGTTTACTTACTTTTGAGAGAGAGAGAGAGAGAGAGAGAGAGAGAGAGAGAATGTGAGTGGGGGAGGAGCACAGAGAGAGAGGGAGACAGAATCCGAAGCAGGCTCTAGGCTCTAAGCTGTCAGCACAAGGCCTGACACAAGGCTTGAACTCACAAACCACGAGATTGTGACCTGAACCAAAGTCAGACACTTAACTTATTGAGCTACCCAGGCAACCCTATGATACTGACTTACAGTATCCAGTTTTTGCCTCCAATCCAGTACAGAGTTGTCTATGGTGAATTTTTCCTACCCATCTAAAAATGTATCAAAGTGACCTAGTGTACATACTCAAGGAAAAGAAAAAGCAAAGTGTTAGGGAAGGAAAGCCCTTTAAACTACGTCCTTCACAATTTAATGATGACCAACAGCAATAAGAATACCTGTGACTGGTGAAAGGGAACTAAGACGGTCTTCTGGTAGAGGGAAACTGATTGATATGTTGGCTGATAAAATTAGGAGGTATCCCCATGCACTGCACCTTAAAGAGGCATGTCAAATTAACACATCTAGCAACAGGTGAGGCCCACTCATCCTGCCAGCCCAATGACCAAGTCACAAAGGATTGGAAATACTCAAGAGGGGCAAATTTTCTCCGTGGCTAAAAGCATCCACACAAGACAACCCACAATATACTAAGAGGGATGGTGCCAGTCATCCTCCAACTAGTTCACCACATTCCTGCCTTCAGTTTATTGTCAACAGCAAAAGATTTTTCCAACGAGAATATGAGCAGATGTTACTCTTTCTTTTTAAAATTTTTTTTTTCCAACGCTTTTTATTTATTTTTGGGACAGAGAGAGACAGAGCATGAACGGGGGAGGGGCAGAGAGAGAGGGAGACACAGAATCGGAAACAGGCTCCAGGCTCCGAGCCATCAGCCCAGAGCCTGACGCGGGGCTCAAACTCACGGACCGCGAGATCGTGACCTGGCTGAAGTCGGACGCTTAACTGACTGCGCCACCCAGGCGCCCCCAGATGTTACTCTTTCTTAAGCACCTATTATTATACAATGAATGTTATTTTACTGAATGAAATATTTTACTGCCCGCTCTATATACACCATATAATTTAATCTGCCTATCACCTACTGGAAGCAAGTATCATCCTCCCCATTTTACAAGTGAAGAAACTGAGTCGGAAAGGTTATATAACTGGTCCAAAAGTAGAGGAAATGTTGGAACTTTTAGCCATTAAACATGCAGATGTGAAAACAATGCCCCAAACTTCCACTAAACAAAATTCATGTAAACCTGGAGAAAATGATGTGTGAGCAGTACCCTGAATAACATAACATTCCAGCCCAGGAGTTGGCAAATTACAGCCCATGGACCAAATCCAGTTCACCATCTGTTTTTGTATGCCCCACAAACTAAGAATATTTTTTATATTGTTAAATGGTTGAAAGAAAAACCAAAAGAAGACTATTTCACAACACATAAAAATTAAATGAAATTCAAATTTTTGTATCCATAAATAAAGTTTTATTGGAACACAGCCATGCTTATTCATTTGCATGGTATCTTATGGCTGCATTTACACTTTAGTGGAAGAGTTGAGTACTTGCGAAAGAGAGACCTTATAGCTTGCAAAGCCTGAAATACCTACTATTTGCTTTTTTTACAGAAGAATTTTGCCGACCCCTGTCCTAGCCAACAGCCTCCTTTTCAAGGAAACATCTCATGCAATAAAGCCTGGACTATCACACTGACCAGAGCATAAATCAGTGTTCCCCAAATTTTCATTAAAGGTGTAACACCAGCAGATGTACCCTGAATACATGAATCTGTGACTGTGCTAAGATAAATTTGACATCAATTATTCACTTTCCATAAGGATTCACTATAAGATGTGATTTCTCAGTGATTTTCATTAGAGTACTTCAGACAGGATTTGATTTACCAAACCTGATTTCATTCACTCTTTCATGAAATACACATTAGGTAAAATAGGGTACACCTGTTTTCCAACCTCAGTCCAATACAAATCTATCTTGAATGTCATCCAAGGGAGGTTAATTTTCAAAGGACCAGAGGGACCTCATTATAACCACTGCTACTTCTGCCCCAGACACCCCACCGCAAAAACTTCCATGAGCAGCTTTCCACCCAGGTCCCAGCATACTCAGGCAGAGTGAAGTTAGAAAATCAGGAATTGGCTTCAGCCAGCTCTGAAAACAATGAGGTTCTGGGGAAAAGTATCAGCAGAGGAAATAAAATTGTCAGTGGGCCTTTTTACAGAAATAAAAGGATATGAGGTGGGTGAGACAATATAGAGGATAAAATTTAAGATACTCAAAATATCCCATTTCAAGGCCAGAGGAGACCTAAGACTGTTTTAGGGACACTTCAAGTATTCCTTTTGCTTAACACATGGAACTTGATGATAAGTATTCATTCTAGAACACTGAGCAAAGAAAAGTTTACCCATTAACTAATACAAATACAAAATAAATCCATGGACTCATGGGCCAAGATTGGCATATAAGATTAGTCCCTAGAGGGTTTTTTTTTTTTTAATGTTTTTATTTATTTTTGAGAGAGAGACACAGAATGCAAGCAGGGGAGGGGCAGAGACAGAGGGAGACACAGAATCTGAAGCAGGCTTCAGGCTCTGAGCCATCAGCGCAGAGCCCAATATGGATGGGGCTTGAACTCACAAACTATGAGATCATGGCCTAAGCCGAAGTTGGACGCTTAACCAACTGAGCCAGCAAGGTGCCCCAGTCCCTAGAGCATTCTTAAATGAGAATAAGTTGCTTTGGGAAAATAAAATGCATCAGATTTTCAAATGGGTTCCTGGTTGAGTTTCGTTATTATGACTCAGGAGACGTCCTCAATATATTTTTTGTATGTTAGAATTTCCTTGACCACCCTATTTAAAATTACAGTTTCTCCTAGTCATTCTTACTCCCTCTCTTGCCTTATTTTTCTCCCTAGCACCCATCACCATCTGACAACCTATATGTTGTAGTTATCCATTTGCTTATAATCTATCTCCTCCTTCTAGAATGTGAGCTCCATAACAGCAAGAATATTTTCTGTTTTGTCTATTGAATTCTCAGCCCAGTGTCTGACCCGCTATATGTACTCAAAAAGTATTCCTGAAGAAATAAAATAATTTAAAGGGGGGTTCTTATCAAAATGCCAGAATGAATCCCCTTGATTTTGTGAAGTACCTGATGGAATGCTCACTTTCTCTCAGATGGTAGGAATGCTAAGATGATCTCTAGATCTTTGAATCATTAAAGACTAATTTACTTTCTCTCTGGCTACAATGTTTGCTTGCTTTATGCTACCAGCCAGAACCAAACAAATGACCAATGTTCAAAAAGTCAAGCACCTGACACTTCATAGGGACTTGACACATGCATGTGACTATCTGAATTACTGAATGAATAAATAAATGAATGAAACAGATGATAAGCAAATGCACTGGCATGCATTGATTGGTAACTGATGATCAGCAAGAAGGTTCATTCTGCAAATTTAAATATTTAGTTTCCTTGATATTACTCCTTCCAGGTTCTCCTTGACCCCTTCTGATCTTTCCTTTGGTATCCTTTCTATAAAGATTATATTCCTTTCCCTTTCCTTTAAATGAGGACATACTCTGTGGTTGCAAAATATGCTAGTATTTCACATGTTTTTCCACATCAAGTAACACTTAAAAGATGATGACATTTTTACAGCATATGGACAGGGGAATGAGAAAGATGCTTGTGGTTCAAGGTTTCTGGGCCTGAGATTCTGATGGCCCCAGCCCTGCTCCGTGATTCCAGGACACCCAGCAGCAGCCCCAAAGTTAAATGAATCAACATGTTTGTATATATATAGAGACCTATCCAAGGCACACCACAAATACTGTGTCACAGCAACTGGGAAGCTATGTTCTCATCTTTTTCTACATCTCTCTGGTCAATCCTATTCACTCACATTTTTAATCATCACCTAGAGACCAGTAACTCCCATATGTAACCTTCTTCTCCTAATATCCACCTCTTTCTTAACTCCCAGAATCCAGAATCACACAGACCACCAATGATTGGATACATTGTCAGAGTGTTCCACACCTGACTACATTCTCTATTTAAAGCACACTTCCTACCAGATTTCTCTCTCCTAGTGGCAATTAAGCCTGCAATCCAAACTAGAAACCTGGGAGTCATCTTTAGCCATTTCTCATCCTCCATATCCAACAATCTCCAGGACAGCCAAGCCATCCTCACTCTACATCAGCTGCCTCTCCTTTACTTCAACAAGCCCATGTTATCTTTCACCTGAACTATGCAAGTCTCCTAATGTGTCTTAGCTCTCCTCAACTATCCCTTCCAATCTGCTGATGGGCAGGATGGGCTGTCCTGGCTCATGAGACTTGTGCTCTTCTCTTCCCAACTCTGGTTCAGTGGCTTCAAATTAGTAGCTTAAAATCTACCATGGTGGGAGTATTTACATCATGGAAATTGGCAAATGCTATCATCAAGACTTTTTTTTTAAATTTTTTTTTAATGTTTATTTTTGAGAGACAGAGACACATACACAGAGTATGAGCAAGGGAGGAGCAGAGAGAGGAAGACACAGAATCTGAAGGAAGCTCCAGGCTCTGAGCTGTCACCACAGAGCCCAACGCAGGACTCGAACCCAGGAACCATGAGAACATGACCTGAGCCGAAGTCGGACGCTTAACTGACTGAACCACCCAGGCGCCCCAAGATTTTTGTTTTCAAACAGGCAGTTGTTAAACATTTACTGGCATATCATTGCCTAAATGTATCCTCTACAGAGAATCATTTATTGGAAACAAAAATTTAGCCATGCCACACTTTGTTTAAACAGTCTTGTGATTCCTAATTTCTTATAAGATCAATCCAAGTTGTTAAAAGGTCATAGGAAGGCCCTCAAAGAGATCTACTGTCTCCCCCTATAGTCTTACCTGTTAATATCCCCCCTCCTTGACAGATGCCTTTGGCAACATTAAATTGCTTATAATCTCTCATATATCACGCTATTTTAAACTGCATGATTTTGCGTAAACTATCCCGGAAGCTTGGATCTCTTCCCTTGGATTACCTTCTTTACTACGACTATCTCTTTACTCATAGTTTACCGTACAGACAGTAGTTTCTGCACAAATTCTTTCCTGATCACTCCTAAGCTATGATAACAATTCTCTTCTAGGCACTGCGAGTTCCCTCTTAAAATTTCTATCACTGCATTTACTACATTCTATTATGAGTCTCTATCTCCCCTCCCCTACCTCCTGGAAAGACACTGGGAAATTCTTGACAGCAAGGAGTATGTATATTCATCTTTGCACCCCGAGTTCCCAAACAGTAACTCACAGATATTTTAAGCTCAACCTATATTTACTGTATGTATAGGTAAATGGACAAATAAAAGAATAAATACTAGATATGACTATAGTAATTTATAACACTTTGAATTATACTGAAACTGGAATTCATGCTTTCTAGTTTACTAACTGATATTCATTAATTATGTGGATGTAGGGGCTGTTAGATTTTAGCCACACTCGTACTGAATGTGCTTGCTGGAGGCTATTAAAAATATGCTCCTATGAAGATCATTCCCTTTTCTATATTGATCTATTTTCTATGCATCTGCCTTGACTATAGCAGACCTCCAAATAAACTGGCCACTCATTTACAATTAGAAAATGTGTATATTATCTGGAGAGTGGGAAAGTCGGGCAGGAGGCTTAAATAGACAGAAGGGTATTGGTAAACTTATGATTACCAGGGTCAACCGTATTTGTTTTCTTCCTTCCTAATAGCCAATTACTAAGAGGACTCTGTTTTAAAATGCATTATACAATATTGTCTCCAACAGGTTTTTAGAATGGTTTTCTCTTCTGTTATTTTTACATTAAAATGCAGTGAGACTCCTGTACATTAAGTACTACTGTGAGTTTTGAAATACTGTACTCTGGTTAGCAGGGGAGGTAAAACATCTATTACCGAGAGACAACATTTCTTGAATAACGTTGTCAAAGAGGAGAGATGAGAGCTTCCTGAGCTGCAGCTCAACCAGCAGTAGCTAAGACATTTAACGATATTCTTTTCCTAAAATAAATAAATAAATACATAAATACATAAATAAGGCTTTTAGGAGATTTTGCAATAACAAAAAGAGCTTTCTTTTTTGTATCTTTCTTTTACTTAAAGGTCCCAAAGAAAGTACTAAAAGTAGTAATTCCATGGGTACGTGTTAGATATATTTATTAATATGGTATTTAAGTATTTGAGAGAATATTAGTACATGATAATGCAACTAAGCTCAAGGCCACAGAGAGAAGCCACTAATTAAATTTAGAATTGATAGGAGTTGGCCAATGTCAAGGAACAGTCATTGAGAGTATTTCGAAAAAGTCTGATGAAAGATTTTCTCTATCCACCCCCACACCACCACCACCACCAACAGTACCAGTAACCATCTGTATACCCACAGATATACCAAAAAGGTGACATTTTATTGCAAGCTTAACATTTTCTGAGTCTGTCTAAAACCACAAAAATTATGCTGAACTCCCCAAAAGAAATGAAGTTGTTTTTACTTTTTCTTCATCTCTCTCTTTTTGCCTGACTAGTAACAGGAAGTTCTTGGAAACTTCCCAGAGAATGGCTGGTCTTGTAAGAGTCCCAAACCAATCTTGTAGGCGCCAGAGTCTTGGCACATTTGAGGTGAGGGCTTTAGAAGCACCTGCACTGCCCCTTTCAACCAAACTTGCCATCACTAAGCTCAAGAAGTTCCCCTTGTTGTTATTAGTCATGGGTCTGAGTTGGGGGGAGGGAGTCATGCAGAAAGGTACAAAGTTTACCCCAGCCAAATTTATACATTGATCATATAAGAAAATGTAGAAAATGCCTATTAAGTCTCTTCAACTTTGGAGTCAAACTGGACCCTTGCTTGAACCCTGAGGTCAAGCTACAATATGTTCCCTATTCAGAATCTATCCTCTTGACAAATAAAATGTACAGAAGGAGGGAAAATTCATGGCATGGCACTTCATTATTTGTTATGAACAGATCCTTTTTTCACCTTGGAGCTCCTCAAGAATGATTTGTGAGGCAGCTCACTTCCATTCCTGCTTCAGTCTACACCAAGCAACCTTAAACCTTTGGGTCTATTCCTTCTCCTTCTCCATTCTGTGGTTAGAATTCTGAAGGAGTTGGAGACAGCACAAGAACAACAGTGATTACTTGCAGGAATACCTCCCCCACTGCCTGGAGCTCAATGGGCTCTACCTGGTATTGTTCTGGACCTGCAGCTACACCGGGAAAATCACCAGACAGTGTGAGGGTTGCTAAGAGAAAAGAGACCCTCTAAAGTCATTGCAGGGGCTGTGATAGCCATAAAGATCAGGTAATTCACTGCATTCAAGGAAGGGAAGGGGCTTTGGCCACGTCGTGGTTGAGAGATTTTTGTTCTGCTCTTCTTTTTCTTCCTCCTGTTAGTTCCCTTAACTTCCCAGTCCCAACAGCAGCTGAAATTCTAAGGATGTAACTCCTCTCATTACACAAATGCATGGCTTTCCATGAAAGTACCCTCAGCCCACAAAATGGAGTCCTAATTCAAGCCATCAAAGTCTGCAGACCCATCATTAAATATTTTTCTGATTTAAAGTCCCATGGCTCTTTGGAACAAACATGCTCCTAGAAAAACATTATCAAATAATAGCTATAATTTCACATTAGTATAAATTAGTAAACTGATCAGTAGCTAATAAGACGTAACAATTATTGAGAGTTTATTTTGTGCCCAGGATTGTTTGAACTACTGTAGATGCAGTAGCTCATCGAATACTTAAACAAAATCCTTTGTGTGGCAGTCATGGTTGTTGCTTTCCGAATTCTAAGTGATTATCTTAAGATACTCATTGCAATGCAATTCCTCTTTTCAGTGTTGATTTTGGCATGGGCATGTGACCAAAGACTATCTAATAAAATATGAAAGGAAGTCTGGGGAGGGGCTTTTAGAAATGATTTCTTACTCCTAAAAAGCATGTGCAAGAAAGAGACACCCTTTCTTCTGAGATCACATCAATATCCCTGGGTGTGATATCTGGACTTAATGCAAGCCACAGTGCCACCATAAGATGGACCAGGGGAGAGAAAGAAAAAAAAAAAAAATCCAAGTCCTGAGGGGCACTGCTGAGCCACCGATCATACTTCGCCAGAACCAAACTATCTCTCTGACTTCCACTTGTGTGAGATAATAAATTTCATTACTGTGTAGGCCAACATGAATTGGGGTTTCCTGTCAACTTTCAGCACAAGGCATCCCAACTGACACATATTGTACTTGATAAAATTGTCTTCTCTATTCTACAGGTGAAGAAACTGAGGCTCATAAAGATAGAGTAAGTTTCCATGTCTCCCAAACTATACAATTTTGAAGCAGTGATTTGAACTAAGCATACAGACTTCCAAACTCATACTCAAACCACCCGCCACGCTTTAAAAATATTACAGAAAAATAGTGTTAAAGGAAACAATGGTCTGAGATAGGTTCCATGGGTAAATTAGAACAATATCAGGAGATTTTAGGGTGCTCTGAGCCACTGAGGCTCTGGGGTAATCAGATTGTTTGGTGCTCTTTTGAGAGTCCTATAAAGTTGTTTCAATAATTCAGTGCAGAAGTCAGTCCCTAAACCTAGCAGGCAGTTTTCCAGAGGCTTACAGCTCCCTGCTTTAGAGTGAAGCAGACAGACATGTAGAGTACTGACTATGAAAAAAAAGCATTTTTAAGAGAATAGCTATAGGGGCCCGGGTGGCTCAGTTGGTTGAGCGTCCGACTTCGGCTCAGGTCACAATTTCGCGGCTGATGAGTTCGAACCCTTCGTTAGGCTCCGTGCTGAAGGCTCAGAGCCTGGAGCCTGCTTCAGAGTCTGTGTCTCCCTCTCTCTGACCCTTCCCCACTCATGCTCGGTCTCTCTCTGTCTCAAAAATAAACATTAAAAAAAAAGAAAAAGATAATAGCTATAAAATTGTATTGTTTTGGGGTGCCTGGGTGGTTCAGTCAGTTGAGCATCCAACTCTTGATTTGGACTCATGTCATGATCTCAGAGTCATGGGATCAAGCCCCACTTTGGGCTCAGTGCTAACCATGAAACCTGCTTAAGATTCTTTCTATCTCTCTCTCTCCCTCTCTCTCTCTCTCCCTCTGCCCCTCTCCCCTGCTCACTCACTCTCTCTAAAACAAAATTTCTTTAATTAAATAAAATAACTTTCCCTAAGGGCATAGCAAAGAGTAATTAATTCCAACAGAAAATGAATCTCTTCAGCCATTTTCCTCTTTCATGGTTCAGGCTAGTGAACAATCTCCCTCTCTGCCATTTCTCTGTCACTTAATTGCACGTACAATGAAGGCTTCTGATCTTTTATTTCTTCCCCATCAGCCTTGTTCAAGCCAATCATCTCCAAAGATGAGGAAACACAGCATCTTATTAAGGCTCCTGGAGAAGGAATGAAGTGCATCTCCTTCAATCAACTGGTGGTTTGTCTAGTATCTCTGACCATGAAACTGTAAGCAGATTGGTGCTGAAAGCAACATCTATCCTCATTTATTAATCAACCATTTAAATAAACTCTCCATCCTGGTGTTCAAGATCTTCCTCTCTATACAGGCATATATCTTTCAAGGTCATGAACTTAATATTGAAATTTTACCTATAAATGCCACAGATTTGTCACTGATTGTTTATTCATAGGGCATCTGTCCCCAAAGTAGTCAGGCTTCTCACAGCTACCAGACCAGACAGTATAGACCTGGTAGGACCCTGATGACAACCATGCAATTGTCTCCCTGACAGAATTATACAAGAATGACCCCAAGTATAACATCATTAAACATAGTAAGGAATTATATTTTTTGTGGGGCAACGTGAGGCAATGGCTAATTGATAAACCCTTGCCTACCCATATATAATTATTTTCTGTTAATTCCCAGTGTGTTAAATACTCATTTCCACAAATGCCTAATTGGACTCCAAAGGAAAAACTAGAGTTTTATAGATGTTTGTTACAAAAAAAGGTTTACTTCAAATTACTATTAAAAATGATACTTACTCTCATTTTAGAAGCATCCCTGCCTGAAGGAAAAGATGAGCTAGCCACATTGTAGCCCTAAACCTAAGTCTATAAAGCAACTTTTCTCATAAATGGTCATTGAGAAGAATTTCTTCCCACATTATATGTCAAAGAGCTTTTTAAAGAACTGTTCCAAGTGAGAACATTTAGAAATGCACATGCCCACATCGTAGGAAAGCCATCAACACTCTTGCAGAGCCATATGCTTGCCCTCGAGGGACCCAAAACTATTCCATTATACCAGAAAGTCTGTGGAATGTAAATCCAGGGGCCTGAAATGCTGTATATTTTTCAAAAAGTACAAAGTGGAAGCCATTGAGTCCATGGATTCACCAAATGAATGGATTGTTTCATCTGCACAAATGAACTGTCAGAAACAATGGCCACATAACGCATTTGCTCCTGTTCCCCAAAGAGGAAAAAAAACATACCCCAAATAAAGCTACATCTTTTTATAAAACTTCAGCCAAAAGCACAAGAAAAAGAAAGGTTGATTTATACTCTAGAATCTGGATGCCTGAATTCAGACAGCACGGGCTACAAATATGCAGCTCATGTTTTTCTTAATACATAGAAGGTATCTGCTCTCTGCCTTCAGAATGCAAATGGGCTCTACATCCACGCTTATTTGAACTAATTTGCAAAAGCACTTCTTATATTTTGTCTAGTTTTATCTTCTTATCACACTTTTTAAGTTCCTTTCTCCAAATTTTTTACCCCTAATACTTTGAGACAACTTCACCTTCCACTTTTACCCTCTCTCTTATTTTTAAATATGATCTTTCATTATGAAATATTCAACATACACAGAAAGTTATTACAAATAATCTAAGAAACATCATTTGTCTTTACTTAGCATTTTTGTCAAATATTGGCATTTTTTGAATTGGCCCAAATTTCTTTTAAGAAATTATTCTAAAATTGATGCTTCTTATCCATCAATCTCCAAAATTATTACACTTCTCCCTTTTATTAATGATCTATTCTCCTGAGGTCACCAATGTCCAAAATTTTGTATTTATGATTATTTCCTTCATATATACAGTACATAATATTATATAGCATTTTTTAAAGAGTATGATACAGTACATATCTTTATGCAACTTGTTTCATTGGTTGTTTATGCAAACCATTCTTTTGAGCCTCATCAATGTTACATGTGGCCCTGAGTTTTTCATTATAACCATATAGTACCCCGTGTATAAGAATGAGACACTTTGTCTGATTTCTTTCTGATAGTCATTGTGTACCTGTTCCGTCATTGTTTTCTGTCTTTCATCTATGATAACTTAGGACTTTTATGGACTGGATGTAGTGCTTCCTCTTTGAAAGGCCATCCCTTTCATCTTAGGCAGCAACAGAATATCTTTTGCCCCTGTCCGTTTTGGCCACTCATGTTTTTGTTTCCTTCTGGTTTATATGCATACCATGTTATGAATGAGTCTTGGACTCTTATCCTCATTTCCAAGCATTATATGTTTAGGCATATAGCTTTAGGACTAACAGGAATATCAGAAGTCATAAACTTCTTTTCATAAAGTATGACATTAGCAAGGGGACAGGACTAACTTGCTGCTGGTCGCACAACTGCTTAGTGAAGAGAAGAGCCGGGGACCCAGGTGTTCTGGATCTCTGTCCTTTCTTTTTTCCAGTACACCAAAACTGTGGCTCACCCACTCAACTGAACATCATTTGTTGTGTTATCAGTGGTTTCTCAACAGGACCAGGACATCTTACATCCTTCTCATCAGAGCAAACTAGACACTATGGGAATATACAAAAAGGGCTCATGCCTTCAGGGCCATTAAGGGGTACACACAAACCTGGAGCACCTGGGTGGCTCAGTCAGTTAAGTGTCTGACTCCTGGTTTCAGCTCAGGTCACGATCTCACAGTTCATGGGTTCAAGCCTGCACTAGACTCCATGCTGACAGCATGGAGCCTGCCTGGGATGCTCTTTCTCTGCCCCTCACCTACTCTGTCTCTTAAAATAAATAAACTTAAAAAAAATTTTTTTTTAAACTGTACACAACAAGACTAAAGACAAATGAAAACATTACAGGCAACTAAATGAACCTAGGTCTGATTAAGTTTCAATAGTGAAGGCAGTAATTTATCAATCTGTACATATATATATATGTATATATATATATATGTGCATATATATATACATATATATATATGTACAGATTGATAAATTACTGCCTTCACTATATATATGTATATATATATATACACATATATATATACATATATATATATATTTTTTTTATGAACCACTGAGAGTAAGTTGGAGACATCACAACACTTTACTATATAGTATATCCTTGTGTATTTCTTAGGAACAAGGACATTCTCTTACATAGCTACAAAATTATCAAAACCCATTTTAGCATTGATACAATGCTTATATCTAATCCACAATCTATGTTAAAATGTTCCCAAAATTCCTAATGATGTTCTTTACAGCTTTCCTCCCCTCTACCCAAGTATAGGATCCAACCAACTCAGGTCATACATAAAACTGTATAATTTATAAGAAAAAAAATTTTTTTTCTGAGCTGTTTTTGATTCACCCATTTGTATAACAGTTACTGAAGATCTGTAGAGAGAGATCTCTGCTCTCCACAGACTCAAGCCACATGGTGGAGGATGGATGAGGTAACATCTCATTTTTAATAGATTATTACCAGCACTGAGACAGAGATAATCACCAGATGCTACACTGTGAAGAACCTTCTAGGAAGAGGTTACCCTGAAGCTTGGATTTCAAGGAGTAGAAGAGAGTGGTAACAGCTTTCCTGGCCAAAGTGGCATATGCTAAAACAAAATGAATCATAGCCTATTTAGAGGAAAGCAAGGAGCTCAGTAGTTCAACAGAGTAGGGGCTATGTGTATATATGTGGGTATATGTGTGTGGCAACACCTGTGCGTGTGTGTGTGTGTGTGTGTGTGTGTGTGTGTGTGTGTTTGGCAAGATTTGGTGTTCAGTGGAAATGGAACTAGGTATAGGCTACATCATAATAGACCTTATATGTCACAGCGAAATGTGATCTTGAAAACAATGGATAATTGTTGGAGAAATTTAAGCAGGGGGCCAATAAGATATAATTTGATTTCCCTTGTCTAAAAGATCAGTCTGGCTGCAGCACTATACATGAGCATTGTATCAACAGAAGTAATAAATAAGAGCTTGAACTAGACCAATAATACTACTGCATGGATTTAAAATATTTTAAAGAAGGACAGTGGGTAGAACTTACAAACTGATGGATGGGAGATGGTGGCTGGTGGTGAGAGGGAAGAGACGGTCCAGAAAGAGTTCTCTGAGTCCCAGAATGGGTCTGGACTCATTCTACAAAGAAACACAGATAAAGTCTATGATTTCAGGCCATTGGAGCTTATTCTCCTAATAGTTTCTCTATACTCTTTGGAAACATGGAAAAAGTACATATTCCTGAGTGCTGCCCACACAGTTCCCTGATTCTTGCACACAGGCCTCCTTGTCTTCTAGAGGAGACTTGGTCTGGTCTTAGTCCATGCTCCCTGGGTGATCTGGCCATTTTCCTTCTTGCAGCTATTTCGCCATGCCTCTTAACGTAAGTAAGTAGTGTACCACCTTCCTTTCATTACTGCTCAGGTCTCATGCATCATTCTGCCACCTACTGCTGCTCAACTTTATAAATAATGTGCCCATAAATGTTCCATATTTGGTGTACAATATTGCTTAGGGTGCTTATCCTTCCCCATCTGCAAACCAATATGCCATTTTTGAATGCATTTCTTAGCCAACAGCTTAAAGATCTGCAAGTCCCTTATTAAGTTCAGCAATGAGCTCATCTATTCAAGACCATTTCTATGCCTCAAGGCTGTAATGATGCATCTTCCCTCTTAAGTCAGTTGGTTTTGCTTCTCAATCTTCGAATCTTCCCCAATAACATCAGCTTAGGTAAATTTATCTTCTTCTCTCGTCTTTATTATTGAGAAGAATATTATCATCTGTCTAATTTCAAAATACAAGTTTACAAGTTTAACACTATGTTATGGAGGTGGGAAAGGACAAGATGTCCAAAGAAGATGAAATGGAGTTAAGAATCCATCTTCAATATTTTCTGCTAATACATATGTATGTTTCTTTAAATCTCAGCAGATTTCCTTCTGTCTTTCTACTTTTATTTTCATGTAGGCTATGTCTCCAGATTTCTTTCTTTCTTTCTTATTCTTAGTATCACTAACATCTAGCATATCTAACTTCTGATTGGGCTCTCAAAACCATTTATTTTTGTTCACTAAATGCCCAGTTCTACTGATTATTTCAAATTATCTTGATTGTTTTCCTTTTGAGAAAGATGATGCTTTTTTAAGAAAGTTTTATTTATTTTGGGAGAGGTAGTGAGCACTAGTGAGTGGGGGAGGGGCAGAGAGAGAGACTCCCAAGCAGGCTCTGGACTGATAGTGCAGCGCCTGACACAGGGCTTGAACTCCCAAACCGTGAAATCATGATCTGAGCTGAAACCAAGAGTTAGATGCTTAACCAACCGAGACACCCAGGCGCCCCAGAAGATGATGCTTGATAAAGAGAAAATAGAAATGATAGGGATGCTTGTCCGAAGGATCATTTTTAGAAAATGAAGGTGGTATCTTGTTCTCTGCCTTCTGTGTGAATCAGTCTTCGTAGGGGCTATCTTCCAATGTACCACTTACTAGCCTGAATAGATGATAGCATTACTGAGATGCACTGGATAAGTCCCTTCTTTCTTCTACATCCTACCACACTACCACATTCCATAACTCCTCTTAGTTTCCACTGACCCTTCTATTTCAAAATATTTTCCTCGCGTATTCCTTGAGGTCTTCCTAGACACCTTTCCTCGATGGCAAAGCATGGTTGGTAAATCTTCACTATGTTTGTTACTTCTTTCTCCATATCCTTCCCATTTCAGTATGACAGTAGAGATGAAAATAAATAGGCCTCTACACCAAAAAGTACTGATTAATATTGTTCCGGACTCCTTACTATTTCATTCCTGTTGGTTGACATGTCATAATGTGTGTCTTCAGAAGGAAACTGTGGCTGTGACTGTGACCACAAGGATCAGCCCTAGATCCTTGGCCAGTATCCAGGATGATGACTGAATCCTCAAAATCAGACATAGGTAAAAATAATGAGTACAACTTTTGCCCCTACAATAAAGTAGTTTGGGATGTACATAGAGATATATAGAAATGTTCATCAAAGGGTTCTTTGTTATAATAAAATTTTAGAATAAAAGTCCAACATTAAAAGATGAATTGACTCAATAAATTATGGAAAATAATAATTTGAGGAATTTGGGAAGTCACTGAAATGTTTAAGCAGAGAGTGATCTTCCTGGATTTTCATTTTAGAAAGACAACCCTTTGCTAAAGAAGAGAATAATTTGGAGAGAGGCAAGAATTGGAAAGTGAGTAATACCGGTAGCCTGGATTACAGTGATAGAAGTGAATATAAAGAGACATACTTGAGAACCTTGAGAAGAAAGAATTGGAAGGACATCATGATTGATTAGATGTGGAAGTTGAGAGAAAAGTTCCCACCAGTCAGACATTAATCATACCACTTTAAGGTCTTTCCACACCTTTTTCTCTTCAGGGCCCTTCATGTGTGAACCTATGTCACTCACAGCACAGCCTTAGGAAATATTATCAAACAGAAAAGTCTCTCTTCAGGGTCCCTGGTCTCCCTTTGCTGCACCCTAGCCTCCCTCCTTCATCTTCTCTGCCTCCTTCGAATTTAGACACCAGTGTTCTCTGGTGTTGGTGGAGTCTGAGAAATCAAGATCTGGAGTCAAGCAGACTCGATTTTTAATTCACTCCTGCCATTTTCAACTATGATACTGGGCAAGTTGTTAACTCATTAAGCCTGTTTTTATTTTTATAAACTAACATAATAGTGCATACCCCATAAGAGTACAATAAGTAAAACACATCATACATATAAATCACCTAGCAGTGTGCATGGCATAGAAGAAGTACTCAAAAAATAATTGTTATTAATGTAACATCCAAGGAAAAAGAATAATTTTAATTTATATCTTTACATTGTTTAAAGTCAGATGGTTTCTTCTTTCAGGAGTATTTGTTTTTCACTCTTGCCTCTAATGATGAAATGATAGACTTTGGCTATGACAATTAAGAGAAATTTGTGGCAAAAGCCTAAGGTGGAAACCGGGCCCATTCAATACTTTATCATCTCCTCTCTAGCAACTACCTCCTCACCTTTGCAGACACAATCTAGAAGCACAGTCCTATAAACAAGAGAACTCTATCCCTGCTCTTCATGCTTCTGCGTTGTGTTCTCACCAAACTGCTGCATCTGAGTGGGATATTTAAAAGAATCCATTTCCTCCTGGCTAAGCAACCATGGGCAAGATACCTAAATGTTCTAAGCCTCAAGGGTTTTTTTTTTGTTTGTTTGTTTGTTTTGTTTTTTTTTAATCTGCATTCTGAAAACAACAGTACCAAAAAGAGATATTAGATATTAGATAATGGACAATTGGGTAAGTCAAAGACTTAGCATGGGGTATGGAATGTAATAATAAATGTTTGCATTGTTATTAGTAGTATTATCTCTTTTAACTGCGTTCTATGGCTTCCCTCTCCACTTTCTCTACTGACACATATATTCTGACAATACGCATTTCACATTATTGAGTATTCGCCTTGTGTAAACCTTCCCAAATATACACTAAAATATTGTAATTCCACAAGTAGCTACTTGCTGAAGAAACTTGTGATTTATAAGTTTTTGTCCTTCTATTACTAGTATTCTCTTTATCTAGGCTTTTAATTTGGTACAGTTTCTCTTCTAAGATTTGCTATCTCCTTTTTCATTATGATCATGCTTTCCTTAGCCCTTGATCAAAAGTATAAGAGCCACTTAAAAATTCTTGTCTGATTGTGCCAACTTCCGAACATCTTGGGATCAATCTCCAGTGACCTTTTTTTTTTTTTTTTTTCCACTCCGTCTTGGGAAGGGCTTATATTTCCCTGTTTCTTCATATGTAAAGTAACCTTGGTTGTGCCTTGGATATTAAAAAGATGTTATAGAGACACTGGGTTCAGTTATGTTTCCCTAAAGCATATAAACTTTTAAAAATGGAAGCATTAATTATATAGCAAAATACTATGGGACAAAATGGATTTTTTTCCCTCTCCCTTCATCTCCTTCCCCACCATAACGCATACTCAACTCCTTTTGGGACCAGGAACAGACCAAGCTAGGGTTAAAAAGTAAGTCAAGGGGCGCCTGGGTGGCTCAGTCGGTTAAGTGGCCGATTTCAGCTCAGGTCACGATCTCGCGGTCCGTGAGTTGGAGCCCCGCGTTGGGCTCTGGGCTGATGGCTCAGAGCCTGGAGCCTGCTTCCGATTCTGTGTCTCCCTCTCTCTCTGACCCTCCCCCGTTCATGCTCTGTCTCTCTCTGTCTCAAAAATAAATAAAACGTTAAAAAAAAAAAAATTAAAAAAAAAAAAAAAAAAGTAAGTCAAGCTGGGGCGCCTGGGTGGCTCAGTCGGTTAAGCATCCAACTTCAGCTCAGGTCATGATCTCATGGTCCATGGGTTTGAGCTCTGCATCAGGCTCTGTGCTGACAGCTCAAAGCCTGGAGCCTGCTTCAGATTCTGTGTCTCCCTCTCTCTCTGCCCCTCCTCTGCTTATGCCCAGTTTCTCTCTCTCTCTCAAAAATAAATAAACATTTAAAAAAATAAAAATAAATTTAAAAAAGCAAAGCAGGTAATATTTGACTGAATTCGAATTTCAAACTCTGGAATACAATTTTTTTTTAGCCTTAGGCTACCTGGGGTCTTCTCTGAGCATGTATGGTTCAAGAGTCAACCAGAGATTTGCAAGAGTTTAAATAAAGAATTTAAAGCTTCTCCTTTCTGGGATTTTCCTCTCCTACTTTCCAGATACAATGATCACCAAGGACTCCTCTGGCCTTCCAAGCTAACAGGACTGAGGTTTTGTATCTGAGCTTTCAGCTGTTCCAAGTACTGCCAATGGACTGCAGCCTGCCCTCAGGCTAAAAGCTCAGAACAATGGGAAACTCAACCAAGTTGCTACAGAGATTTCCATTCACTATCTGCCGGCTTTTCCTTACTCTTAGTGCCTTCATATATCTGCAGTTTGTATTTTGTCCACAATTCATTATTTTTACCTCTGAGAGTACTGGTCTGGCAGGAGCTGTGCAGGCTTGCTGGAAGTAAATTCCCTGGTATTAGTTATATCTCTCAAATAGAATAAAAATCTTAATAAAGTTTTTAAAAAGAAATAAAAATAATCCAAATATTACCAGTCTAAATATTCACATTTTCCCTTCCCATAGTTCTAGCCACTTCTTGTGCATGAATGTACTTTTAATTAGTTCATAAAATTCATATTTAAATTCCTATACTGTTGGCCCAAGTTTGTCATTTTGACTTCTATGTTGTATTCTCTATAACACAGATCATGATGGGCTTTTTTGCTCCTATTTTACAAATAAAGAAATACAGGTCTGCATAGTATAAGTAACTTTTCCAAGAGAGCACAGCCAACCAAGAATTAGAATGCAGATAGATATTCTGATCTTACACTGGCTAACACTGAAGTTCAAATACACACACACACGCCCCACAAAATTCTCCTTTTCTGACTTTCACAGAAGAGGTTAGAATCCTGTGCTTATTTCATTCTAAAATTTATAGTCATGCTTATGTGTTTCTTGAGACATGAAGATAAGAGAAATCCAACAGGACAAATTTGACTCTCATTTTAAGTACTTGAAATTCATTTTCCAAAATCTCCTTAACTTTCCCAAACATTACAAAGTAACTTCTTTATAAAGTTAACTTGACTGCTGTTTCCTTACCTGTCCGTGTCTGGTATCAAATTTCCAAAAACTAATATACTTCATGCTTCCTACACACAAGCGAATTCCAGACAGAGTAGTCAGCGCCCACACATGGGGGATGGATTCCCAGCAGGGTGGATGTGTCTTGGATTTGTGCTTTTTTTTTTTAATGTGTGGGATTTGGAAAAAGAATGTTGAAAATGTCTTTTTCCCCATAACAGTTTAGGATTCTAAGTCATGTAGAACTGAGACAGCTATTTGCCATGCAATATAAACACCAGTACCACGGCAGCCCATACCCTTCGCCAATCTGACTCTGCCTTGAAAATCTCCTTCATTTGGAGATGCTGGTTCAAGATTTTATGACCCCTGAGACTTCTTTGTAAAGAAACACACCCTTTGCTTCCCTGTGTGGTTTGGTAGACCACCTCCATCAGGGGGAGTCAGGCTGTGGAATAGTTAGCTACCAGGGAGACGAGAGGTTCTTCCAAGGAGAGGTTCTTTGCAGGTCTTCCTTGCTATTTTTAACCTACTCTCATTTGAAATCTCTTACAAGAAATTCTATACACATATCAGGCTGTGAGGTTCTGAGAACAATGGTCCTATCTTATTCTAACATCCTTTGGACTTTACAATGTTCTGTATACACCAGATACTCCGTAACTAACTAGATTCAGTTGAAATACAAAACGTAGAAAATTTTGAATATACTCTCTAACATTCTTTTAGATTGGAAGATGTGAAAAGTCCTCTATTTTACAAATCTGACTGAAAAATGCTTATAAAACAAGAATAAGAGCTTATACTAAAACTTTATTTCTGTAGAAGTCCTTATCAATGCACGTTAGATATCTAAGGCCAAACACAGCACCAAGAATACTGCCTTAAAGGAAACACTTTGTGGTTTGACACCTCAGCAATTTCCAGTGGGGAAAAAAAAGAGAGCAAGACTTCACCAAATACATACTCATATGCTGAAAGAAATTTAAAGTTATTTGACAAGTTAATGCCATAAACAGTTTTGAAGGAAAGGGGACCATAAAAGCAGATACAAATAATACACTGTCATTCTAAAATAATATCAATGCCCAGGGATAGCAGGTCCTAATAACATGATTCCTGAAATACCTTCCTAGGGACAAAATACTAGCAGTCAAATAACTTCAGGAAGCCAAATTTACTATAACTTTCTGTTGGAGATTCACAGTGTACATTATCATACTACAGGCTTCAAGAAGTTTCACTTATTTAATCTGAGATTGCTGATATATTTTATTTTGTGAGGCAGTGTGAGAAGGTAAGACAGAATCTGTATCTGGGCAGCACAGACTCTGATCCTACTTCAGTTACTTATTTGTGTAAACTTCAGCGACCGATTTTATCTTAGAGTACTTCAGTTTCATCATCTGTAAGATGGGAAAGAGTCTTCACCTCATGAGATGTTACGTTAAAAGCTAAAATAGGTATTATTTAGCAAATTCCTCATAAAGTGCCTGCCACACATTTCGCACTTGGGAGATGATAGCTTCTATTGCTCCTGTTGTTTTTCTTACTCTTCTTTCCCTGCCCACTCCTTTTCCTCCGCTTCCTCTTTCTCCTCCTCCTCTTCCCCTCTTCTCCTTCCTCTTCCTCCTCTTTTCCTTCTTTGTATATTATTCTTAGTCCTCTCAAATGAACAGTGGCATACTTACTTTGGTTTAATGGGTTGTCTGTCAGTGACTGATTTAATCAAACTTTGCTAGCCTCAAGATAACAGTCAATCCCAACTCTTACATATATTTCAGTGAAATTCAACAAGAGAAAAATACACAAGCCCATTTTCATTCTTCCTGACTGGTAAGCTAACAATGAATGAGAAGTAATACGAGTGGGAAAGGCAACTATTTTTTCAATTACTCTGGCACATCAGCACACACTCTCTCTTGATTAAATGTTTTCCTTTGATACAGGTCATTAGCTCTTAAGGCCTATATATATATTCTTTTCTGAAGAATCACAAATTCCTTATAGGCAGGGACCATTCATTCCATCAACGTATACTGACAGTCTACTGGATTGTAAGGTGATGTGGATGCACTTATTCGGTGTACCAATAAACAGGGAAGGCTGTTCAAAAATGCTTGTGAACAAAATCAATATTCATAATAATACTATTTATTGGATTTGCCATCTACAAAGTCATGCTCTAAGGGTGCATTTCATTTGTATTTCCCGAGGTGAAAATCAGCAAGTTCAGTCCATTCTTATCATGCACTGATCTCAAGAATCTTCACCACAGCCACAAAAAAAAGTGAACTATGTGAGGTAGAGGATATGTGAATTAGACTGATTATGCTAACCATTTCTAAGTATATATACTTATATATTTATAAACAGCACGTTGTACACCTTAAATATACACATTTTTATTTGTCAATCATACTTCAATAAAGCTGGAAAAACTGAAAATAAAAAGAAGTTATATAGAAAGTGCTATAAGATATGGGAGAAACATGTACTAATGAGATGAAGAGAAGGGAAGACAAAGGTACTGAGCCATAAGAACAGATGAGACATGATGGAGGAAATTTCATTTTTTTCTTTACAGATATGATTTGCATGTGAATATACTGGGAAGGTTGTTATGGCCTGAATTGTGGCCCCCAAAATTCATATGTTGAGGTCCCAACCACTAGTATGCAGAATGTAACCATGCTGCATATAAGTTCTTTAAGGAGGTGACTGAGTTAAAATGAGGCCTTTAGGATAGGGCCCTAATCCAACATAACAGATGTTCTTATAAGAAAAGAAAGAGTCACAGGGATGAGGGTCCACAGAGGAGAGACCATGTGAGGACACTGAGAGAAGGCAGTCATCTTTAAGCCAAGGAGAGAGGTCTCACCAGAAACCAAACCTGACAGAATATAGATCTTAGACTTTCAGCTTCCAGAACGGTGAGAAAGTACATTTCTGTTGTTTAAGCCACCCAGTCTGAGGTATTTTGTTACTGCAGTCCTAGCAAGCTAATAGAGGGGATCTATCATATGAAGTGATAATCATGACCAAAAACACATAGGGAAGAAACTCAAGGGAATTAAAAAATAAATAAATTAAATTAAATAAAACAAAAACCACAGTGACAGAAATATATTCTTATTTCCCCAGAGTATTAAGAATATAGTGAGAGATCCGCTAAACTAATACAACTTGGGTCTAAATGACAAAGGACATAAATTCAAGACTGAAGGATATGGACTTTATCCAGTGAAAATCAGGAAGCCACTGAAAGCTTCTGAGGAACAGAATAACATGATCAGACTAAGATTTAAGGAATTAATGTAGCAGCAGAGCATAGGATGGTTTGCAATGGGGAAGACAAGGTGAGAAAGCAAGTTTGAAAGCTATAGCAAAAATGCAGAAAAGAGGTCAAGGGAATCCGAGTGACAACAAGAATTAACAGGAGGAGACAGAAACGAAGTATTATGGAAACAGCAGTAATAGAACTGATGTAAAAAAAAAAAAAATTCTCAAAACTATCCAATTGGCTGAACTTAGGTTTAAAACATACTGCTTTTTTTTTCTTTTTGAATTACACAAATCCTTAAAACATGGGATTGGTTTCAACCCATTGTAGTTAAGTCCTCTTGCAGGGTCATTACTTGGGTGTAATTTTCCCTCCTCGATTTGCTTTTTGAGAGGGAACAAAAGAGAAAGGGCGTCTGAGTCCTCAATTCCATAGTTCTGAACGCTTTCTCCCTGCAAAGCTAAACATCTGCTTCCCATCAGGCACAGGTGTGGCTGGGTTCTGCAGCATGGCCCGGGGATGAGACGCAGGAGACGAAGTCTAGCATCTCATTCATCAGGAGCTTCCCGACAATCTTCCAACCGTGGACACAGTACCTCGAATGACACCTCCCACCTCCCACTGTGGGCCTGACAGTGACTGGGTTTGAGACTTGGGAGTATTATTCTTGTCCACCTTCCAAGTGGCTCCTTAGAGATCTCATCAACTTACAGACCCTCTCTTCAAAATAGAGAAGTAAATCTTGAGGGTGGAAAAGGAAAAGAATTCCATTTGCAATGCAACTTAAGAGCATCTCTAGCTAGCCATTCATTCCAAGAGTGATTAGTATAAACTTGCTGTACAAAATCAAGGGAGGACAACAAGGGAGAGAAAAAATAAACTCTAATAGGAAATGCAGTATCCTGAAGTGAATTTTATTTACTTTTTCAGCAGCAATGAGCAGTCACAAAGCTGCAAGGTTATTTAATCTCTACCATTCACATAAAAGTATTTCAGATTGAAAGGGAATACTGACTAACAATGAACCACTGGGGATAGGCAACTACTTCTACCCACCACAAGCCTAAAGAATCACTCCCATACTCCACCCTCTGTTCAATAGGCAATTTGGGAGAAAAATACATTTCCCTGAAGGCTTTTGGTTGAGCAAGTGATTACTTAATCAATCAAATCTGCAAATATTTATTGAATGCCTAACATGAGCCATGCTAGGTGGTAAAGAGGCAGTGGGAAACAAAAGAGATAAAGATCCCAGCTGTCTTGGCACCTACATTTCAGAGGGTGATGTAAATACATAGTATGTTAAATGGTGACAAGTGATATGTTAAAAAATGATAAGAATAAGGCTGGGGAGAGCTGGGTCACGTTTTTATACAGGGTTTTCGGAGTATTCCTCACTGACAAGAGAAAGTTGTAAATGATAAAGCAAAGGAAGGATCTTGGAGAAGAGTATGCCAAGGAGATGGGGAAGCAAAGGTAAAAGCCAAGAGCATGCCTGGTGGGCTCAAGGAGCAGTAAGGAAAGTGCGGCTGGAGTCAAGTGGAAGAGAGGTTGAAAAGTGGGTGATAAGGTACTGAGAACTCAGATCACAAGGATATTATGGGACACTGGGCTTTTACACTGAAGGAGATGGACAGCCTTCAGAGCGAGCAAGAGGCATAGCATCACTGGTGTTTTAACAGGATGGGCTGCCTGCTGTGCTGAAGATAGACGGCGCATGACTTAGTAGTGGCAAAAATATCCTAATTCATGACTGTTATATATGGCAGATGCACCAAAAGCAATGCAAAACAAAAAGGGTTTTGAGCAAGTATAACTTCAGTCAAAACATAGCTTTCAAGGCAATCTGCAGAAATTTCCTCAAAGTGAAACTCTCAAAGTCTGAAAAGAAGACCTATCCTTGTGCTTCAGCATTTCTTACTACTGCATTTCCTAAGTTTGGTGAGCCACGTTCTGCTCTTCTCTCCTTTAACTAGTAAATGGCTTACTCTTCATTTTGCTTAGCTTTTGGAAAGCAGTTTGCATTTTTTGAAAGTCAAGGTTTTTTTGGGGTTTTTTTTTTTTTTTGGCACAGTAAGTGCTGAGTAACAGATTTCAGAACATCTGGGCAACCCTGATCAGACTATGATTTCATATCCCATAGGCTTGTTGTGATTAGGGAAGGCGGAGGGAAACCGGTGTGTCCCAAGTACATGGGTGATACCTAATTTTGAGGAAAAAAATGTTATATCATCACATAGAACATCTGGTGGAATTCAAGATTAAGTTACAAATGGTTCTGAAGGCCAATTATTAGACAAATGATGCCCACAAATGAAACTAGGCTGTGGTTTCACTACCTGGTAAAATTTTACCGATTGCTCTAAAACTTATCATGGGATCCTGAATTTGTATTACATTTACACTGAACTAAAAGGGAAGACACCAGTTTCTTGTTTAGAGTGAAACGGAAGTAAAAAGTGTAGGAGAAATGATAGAAGGAGGACTAATTACTTCCCATATCTATGTTGATCTCCCGTTAAGGAAATGTAATGTGTCATATTTGAAACCCAAGTACCTGAATAATATTACTAATAACAATAGTAATAGCAACAGCTATTATTTATTGTGCCAAGCATTTTACAAGCATTATCTCATTTCTTCCTTAGGTACTATTATTGTCCCCATTTATCAATTCAGTAAGCTGAGGCTGAGAAGTTTAGGAAACTTGCTGGGGTTCAAACAAACTAAGCTGTGAAGCCAAATTTCAAACTAAGATATCGTAATCCTTAGCTGCTACTTTTTTTTTAAGTTTATTTACTTATTTTGAGAGAGAGGGAGAGGGAGAATGCACGTGAGCAGGAGAAGGGCAGAGAGAGAAGGACAGAGTTCTAAGCAGGCTCCCTGCTGTCAGAGTAGAGCCTGACATGGGGCTCAATCCCACAAACCATGAGATCATGGCCTGAGCCAAAACCAAGAGTCAGACCCTTAACCGACTGAGCCACCCAGGTGCCCCTATATTTGTCTTTTTAAAAAAATGCTTTTGCAAGGAACATAACCACTTCTAAGGGGAAAGTGGACATATTTTTCAATTTGCATATTTAGCCAAAATGTTAAGTTTAACTTCTACTCTTTATGTTTACTGCTTGTCTGGGGAGAATGTCATAATCATATCTGTCACATGGCTATTCTAAGGTTGACAAGAAGAAATGGATCTGAAAGACTTTTGGAACTGTAAAGCTCATTTCAAATGTTAGTTACTATAATAATTTAAAATTTCAACCTCCATCATCTCTTAGAAATACAGATTTTAAGTGAAGTTTTCTTCAAGTGAGGCATAGCTCAACAAAAATCTTCACTCAAGTAGAAAGAGCTTGGCTAAAAACTAAACCACACTCATTTCTATTGATACTCACTTTCATGGCAATAAGATTCTCATTTCTTTTTTTTCTTTTTTTTTTTTTTTTTTTTATTTATTTTTGGGACAGACAGAGACAGAGCATGAACGGGGGAGGGGCAGAGAGAGAGGGAGACACAGAATCGGAAACAGGCTCCAGGCTCCGAGCCATCAGCCCAGAGCCTGACGCGGGGCTCGAACTCACAGACCGTGAGATCGTGACCTGGCTGAAGTCGGACGCTTAACCGACTGCGCCACCCAGGCGCCCCAAGATTCTCATTTCTTATCACTACCATGTTGTGATACTGTGATTTATGAGAAATCTATATTTGGTCTTTGTCCCCGTTTCCAGCACAAAGCTCCTATGACTCTTGGGATTTCCTAAGTGATTAGAGTGGGGAACATATCACGTTATTCATAGCAAGCCCCTTTCAACCACACCTGAGTTCGTGGTAACAAGGTGACTTTTGGAAGGCTCCTAAGGATGAGGAGAAGCCAACCACAAATAGAGGGCTGGGACTTTTAGTCCCACATCTTGACCTCCAGGAAGGGGAGAGGGGCTGGAGGTTGAATCAATAAACAGTGGTCAAATGATTTAATAGAGCATGCCTATGTAATAAAGCCTCCATAAAAACCAACGAGGAGGAAGCTGAGAACTTGGAGTTAGTGAACACATCGATAGGCTAAGAGGGTGGTGAACTCCAGTTCTGTGGAGAAACTCCTATGCTCTAGGGATCCTGCTGGACCACACCTAATGTACCTGTTCATCTGACTGTTTATATGTATCAGTTACAATATTCTTTATAATAAACTGACAAATGTGTCTCTGACTGTTGTGACCTGCTCTAGCAAACTAATCAAACATTAAGAGGGGATTATGGGAAACTCCTATTTACAGCCAAGGCTGGTCAGAAGCAAAGGTTATATACAACTTGAACTTGAAATTGGTAACTAAGTTGGGGCAGTCTTATGGAACTGAGCCCTTACCTATAGTGGCAGAAGTGAGTTAAATTGTAAGACACCTAGTTAGTACCCTCTGACAACTGAAGAATAGCTTAGTGGTGTTGGAAAATACACATGGTACATGTCATTATCAAAATAAAAATTCCTTTCAAGTAATTATGTGTGTTCAGTGTTATTTAATTTGATCCTTTCCATTAGAAGCATGCAAGATTTTTAAAAGGAAAACAAATTAGAAACACCAATATACAAAATATTTAACAACCCAGAAAATTAAGAGTACAAATTAAATAAAAATTGAAGTAACTCATTTACATAATATATTTTACATATCTTCCTGATGTTCTATATTGCTTAGGTAGAGCTATCCTAGACTCTTCTTTTAATGCAATTATCAAAAACTCTCCAAGTAGCCTTAAGGAAAAATAGAAATTTCTTTTCAAGCTAATATTTGCAGTTCCTACAATGATACACAGCTCTTCATTGATTAATCCTCACATCATTTTATCTTGTATCCATTTATTAAATGTCTCGCTTAGTTCTCATACTATAGATGAAGAAACAATGGTCTCTGCAACAAATGCTCACAAGCTTCCAGGGTAGACAAACTGTGACACAACTCTACAATCTTAAATATCGCTAGGTAAAATGAACTGAGAACATGCAAAAAGAACCTGTCTGTAAAAGAGATAATCTGCTTTACACCTTGGTATCTTTAAGGTGTCTGTGCCTTCAATAATACTGTAATGTTTCCAGCACTTTGTAACTTTGAGAAAGATGGTGACAGTTGGACAGAGGCTGGAAACATTCATCACTGTAACTCTCTTTAGGGTTTGAGTTATGCTTAGTCATTATTACATTCACCTGTGGTTATAATTTCCCTTATTAAGCAGTTAATATCACTTATTTTGCATGTTATTAGTATGGTTAACAGCCCCTTCTGTCCCTCTAAAAATTCATTTGTCCAAAATATACAAAGAAAGAACATAGATTAATGATTATTAGAGATCGTAAGTGAGTTATGGTTTCTCTATGTGTAGATCTAGTGGAGTCAAGTGTCTTTTGATAAAGGTCACCTCCCCATGAGCCCCAATTCCATCTAATCACCAGAAAGGCTGCATTTCACATGATCGCTTTCAAGGTTACGTGACCCAACTTGACTACTTCCCTTTGAAAAGGGCTATGGTAAGACACTGGAGTTTGTGACACTTAACAGAAATTTAATGAGTCACACACTGGCAACCTTTCAAGGTTGCCTAAACCTCCTAGGTAAAGTGTACAGGTGTGAGTGCATTCCAAGGGCAATGTAAAAGCAATGTAAAGCAAGGGTTTAGGTCTTCTCTAAGATACTAAAATGGTTCTCAGTTTTTAGTCACTTCAGCATCACTGAGGAGCATCTTGCCCACAGATGAGCTGGAATCTCAGAGGAACTCCGGATAGCAAGTCATTAGCTCTGGGGGGTGACTCTCACTGTCTCTACTCTAAATGTAGAAACTAGGTACAAATCCTTGAGTTCCATTAGGAGCTTGGTGAACCACCACTGTGAATTCAAAGTGACAATATGTCACAAAATTCATTCACATGGTACTTCATCTTAAAACACAGGATCAAGGGGCGCCTGGGTGGCTCAGTCGGTTAAGTGTCCGACTTCAGCTCAGGTCGTGATCTCGCGGTCCGTGAGTTCGAGCCCCGCATCGGGCTCTGTGCTGACAGCTCAGAGCCTGGAGCCTGTTTCAGATTCTGTGTCTCCCTCTCTCTGACCCTCCCTCATTCATGCTCTGTCTCTCTCTGTCTCAAAAATAAAAAATAAACGTTAAAAAAAATTTTTTTTTAAAAATAAAACACAGGATCAATACTCTGCAAAACTCCCCACAAAGTCAAACAGAGGTAAACATACTAACACTTTTCCATATGCACTATGCAAGTGGATGTGCAGGATTTAGCTTGGGGCTTCCTAGTCTTCTTGGACAGCAGTAGAAACTTCGTTTTCTGTAGAGAGGTTAAAAAGGAGAAGAACTACTTCTCTTTCTAGTCTTGTTCCTAGGTTCCTACTGGTTATAAATCCCAGCTGTATTCTACATAAAAAGCATCATTACTTTTCTTAACTACAAAACTCTCTGGGGAGGAGAGACTGTGACCACTACATAGGACTCCATTTCTTTCTTTCTTTCTTTTTTTAGTATTTTCATTTCTGAATAACCCACTTTTTGTGACCAAAATAACCACAAGATCTTCTTGTATCATCTAGGAAACACACATATAGCTTAACAAGTTTTGTTCTTCCCATCAGTTAGAATGCTTTCAAATTCCATAAAACGAAACTCTGAACTAGTAAAACAAGAAGCCAGTAAACTTCCTTATTTTACGTGTCAAAAAGTCCTCAACTAAGGCAGATCCAGGACTGAACCACTCAGTGGATCAAAGACGACATCAGAGATCAGTCACCTCCCTTCTTGCTGTCCTGCCATCTTCAGCATGCTGGCTTTGCTCTCCATTTGTATCACTTAGCGTTCCAGGATGGCTGCTAAGATAACAGCCATCACAAGCAGACACGGCAATGACCAGAAGTGGAAGATGAGGCCTCTCTTGCTTATGTCTTCTCTCAATTAGACACAATACCTTTCCTTTAAGCTCCTTACTACACTTCTTCTCATTTCATACTGGCCACAATTATACCAGAAGCCCTTTCCTAACAAAAATGGAATTAATTTTGCTTAAGGAGTAAGGGGGAAGTGGAAATGCTGGTTGTATTTAATCAATAATATCTGCTATACTCTTTCAATTTTTTATATAGCTGGCCTATTGTTTATATGAATAACTATGAAACAAAGGAGGGGGGCTAATTAGAATAAGATTCAGGCCGTGAACTTAAAACTTAAATGGTGATACAGGAAAGAGAGAGATTAAGAATACAGTTGGTCTAGGGGCACCTGGGTGGCTCAGTCAGTTGAGCGTCCGACTTCGGCTCAGGTCATGATCTCACGGTCTGTGGGTTTGAGCCCTGCATCGGGCTCTGTGCTGACAGCTCAGAGCCTGCTTCAGGTTGTGTCTCCCTCTCTCTCTGCCTTTCCCCCACTCTCACTTTGTCTCATGCTGTCTCTCAAAAATAAATAAATGTAAAAAAAAAAAAAAATTAAAAAAAAAGAATACAGTTGGTCTATCTCTAGCTCTATTTCTACACACACACAATTTACATATGTGCATTTGTCTATTAAGGATATTTTAATTTTTTAACTTTGTATTTATTTTGAGAGAGAAACAGCACAAGAGGGTCAGGGGCAGAGAGAGAGGGGAAAGAGAGAATGCCAAGCAGGCTCCATGCCATCAGAGCAGAGCCCAGTGCGGGGCTCCAACTCACAAACCATGAGATCTTGATCTGAGGCGAAATCAAGAGTCAGATACTTAACCGACTGAGCCACTCAGGTATCCCAAAGATAATATTTTAAAAGCACAAATAAAACATGCTAAATATTTAACTAGTATAACTATTAGAGTGACTTAAAGCTTTAAAAAAAAAAAAGTATTTTCCATTGGATACAAATGGCAGCAAAGTTGGTTTCTGGTTTTTACTGTGTTGTGTTTATTTGCCTGTTTCTAAGTGTCCGGTTTTTAATTTTTTTTAATGTTTATTTATTTTTGAGAGAGTGCATAAGCAGAGGAGGGGCAGAGAGAGGGAGACACAGAATCTGAAGCAGGTTCTAGGCTCTGAGCTGTCAGCACAGAGCCTAACGTGGGGCCCAAACCCACAAACTGCGAGATCTTGATCTGAGCCAAAGTCGGATGCTTAACTGACTAAGCCACCCAGGCAACCCATTTGTTTTTAGTGTTTTCTTTTGCTTTGCTTTGTTTTGTTTTGTATTTGGGCCATTTTTTATAAGATTTCTTGAGACCTTTAACCTAGATCTTTGAAAGACCCAGGAACACAGAAAGTATCTTGATATCCAGGTGCATTATTGTGTCTCTCCATTATGGTTGTTGTTTTTTTTTTGTTTGTTTGTTTGTTTGTTTGTTTTACCAATCTTCATCACATCAATTCAGGACATGAGAGGGCACTAGGAGCTGCCCTCAAAATCATGGGCATTGAAGGCTGGCAAACAGAGAAAGTAAGGGACTAACTTATAAAAACAAAAAGGGAAGATTTATAGCCACTATACAGCCAGACTGACTCACAGCCAAGCTCATTCAGCACCCAGTCCCAATTGTTCCTGGTCACAGAAGAATGCGCCGAAGACCACTTTCCCCAGCAGGCCCATCTGCAGGATGCTGGAAGCCCTTGCAGTCCTGGCAAGGATTCTGAGAGATGCCCTCCTTTTTCCAAGAAGCACATCCCTGAGCATAATCGGGCCAATTTCATGGGCTTCACATGAGCTCCTCTCATCTGCAAGTGAGCTGCCTCCCTGTTGATTTCAAGGTGCTGAGTTTTCCCATCCCAGTGATGAATCTCTGAAGGCCATCTCTCACCTTACCTCAACCTTACACAAAGAATGTCAGTGACTCCTCAAATTCCTCCTAAAAAAGTTGATACTTAGTGCTCTACATCTGCTCTTGGTGATTAATCCCCGTTTGGCTAGCCTGCAGAAAGGCTTTTATCAACCATTACCAATATCACCACTATCACAATTATTTCCTACAACTCTAAGAAGTTCACATAAACACAAGAAAATCCGGTTTTATGGTACTAATCCAGCCTAACTCCTTCCCTCCTCTAAAAAAGCTGGGCAAGCAGATTGGCTTAAATGGACTTTAAGGAATCTTTAGTTAGGAAAGGCAAAACATACACACACATGCACAACATAGATATAGACAGGGATGTATAAAATTATCTGCTCCAGTTACTAATGTAGACTATCTTTTCATAGGTCACTGCAATCTTGCTCTAAAGTCTGGGGGGTGGGGGGAGCGGGGAGGGATGAAAAGTCATATTTGTTATAGTACTAGAAGCTCTGTTAGAGTAAATGAAATCTTTGTACTTGGATATTATTCTAGGGCCTAGGTCAGCCCTTGGTTAGGCTGGGATGATGAGGCCTGTAATCCTGTGGGTAAATCCCCCATGATTCCTAAAGGCATTGATTGGGGCTTTTCCCAGGAGCACCCTGCACAAAAGCTGAGCCTTCATTACAGGCTGCTGAGGCCACTGAATGACTAGGAAATTGGCACAGGCAGTGGTCTGTGGTGGGTAAAGTGGGAAGCTTGGAGCCTTCAGCTATCCCCAGACTTGGTGGGGAAAGGCCTCCTTGCCTCAGGTTCCGTGGGGGCCACTCCAGGAACCACAGGCCTTATCTCCATCTGACCTCGGGTTGCAGACCTAAAACCAAGTCCTGGGAAAGACTGGGAGGTGGGAGGTGGGAGGTGGGAGGTGGAGGAGCTGCCAGGGAGGAAGCCAGTCAAGTCAGAGTCCTTGTTTTTATAAAGATGTACATAAGGCAATTTAGATAGAGTTGTTCCAGGAACATAGGAGATGGATTTGATGACCTCTAAAGTCTGGCCAACCAAAATTCTGATTATTCCAAAAAGCCACTCTCATAGTAGAAACCCTAATTTATTTCATGGATCTTGGGCTGGAAGTTTTCTCTTCATTTTCAGGGAGAATAGAACCAAGAGCATTACACACACCTTGTGTGTTTGCAAACACTAAATGGAAATGGATTCTCTCCATTTAAAGACGGGAAAGAATAAAAAGGACAATAGCTAAATGGGACCTAAGGCTAGGAAGATTTTAGAATAAGAGAAAACAAAAACTCATGAAAATCTGGGAGAAAAATATACTTCTGACGAAAGTACAGTTCAGGAGAGAGAAGATAACTCTCCAGAGTATGCAAATTGCCTTATATCAAGCAAAGGTTAAAATCCTTAAGTAGCAAACAGGCTAGTATTAAAGGATGGGATAAAACTGAAAAACAGGGGCGCCTGGGTGGCACAGTCGGTTAAGCGTCCGACTTCAGCCAGGTCACGATCTTGCGGTCCGTGAGTTCGAGCCCCGCGTGGGGCTCTGGGCTGATGGCTCAGAGCCTGGAGCCTGTTTCTGATTCTGTGTCTCCCTCTCTCTCTGCCCCTCCCCCGTTCATGCTCTGTCTCTCTCTGTCCCAAAAATAAATAAACGTTGAAAAAAAATTAAAAAAAAAAAAAACTGAAAAACAAAAAATAAGTAGCTACAAAGGCAGAGCTGAACCAAAATAAAACAAATAAACACATGCATAAAAATCAGGAGATACAGGGAAGGACTGCATGACAATTAAAATTACAATAGCAAGATTAAAATCTTCACAGATTTTTGAAAACAGCAATGGCATGCAAAATGTTTCACTAACTTCAAAACAGACTTGATAAGCTCTTCCACAATAAGAAAGTAAAGGACAAAGGACCAAAACTGGTGAAAAGACAGAAGATAAATAAATACAGAAGATAAAAATCACAGTTATTTTCAAAGGTGAAAAAAATGCACAATTTTAACACTAGCAAGAAAAGCAGTAATCAAATCCATAATGAAGGAAAATTTTCTGGAATTCAAAGCTAAACACCTTAAAATAGAGATTAAACAGATTCAATCTGTTTTGAATAATATTAGTGAAAATAAATCCACAGATGGATAAATTCCAACAAAATTTTGAATTACGAAGAAAAACGTAATTTCACAAAAGATCATGTTGATAGTAACCAAAACCTCGATAAGATGCCTGAAAAGAAATAAAAATCCTCAAGAAGATGCCTATCGCCAACCCGTTCTTACTAGGAGTTGTCAAGTGTCACAAAGGACCACATTTCCACTTGTTCTTTTTGGATTATACAGATTAGTTATCACATTTCAGCACAACAGCCAATTCTCTATTTCCTTTCAACGATATAGACTTGACATTGGGTCCATGACAAATCTCTCGCCAACAATTCTGAGCTGATAACCAGTTAGATTAGCTGATGGCTGACCTCCAGATAATAGCTCTTCATTTCAGTTTTATTTTATTTGGATTTGGTTTTCATACATCAAAACATCATGGATCCAAAGTTTCCCTTGTGGGTCATAGGTCACAAGATCCAGGATGCAATGGTGGGATTTTCCTCAGACTGTTGCGAATTAGCTGGAGACCACATGTTTAAGTGAAATAAAAACCAGGAAGGGCAGGAATTTCTATTTAGCTTCAGGCAGTGAAGCACTGGATACTATATGTGCTAGCCTCTATAAGAGAGCTATAATTTGAAATACAGCCCAGTCTGGATAATGACTCTGTGAAGTTCCCTTCTATCTGAGAGAAACAGAGTTCAGTCATTTGCATTGTTTTAGTAGGAAAAAGGAAGGAGGCAATTAGATCATCCAAAAATCTGTAAGTAAAATTCATCATTAAAGTAGGAGAGATATGTATGTACACACTGTATAATAAAAGGTAGGGCAAGAGGAAATTACAGAATAAAAAATACTACTAAACTTTGCTGAAGTTTGAATTATATCAATTATGATGAAACTTCATTGGCCATTAATAGCCATCTAAATGTGTAGTTTTCACAAGGGAAGTGTCAGCACTTGAAGGTATTTTGCAAAAGTGCTAGCTGTAGACTTCTCCATTATGAAGTTTGATGCTGACAGGTGAGAGACAGTGCAGTAGCTTAAGTGAATACTGGAGTAAAAATTTTAGAAAAAAATCAGGACTAAACAAACGTTTAGCAGATGTACAGCTAGAGAATTCTTAGGAAAGAAAAGGTTTAAATAGTGAAAAGAGTTCGAATGTAATGGAACAAGGCACCATACGATTAGTAAAAGCACAGAACTTGATCGAAAGAACAAAAGAAAGAAGAATATTTATTTTAAGGTAGACACAAAGGAAGAGAAGATGAAAAAAGATACAGAAAATGTTGAGAATAGAAGAGCTGAAGAATATTCCGTCAAACTGGCCACAAACCTCTTGCCTTTTGTTAACACTGAATATTAATCCATACGCTGAAATTGAAGAGATATGGATTAGATAGCAACTTAAAGATATGAAAAAGGTTTTAAATCATCACAGAATAAGTTGTCAACTAGGGATGAAAAATGAGCAATTTATGACCTACCTGAAACTCCACAGGATTTATCTTCCTTGTATCAAATTAATGTGATTTCATTACATTATCCCTGGCAAACCACAAGAGGAGGAGGAGGAGAGGGTACACTGTAGAGGCTGCCTGTAGATACGGGTTATGGGATCAATAAGGCAATAGCAGGGGAATATGTGAAGAAAGATCTTATGGACACTAAAAGGAGTACTTTTATGACATGATAGGCCTCGTGATTCCAACTTATAAAGGAGGTCCATAGAACTAGAAGGAAGGAGACATTCATGAAGACCTCAAGAGACTGGAAAGTGTACTGGAAGCAGCAGAGACAGTCAGTAGCCACCAACTACCCCAGGGCTCTGTGCATCTCTCAGCCTCCACCGCGGCCTATCTGGGACCAGGTGACAAGCTCAATTCAATGGACTTCAAGCAGAAATGAAGTGCATCTCGTACAGGACAAGTCGGTGGAAAAAAATCAAAGTGTCTCCTCCACCCTATTCTACCAGTATTAGACCCTGAAAGCCATGTATTGAGCAAGATGACAATGGCACAAGGTAGAAGGAGCCTAGACCCCAGATGGAGGCCCTGATGACCCATACTGGATTTGTGTGAATGAGAAATGAGCTTCTGTTGTGTTATGCCACTGAGATTTAATTACTCTGAGGATAAATAGAATTCCCAGCATGAGTGACAGGATAGAAAAAATGAATGGAAAGGGGTCATGCTCAAAGAGGGGATTTACACATTCTGAGAGCTTTTAAATGGGGCAGTTCTGATCATGATGAGATCTAAGATGTGGCCACACTTGGGGATAGTTCATGGAGTGAAAAAACAGAGATCACTGGACCTATAGACATAAAAGAACAGTTAGCTCAGAATGGTATTAAGGCAACAAGGATGATTTTAATGATTATGAATAAGAGGAAGACGGGCCTGAAGTTACAAAGGAAGGTAAGAAAGATACAGTCTTCAAGGTTGGAAGGATGCAGTATTAACAGTGGCGGAATCCTCAAAAAAGAGAGAGAGAGAGAGAGAGAGAGGACAATTGTCTGGAAGTTGCCTTGGAGCCTACATCCCCAAATCCCTACTCCTGCCCAGGGAATTCAAGGTGTAAGAGGATGGGATGGGACTGTAAAGGAAGAGATAGAAGCATTAGTAATCTTGGAAGCTTTTCAGCATTCTGATGTATACCAAAGATCTATGTCCCTACTCTATACAGACCATGACCTAGATGGGTCATAGGCGACTCAGCAAGAGCAGTGAGTTAATCTCCATGCCCAGGAAAGGCCTGCACTGCTTTGAAAATTCACTACACTAACTGGCTCCCCTCCAGGGACTCATCTTTGCTTTTCTAGACAAAACTACTTAGGATACTAAACTGTATTCTCATGTCTATTTCTAGAGAAGGCCTTTTTACCCATCTTGTTGCAGCCCTAATTGCCTGAACTACCTGGCCATGTTTTGTGAATGTTTTAATTTTTTTTAACAAGTTAGCAGCAAAAAACAAAACAAAACAAAACAAAACAAAACAAAGAAAGAAAGAAAGAAAGAAAGAAAGAAAGAAAGAAAGAAAGAAAGAAAGGAACACTCTCAAATAGCATACATAGTAACATATTCCTACATTTTTCTCCTCAGTCAGAAACCTATTCCTACATTGGGAAGGTCCCATTCACCCTAATGCAATTTACTCAGTGAATAAACAAAGAAGAGAACAGGCAGGACTAAATGTTTAAAACAAAGATTCTTACCCTGAGGTCTGTAAACCATTTAAAATTGGCTCAGGGCTCTGTGAATTGGTATTCCCCCACTCCGCCTCTCAGTCAGAACTCCTATAGCCCTCATCTGAAAGTTAAAGGGGCCCACCGGTCTAAAAATAGTTAAAAATAACCTGTCCCTTTTTGGAGCATAGGTGACAATCACTAAAAAAAAAAAAAAAAAAATTGTTGAATAAAGATACCTAAGATGTAGTTGATGATCAATTTTCCAATTTCCCAAAGTAAACATAATTAATTCATTAATAATAAAGTAAGAAGCCATACAGAGTTGGGTTGTTATTTTTCCTTGAGGACATAGCCAGCCCACTGCCATACTTCAGTCTCCCCAGATATATTCTTTGATGCCTAGGTACCTGTTTTCTTGTTCTGGAATATCTTTCTCCATTCTAGTCATCTCTCTGGTTATCCCCCCTAACTGAGGGAATTTTGGTAGCATTAAGGATAAATCTTATAAACCCCGACAAAATAAAAATACCACAGACCACAAAAACAGGGAGGCAGCAGAACAGTGGGAGAAAGTGTAAGGACGTTAATCTCATATTACATAGCACTACATGGATTGATTAAGTTCAAAAAAATTTTTAAAGATGTACAGATTTTAACTCTGGAATGTTTTTATGATCATTTTTTTCTTTTTTTTTTTTTTCAACGTTTATTTATTTTTGGGACAGAGAGAGACAGAGCATGAACGGGGGAGGGGCAGAGAGAGAGGGAGACACAGAATCGGAAACAGGCTCCAGGCTCTGAGCCATCATCAGCCCAGAGCCCGATGCGGGGCTCGAACTCACGGACCGCGAGATCGTGACCTGGCTGAAGTCGGACGCTTAACCGACTGCGCCACCCAGGCGCCCCTATGATCATTTTTTTCTTATAGCAGTGGTTCACAATTTTGGCTGCCTATTAGAATCACCTGAGAGCTTTAAGAAACACTAATGCTTGAGTCCCATCCCTTGAGATTGATATAATTGCTCTTAGAGATAGAGTTTGAAAGCCTTCTCAGCTGATCCCAGTATGTAGTCAAGGCTGAAAACTTCTGCCTTAGAGGAGTGCTCTGAGAACTCATCTCACTGGTGTTTATGAAACATTTATCTGTAGCCTGGAAATTCATTTAGCTTTACTTCAATGTCTCTACGATTAAATTCCAGGAAAATTAAAGGTAATTCGTGGATGCCTCCTACATAGTACAATTACTGCTTTCTCTGTATCTATATATTATCCGTCCAACTATCTGTGTGTAAGTAGAGAGTGTCGTCAAGAGCATACGTGAAACAGTTAATACTGGATTTGGGAAAATCGATTTTTGTCTGTTTTGACTCCTCTTTTTGTTTGGAATTGTGTCATAAACATGACTCACAATTTTTAAAATAATGAAATAATTACTCATAGGAATAAATTGTTTAAATAAAGCTTAATAAAACTAAAAGCAGTCAGGCAAATGAAAATGTCACATTAAAACTGGAGATTCCATACCTATTTCTAGTTCATAGGACAGCTGCTTTAATTCTTAAAAGTGGAAATGGAAATCCGGGCCTGTCAGGACTTATTTTATGGCTATGGGCATGTCTGTCTCTGTTAACCTTCCACTGGAGGGTGAGGGTGAGAGGACAAACATTAAGTTTAATCTGCCAGAGAATGAATAATGTTAACTTTAACATATACGGACAGAATATCTCGGAGTACTAATTAAAACAATAACAAAAATAGGGTTTCATAATCGCTACAAGATGATCTGGAGAAGATGTGTCATCTGACTAGAGAAAGAAGGTTGTCACTGTCTAGTTAATGTTCAAGTTTGTTCTTGAAATAACGGATTTGTCTCCACTCCCCTTTCCCCAAGTTTAAATTTGTTGTACTCTTCTGGAAAGAAAAATAAATCCATCTCCCAGCACTGACCTATATAAATCAAAGTCAAATATACATACATACATATACCCACACATATTTACATATCCATGTATATTTACATACCCATATATATTTATTTACATTATGCCCAAGCAAATATATGGAATTGCGAATAAAGAGAATATCCAGAGATATATGAGGGATACTGGTTCAAAGACGGCATACAGTGGAGAAATTATTTAACAGGCTAAAATTCAGGAGTTTTAACTTCAGTTCTATTGACATTTTGAGCCAAATAATTTTTTGCTGTAGAGACTGTCCTGTGCATTGTAAGATATTAAGCAGCATTCCAGGCTTTAACCCACTAAATGCCAGCAGTAACCACCCCCACCCCCAAGCATACAGTTGTGACAACCAAAAAAATGTCACAGATATCTACAGATGTCCCTGGGGAGTAAAACTGCTCTCTATTGAGAACTTTTTGGCTAAATTCTAATATGAAAACTCTTAAAAGATACAGGATGGTTACTAGGGAGTTGGAAAGAAAGGGAAAACTTAAGACAGACTTTGCAGAATCAAAGTACAGCTTGTGATGGGGTACCTGGCTGGCTCAGTGGGTGAAGCATGCAACTCTTGATCTTGGGGCTGTGAGTTCGAGCCCCACATTGGGGGTAGAGATTAAATTCTTTTTTAATTAAAAAAAAAGAAAACACAAAGTACAGCTTGTGAGAAATTGAAGAAATTTTATTTAACTTTTTCTCACCTTTCATGTTCTGTCTCTTGTGATAAAGCTACCAGCACCCTATGTGTAGGTATCATTGTTTACATTTTCAAATATTTTCCACAGGGCCAGTCATGTGGTATATGATGAATAAGTATATACTGACTAAATATTTAGACCAAAAAACGGTCAAAGTTTCTACCCAGCAAATTCTCTGAGAAACCATGTTGTGTAGACATCCAGGAGAGGAAACTCTTGAGATTTTACTCTCTATTTCCTCTCAGGGAAGAGAATTTGCTACAACTTAGATTCTGAAGGATTAATTGGGCCTGGACTTCTAGCTCTCTAGTCACTGTTGTAATTCTCCCTCTTCCTCTGGCACAAACGATGTAGAAGAGCTGCCGGAACCTCCTTACCGCTCACTTGAGACTGGCCCATCCAGCCTATGTTCTATTTCTGTCCCCCCATGCTTTCTGCAGTGAAGGGATTCAAGTTTGAGCTTAGAAAGATCAAAGACATCCCTTAAATCACATTCCACGATCCAGTTCAGTACAATATCATGAGCCAGAATTCAGACATGAGCCGAGCCACAGGTGAAGTAGTGTTTTTCCAGTCGCTGGTGTCCTTCACGTACACCCACATATTAGAAAACTTGTGGCTGTGGTTTAGGATGGAAATCTGGTATACCTAAGACCCTTACCAAAATGCCACGCTAATACCATCGTTAAGAACCCCAGAGTTTCTGTTTAACCCCTAACACATGGCAAGGGTGAGTGACCGTTTTTTAAACACTAGGTTAAGACTATATTGGCGTATTTACTAAAACCAACAAGACAAAATACAACACAACACAATTATGTCATGGTGAATGTGGTACCATGAATGCAAACTTCGAATACATTAGGTTCTTTTTATAAGAAATCACATCATTTTCACAGAAAGGAGGCCAAGAAGCTCCATTTGGCATAGTGTCATACATCCCTCTTTGTGGGATCAGTTCTTGGGCCAAAGAGCTCCCCCTGGAGTCAGAGTTCATGCAGCTTGACTTTGGTAGGCAAAGCAAGCCAGATTCAAGACTAAACTTGCTCACAGTCTTTGTCAACAGTAATTTGGGCGATGATGGGGACCAGGCACTTCCACACAGGCAGTCAGCATTACCCACACCGGTGAGAAGACAAAAGGGTAAGCATGCCTGTGGGTAGTGAAGGATGTCCTCCAACTGGTGGCGAACAGACACGAAGTGGAGGGCTGACAGGGAGTCTGATCTTTCTCCCAGTTCCCTCTCAACCTTTACTCCCACTCTTTGCTTTCTTTTGCTTCTTTTCCACAAAGGCTAACACCAACTTCTGGCTTATCAGGACCTCTTCTCACCTTTATTCTCTCCATTCCTTATTGCATGAAGGCTATGACCACGGACACTGCCAAATGTCAAAGGAAACTACAAATATGTAGGAATGTTAACCCCTGGCAAACCAATTCAGCTGAAACTTGTAATTATCTCTTTGTCAGTCCTCAAAAATTGTTTCTAGTTTATTACATTTTCTTTATTCATAATTTATTGCTATTAGTTTCAGGATGTGATTTTTTTTTTTTTGCTTCTTTTTGTTCTGCTGACTGCCAATCAGATGGAAATGCAACTTAATACTGTACAATGTTCTGTCTAATTAAAACAATAGGGTTCACACATTTCCTCCTTGCATAAATAAATTAAAGGGAGTATGATGCTTTTAACTGCCCACACTGGATTTTTTTAAGCCTTTTATTAATTAAAGCATGTAAATTGTATACAATCAAGGCTGAGAGACCTGATCTTGCCAAGAAGATGTAACTGTGCCATTTGACTCTGGGAATTTAAACTAAAGATTCTCTCCAAACCCATGACTGAGGTTATAGGAACAGAAATAAAAAGAACGCTAAAAGTGAGGCCAAACTAGCAATTACATATCTGAACAAGGAAAGCTGAAAACTTGCAGAGTCACTTCTTGGGTTGTCTTTCTTTCCATCATCTGCCCCTATTAAGGCTTGCATGATTTCCCAATTTCAGTCAAGTTAAATGTAAGTTGACACTGTCTTGATTACATGAGGGAGAAAGACATACACACATACAGAGAAGAGAAGAAAAGAAAATGTAGTATGTTATGGTGAAATCACCTAGGATTTTCCCTAATTCCTGAAAAGAAAGCATTTTTCAGAAAAAATTTTGAATGAATACCTCATGTCCTCATCAACAGAAAACTCTGCCTTTAAGGAAGAAGGCTCAGTAGAAAAGACAAATACTGTGGTCCAACAAATGACATACAGATCTGCAGGGTAACTGAAGCTCCTGAGGTTTGCAGTTTTTCAAACAGAAAAGGAGTAGTTTCTGATTCCTCTGGAATTTAAGGTAGCTTTATGGGTTTCATCTTCCTCCCTTTGAATATCTTCTCTTTTTTCTGAAGTTACTGTGTGCCCTTGGCCCAGACGTTAGGAGACAGTTAACATCTGATGTGACAGGACTATTGCAAATACAACGCCTCAACTGGAGAAGAATGGAGGGTTGATGGCTAATGCAAACCACTGATTTTTTTTTTTTTTCAACGCTTTTTATTTATTTTTGGGACAGAGAGAGACAGAGCATGAACGGGGGAGGGGCAGAGAGAGAGGGAGACACAGAATCGGAAACAGGCTCCAGGCTCCGAGCCATCAGCCCAGAGCCTGACGCGGGGCTCGAACTCCCGGACCGCGAGATCGTGACCTGGCTGAAGTCGGACGTTTAACCGACTGCGCCACCCAGGCGCCCCAACAAACCACTGATTTTTAAGGGGAAGGAAAGCATTGGAGATCTGTGCATCAACAGCAGCATCTCAGTGGCTATCCTGTAGAGAGCTAAATGGCCAGAATACACGTTTAAAAGCTGAGTCTCCTTTTAATATGTTGGATGCTTCCAGTGTTAAAATACCCATTTCTCCCAACACTATGTGCATACTTTGTGCCTGAACATACGTCATAAAACATATACAAAACACCCAGGATTCAGTGCCCCACATGGATGAGATGGTCTGATATGATACAGGGCCCATGTGTTGCTGTGTTAAATAAAGAAATCATCTTGAGAACTATCAAGCTCTGTGAGTGACCAAAGTAAATGGAAGCCTGTGTTTTTGTCTCCCAGTGTCTTATTTTCTATCTTTGTGGTTCCTTTATAATAAACATGGTAAATAAGAAAATGACCTACTCATTTATCTGAAGAAAGTTACAAGGAAAGACAGACTTGAGAGCGTTGACTTGCAAATGCACATGAGTCCACGATATAAGGCAGAGGTCTGATGTGCTCAGTATGCTGTTGTTCCCTTTTCCCTAATGGAAATTTCCACACCATCAGAAATACATGATACCTCAGGATAACAATCCTCATCTTGCATTTTAGTGTAGTTGCTAATTGAAAATAATCATTCACGGACACTGAGGCTGGTTATGTGGAACAGAAGCAGGCAATGGCCAAGGATACTTAGCAAAACCCTTGACCTGGACTTGTTTCTGAAATCCAGATAGGCATTGTTGATCTCCTTCACCCAACTGTCAGAGCTGGTTAAGCAGTTTGTGTACGATTGCTGCCTTTCAGTCTGGTGTGAGCTTGAAACTGCATGGGCAATTGGGACAGGACAATGGGTGTAAATCAGTGAAGATCAAGGTCAGATAAGAAACCATAAGCAGGAACTGGGACCTCATGGGGACAGACTGCAACCCAGGTCAGTTCTTACTGCATCTGACCTCGGTGCTGAGGTTGTCCCTCATTCGTTACAGAGCCATTCGTTACAGAGCTAAACACATAATCCTGGTCTAGGAGTTGGAGAAGCTGAAGGAGGATCCAGGAGAAGGTCCAATAGTTTCAGGTGTCTCTGTTGCTTCACACCAGTAAGTCAGCAAGTCAGCAACAACATATGTGAACTACAAAATGCTGCTGCTTCCTTTCCACCCTCCAAATGTTCTAAGAATCTCCCTTGTGGTCCACCCCAACTGGAGACATACAAGAAAGCAGGGTTGCCAGGTAAAAATAGATACACAGTTAAATTCAAACCTCAGATAAACGACAGACTCTACTGGTAGAAGAATATCTCAAATATTGCATGTGTGTGACATGTTCATATTGAACATATATATGTATATATGTACATATTAAATATATACATATATATATATATTCATTGTTTATATAAAATTCAAATATAAGTGAGTGCCTTGTATTCTTATTTGTTTAACCTGGCTACCCTAAAAGAAAGGGAATTCTGGGAAGTGTAGTTCAACCTAGCCAAGCTGACACATTACAAACCCATTACATCATGAATTAGGAAATTTATAAACTTGAGATTATATTGGCCACAGGTGCTCTCAACTCTGGATCATTTAGCTCTGCCAAGAATACAAGGTAGAGTACAATAAAACGTGGTCTATCTAGGTCTCTTTTCAAAGCAGATATAGATACCAGTCACAGTAAACAAAAGTCACATGTCCAGCAAAAGTTCTCGTATTTCTGAAAGCTTTCCCCTTAAAAGACTGATCCTCACCCAGGGAACACACAATTACCAGCGGAGCTTTTTCAAAAGTATAGATGTCTGGGCCTCACCCCCTAAGACCTAATCAATGAGAATCAACAGGGATGACAATAAAGCCTGTGTTGTTACTGTTGTTATTTTTCGAAGACTACAATAGGTTGTCTCAGTGTGCACTCTTTATTAAGAACCCCGGCCTTAGAGGAATAACTAAAAGTGAATACATGTTGTGATCTTAATAGTTCATATGAGGTTGCTACATTACATGTTTTCCCCAAGCCCCACAGAAAATTCCTGATAATACCAACATTACATATAACTGATCAGACATTTAAAATGTCCTATCTGGGACACCTGGGTGGCTCAGTCAGTTAAGCATCCAATTCTTGATTTCAGCTCAGGTCATGATCTCACAGTTCATGGGATTGAGCCCCACACCAGGCACTCTGCTGACAGCACAGAGCCTGCTTGGGATTCTCTCTCTCCCTCTCTATTAACATTTTTTTTTAACAGTTCTTTAAAAAAAATAAAAAAATAAAATATCCTACCTGTGCACTGTGCCTCCGGTTGGTGTTGAGTTTGGGTTTAGTGGGTGATGTGTCTAATCATATACCGCTTATACTCTGGCACAATAGGCATATCTCTGCCATCACCTTTATCAGTTTGTTACTATAGCTCTTGACCTGTTTCTCTCTCTTCCTTCATGGCTCCTTAAAGCTGGAAGCCATGCCGGACTCTTTTCTGCATCTCTGACAGTACACAGAAGTCATGTGACACACCAAAAGTACTCATTATATATCAGATGAATCAAAAATGTATGCCCATTCCTCCCTTGCTCCTTATTTTGGCCTTCTGTTAGTCTTTATTCAGAAATCAGAAAACAATATTGAGTGCTTATTATAAACCTGGCTCTGTTGTAAATTCTTTGTATTACTAACTAAATCTCTAAAACGTTTATATGAGATACGTAGCTGAGAAAATAGATACAAAGACTACACAGTGCTGACTCTTCATCACATGGTTGATAGTGAAAGATTCAAGACTGAGTCCAGATGCCTTCTCTGAACTTCCAGGCTGAAGTGGTTCCCTGGAGAGCCCCATACAGGACAGTACTGCATTAGGTCACATTCTTAAGACTTCATTAAGAGAAAATCTGTTAGATTAAACCCAAAACCATTATTACATTCAACTTTCTGCCCACGAATGCACACTATTCCCCCAGCAAAGGATCCCCTCTGTAGTGGAAGAAGGAAAAAGGTCTAAAATTCACATCTCGTAGAGTGAGGCATAAATCACATAATTGGCTCTTGTATCCAAATGCATCGATGTGCAGAAACATGATTCATTAGAGATCACATGGTCACAGGGAAGCAGATCTGGAATTAGGACCCATCAGTTCTAATTTGCAAGCCGACTGCTTGTCTCCCTTCACTCACATCCTTCACTGAGGATTGGCAACCCCTCCATGTATGATGCCTCGGTCACAGTTCAGCTTAAGAACAGACAAGGCAGAGCACCACACCACCTCAAAAAGAGCATCCTCTCTCAAGATGCCTTTCCCTTCTTCCCTGAAGTGACTCTCTTTTGGCTTTCTAGTTTAAAACCCACAGTCTCGGAGGGTAAGGACACAAGTGCCCGAACCATTAGACTGAACAAGACTGATACAGAGAGGACATTTCCAGGAATAGGATGCAGGAGGCCCCCACACCTCTGCCTGTAAAGAGAGAAATGGGTGGCCATACTCCTCCTTTGGGTAAACCAGAAGAGCAGCTTCTGGAATCCTCCTCAGGAACATCAACATGGTGTCCGTGGCCTGACACATATAATCAGGGAACTTCACAAGACGGGGACTTTGGGCCATCGCAGAGCCCAGGAATCAAGACATATTCGGAGGTTGTGCCTTTGACTTTCTTCACTAACTGCTGTCCCCTCCTTTTATTCAAAAAAGTAATAGCCACACAAAGACAAGTTCAGAGACGGGAACTGCTAAATAGAATACATAGACATAAAAGCCAAACAGTGAGATGGGATAGGGAAAGAGGCTGTTTAAGGAGATAAACAGAAGGACTCATGGTGCCCTGCCATAAATAAATTAAAGAACATTAAACACATACATTCCTTTTAAAGAGCTACAATGAGAAGAGTACATGCACTTTTTTCAGTGTTATTCAGCCACGTTGGAAAACAAAACTCTGAAATTAATGCCAAGATAACAGAGATGGGAGTAGAACTTTCCCCCTATGATAATTATCTTGCTATCTGTCCATCTTAGGTCAATAAACATGGTATGACTGACAGGTTAAAATGTTTAGGTTAGTCTGAGCTCATATAAACTTTCTAGGACGGGAGAATGTTAGAAAACAAATATATAATCTTCCTCCATCTTCCTACTTTCAAATCTTCTTCCCACCTGCCCTCCCGTCTGTTGGGGGCGTATGTCCACAGCACACTTCAGTCATTACAAGGGTTATCACCAAGCTGATGGGCACAAGTCAGGGTGAGAGCTAACAAATTATTGCTTTCTCTTAAATAAAGGGAGAGGACATGCGCAGGAAAACCTAATTGGCTTCCATGTACAGGAAGAAAAAATAAGTGAATTCAAATAACTATCACTGTTACTCCTTTGAACACTCTTATAAATTCTGGGTCTCCCAGATGTCTTAACCCTTTGTTGTAGAGAATCAGGGTAATGGATAAGGAGATCATTTAGAGGAGCCCAGACCTGCCATTTAATTCACAGTGGGAAGAGGAAAGAATCACTAGTCAAAAAGAACAGACTCCATCTGGAAGGTCACAGGAAGGCAGAAGGGAAAAAGAGCTTTAGGGAGTTTTTTTTTTTTTTTTTGAAATGTGAGAAGGAATTGGTGGGCAGAGAGTATCTGTGAGGTAAGAATGGAACATTTTAGAAAATCCTGGTGTGTGCAGTAAGTGGAATAAAAATATACCTATTTTTTATAGATATCAGTAAAGTCAAAAATGTCTTTCCAATGAACGTCAGTTTTGGACTGGTGTTTATTTGAATGGGGCACTGTGTGGAAACAGAACAGGAGGCACACAGATTTGTGTGGATTACAGATATTTAATGGTCTGCTTCAAATGTCACTTTCCTTATCATGTGCGTCCCCCTTCCCCGCAATGACACCCTTTTGTGAGGAAAAAAATTCACTGTGCGGATGATTACAAAGTAGACTGCATGAAGACTCCAATAGCAAATAATTTAAAATCCCAAGGGTCATATGACTGAAAACTGCTGGCATAGCAGGTAGAAAACTCGGGTCTTAGAATATACAGCTACTATAAAATGTGAGGCAACGCACATTTATTCATTAATTAAATAGATTTCATATGCCTTCTATTCACCTGGCTCTCCGCTGTGAAATGTGATTACAGCAGTAAACAAAAGAGACAAAAGTTCTTATTTGTGGAGCTAACTTTCTAGTGGGGAGAGACAGGCCATCCATGCACAAATAACTACATTATACAGAATGTCATTTGGGAATAAGTGGTATAAAAAATACAGTAAATCACCTAAGGGGCTTAGGAACTTTCAAGGATAGGGATGGTGCTCATAATTTAAATAGGACAGTCAAGGCTTCATTAATTTTAAGGAGCTGAGGGCATGAGCCATGTATCTGGACAGAAAACATTTTAGGCAGGAAGTAAGTGCAAAGACCCTGAGGCAGGAGCATTCTCAAGGAACCAATCATTTATAGAGTATCTCATAATATTCAGAGTTTTATTTCTTCATGTAGTCCCAAATGAGATAACAATAGCAACTTCATAGAACTTTTGTGAAACAATTACAAATAATCTATGAAAAGCACCTGGGTTTTTAGTAACTAATTAATATGAATAATGAAGTAACATTCTTCTTGCCATAGTGCTGATTTTCCAAGAGACGTGTGCTGCCTTCTAAAGTCAGATCACAGGAGAACAGGCTATAGGGTAGTCTAGCCTAGTGGCAAAAAGTAATGGATCCAAATTTAAATTCCAATTCCATTATTCACAAGATGCATAAACTTGGGTAAATTCTCAGTGTCTCTAGGTCTCTGCTTCATAATTTATAAAACTGACACAATAATACCTGTTCTTCGGTGTTGACATGAGGGTTAAATAAAACACTAAAAATAATGAAAAACAGTAATAATAGCTAACATGTATACAGTGCTCACCACGCACAAGGCACAGTGTAAAGCTGTTTCCCTGCATCAGTTCATTCCATCCTCATTAACACTGGAAAACCCGTTTTACAGACAAAGACACTAAGGTCTAGCTAAAGTGCCCATGGGTCCATAAGTAGTAAACTGTGGAGTGAGGATGTGAATCCAACAGTCTAAAGACAGAGCCTGAGTTGCTGGCTAGCATATTCTAAATTCCCTCATGCTACGCCTAGCACCTAATTAATGCTCAGTAAATGGCAGAGGTGCCTGGTGGCTCAATCACCTAAGCATCAACACTTGATTGCAGTTCAGATCGTGCTCTCACGGTTTGTGAGATCGAGCCCCACATTGGGCTCGGCGCTGACAGCGTGAACCTGCTTGGGATTCACTGTCCCCCTCTCTCTGTCCCTCCCCAGCTCATGCATTTGCGCTTTCTCTCTCAAAATAAATAAATGATTTTAAAAATCAAATGGCAGATGTTACTGTTGTTTATGATGGTATTACCACCATCATCATCATTATTATGCCATTTAGAAGAAGCAACTAACTCCATTGGAAGGAGACCAAGCACAAATTTAAAATAATATTGCTGGCAGGGTTAGAGACCAATACACCAGCAATAAACAACAAAAAGATGTGCCATCTAGACCCCCACTTTGCATTAAAGGAATGAATCACAGATGTATCAGGGGCTAAAAACCAGGGAAGACACACAGCTTTACTCTAGTCCCAGGTATTCTAAAACTGACAATACCAGGTCTTGGAAAAATGCACTGGGGTTTTTCTTTTTCAATGTGGCTAAAGTCTTGTTTTTCTCAACACACCCAACAGACATGTATGCAGAGTACTGTCAGTGCCCCAGCCTTCCTCCCAGGAATGGAGAATAAAAGTAACCCCACCACACACACACACACACACACACACACACACACACACACACACACACACACCATGTGCTTGCTGCCTGTCTGCCTTCTCATTGCTCAAGTTTGTACAGATGGTTTTCTGAATTGACTTCTTTTTAAATAACTCAAACTACAAAAGTTGGTTCTTCTCTTCTCCTGCAAACCCTAACTAGAACTGCTTCTGTTTGCTTTCTTAGTAACTTTAATCCCAAGTAGATTTTCCCATGTAACACACACACATGCACACACACTTATACAAGTTTATTCTGGTAAACTACTGTTCCTTCAGGGAATCCAGAAGAACTCACAGTTTGACCTTTATAGAAAAGTATCATCCCAGTACTTAAAAAATCCTCAGTTTCCCCAAAAGGAAGAGGATAAGAGACTCTTCCTAGGGGCAAAGTTTATTTTGTGGCAATGTCTTATAAGTAAATATTGGGCCATATAATGAATTTCCTAATAAGAAAAATCTATGTAGGGAATAGTATTAGAAGAGAAGGCTTTGCAATTGGACAGAACAATGTATTTATTACAGGTTGGGTACTCATGGCTCTTGGGATTTTTCTGCTGCCTGGAAAGATCCCCAAAACTATTCAGCTCATTTTGTAATAGGTTTCCCAGTCTCACTGGGCCAATAAAGATTCAATTCACTTCAGCTGGTACTTATCAGCATATTATTAGGAAAGGCATGCTCTCAGCCCCAGGCAGTTATCTGTGAAGAGACCCAATTTCCAAACAGGAGTCCAGTTCAGAGTTACCTCCCATTCTCTAATGTAATTTCCCCTTACAGTCAAATCAAGGTATTCTTCTTTAAAACAAACAAAGTCTCTTCTTACAACCAGAAATCAAGACTTCTATTTTCAACTAGGCTTCAAGTATCTCTGTGTCCCCATGTTCTTAATCAGGAGGAGAGCAAGAGAAGATACAAGGCTTCCCAAGTCTAGTGCAAACCCAAAGCATTTTAGGACTGAACGAACCTCAGTAGAGAACAGCAGAGAGGCCTCACTGGACTCAGGCTCAGTATGCTATTATAAGGAGCTGTTCAGAACCACTACTCCCAGTCATGAGGACTGGACTCTTTGCTGCTCCCCCCTTCCTATGTGTGTACTGATGTTTATTTCATTTCAGTTTCCCCTAGTCCCTCCTCCAACCCAACATTTGCAAGTTTTTGTGGGCAAGTTAATCAAGAGTTAACCGGTTTTCAAAGGAATGGGGGCTTCTCAATGTAGGACCTTTATTCAAATAAGATTTTCTTTCTCCAAAGTGGAGTTTCTGCCAAACTTTCCTTTTCCCCCTCACTTCACCCCTACTTCAGGAAGGTGAGAAATGGAAGGAAAAGTAGTAGCAGAGTATTTAACAGTGTCGGAAGTCAAGACACATTACCCCTTCGTTATCCCGAGGCTTTCCAAATGGAGTCAGTGCTGCCTGGAGTGTGTGCTCTCGCCGTCTTCTTGCTGAGTGCACTGAGCAAGGCAGTGAGCTGCGGTTTTCTTAGCCAGGCCAAGGCAAGCAAGCTGGATGGCACTGGGAGTGCTGAAAGGCTCCTGGGTCACTTCGTGGTATGCAATGAATCAGGAACTCACAAAGCTATTGATTCACGTTCGGGACACATTAAAATGTACAAGCAATCTCTGTTGTGGTTTTCATTTCCAATTTTTTAATATGCCTGTGTGTGTAACTTATGTGAGATCAGATGAATTCAGATGAATGTTACCCTTTGACAAATAATCTTGATAAAGTCTTATGCTTAGGTTCAGCCCTACTAGCAAGCTCCTTTCTCATTTAGAAGAATGTTCTTCCAGAAAAAAATTTCTTCTCTCGTACATTTGTTTCTGGTTTGCTGCTACTATGATACTGCATATTGTGTGTGTGAGAAAGAGAGTGTATGTGAACATTAAAAGGAAGCACAGTCAGGGGCGCCTGGGTGGCTCAGTCAGTTAAGCATCCACCTCCTGATTTCGGTTCAAGTCATGATCTCACAGTTTATGGGTTGGAGCCCCAAGTCAGGCTCTGTGCTGATGGCATGGAGCCTGCTTGGCTTGGGATTCTTTCTCCCTCTCTCTCTGCCCCTACCCTGCTCTCACACATGTACATACTCTCACTTTCTCTCTCTCTCTCTCTCAAAATAAAAATTGAAAGAAAAAAAAGGGGGAAGCACAAATATATATATATATATATATATATATATATATATATATATACATACATATATGGTACAAGGCACAGAGCTAGAAACTCAATGTGATGGTCAACTTTATATGTCAACTTGAGTGGGCCACGGGGCACCCAGACATTTGGGCAAACATTATTCTGGGTGTGTCTGTGAGGTTGTTCCTGACCAAGAGCAACACTGAAATTGATAGACTGCACAATGCAGATTATTCTACTCGTGGGCCTCATCTAGTCAGAGGAAGGCCTAAATAAAAGAAAGCTAGCCCCTCCATGCATGAGTAAGGGGGAACTTCTCCTGCCTGACTAGTTTACCTAAGATATCATTTCACTCCTGCCTTTAGACTCAGCTGACATATTGGTTCATCTGGGATTTCTAGCCTGCGAGTGTTCAGAATGGAGCATGGCTGGCTCTTCTGGACCTCCAGTTCAGATCCAGTTCACTGGATACCTATCTCGGGACTCAGAAGCCCCTATAATCTCATGAGCTAATTCCAATCAATTCTAGCATGTACACATACTGCTCCGTGTTTCTCTGGAGAACCCTGGCTAGTACAGTCAGGTTCTAGTCAAATAAGTGCAGGATCTTAGGTGATTCAGTGAACTCTCTCAGGCTCCTTTTCTCCTCTTTCATGGGGAAAAAAAAAATGATCAAATGCCTCCCAGTGCTAATGAAATGATTAAAAAAAAAGAACAAAAAAAGATAAATTGCAAGGAGATCCCAGAAGTATACATCATACATACACTCATCACTAAGAAAATTAGTCTTATGGTTTCATCCAGCAGAACCTACCAATCTTTCAGTTTTGACTGAAAATAGGAGACTTACCTCTCCAACATTAACAATGTGGAGCTGTTTGCTGGCTTTAACCATTGAAATCTTTCTTATTCCTTCTAAAAACTAGTCCCTTTGATTAAAGCAATGGGAAGGTCATTCATAAACATATTCTGACAGTAAGTAAAACACAGGTGCTTAGCATAAAATAATTGAATGTAGAGCTGTCTCCATTCAGAGAAAAATGGGACCTAAGATATTTTGGGAGGACAGACCCTCTTTTTAAATTGCATTCCAACTCTCAAATGATTATAAAAAGGGGCACAATTTACCACTGTAAGTAAAGTCTTCATTTCCTAGTTCAAATTTCTGGTGGACATAAGATTAAGCTCGACATTTTGAAAACCATTTACATTAGATTTGATTTATACAATTATACATCCATGCCACATCCTACCCTAACACAATACCGGGTACAGTTAATAATTTCCCATTTAATAACTGCGTCAGTGAGTGAGTGACTAGAAAGCAATATTGTGTATCTTTAGAGAATACAAACTTTGAATCAAATGGACTGGAGTCCTGCCTTCAGAAATTCCTTAGTATATGACATTGAGAAAATTACTCAACCTCTTCAATGGTCAAATAGAGTGGTTTTGCTTTAAGGAATCAATGTATTGCCTGCTGTGCACTTAGCAATATGCTTGGCAGCACATACTAAGTCTTCAGCAAATACTAGCACTGAGTATGAGGATGGTCATCTATAAATTGATCAGAGGTAAGACTGTTCTAGATTCTACCTACTTCCTACTCAAGGAGAATAACCCCCTTCTCAAATTGTTGTTCTTTCTTTCCACGCAAAGGAATGAGAACAGAGAAGGGAAGGCAAAAGAAAGAATAAGGGAAAAGCTAGAAGGTGCAGCTCTAGATAGAAATAGTAGCACTTCACTGTTTGTGTTTTGAAATGAAACACTACTATTCAACAAAAAAACAGGAGTTTCCATTATGAGAATATGCTTTATTTTCTGAGTGCTAACCTTCCCCATGATTGTTCTTTTCAGACTCAGAGTTTACTACCATTTCCCAAAGGGGCTCCCAGAAGAGCATTCTAAAAGTTACATTTTATCATGTCCCTCATCTGCCCAAAATCCTGCTGGCTTCACATCCAATTTAGAGTAAACCCCAAAGTCCTTGGCTTCCTCACTGTGCCTCCAGCATGCCTTTGGCTGGCTATTCCCTTTGCGTAATGCTCTTCCCCTAGAAGATCATATGTCTTTCTCCCTCACCTAATCCCAGGCCCCTGCTCAAATGTTCCTTTATCAGAAATATTTTCCCTAGTCAGCCCCCCCCCCCCCACCATCAGCCTCTATTCTATTATCCAGTGTCATGTTTCACCATAGGTCTTACTGCCACTATAGGTTTATTTGGTTCTATATGTCATTACTTCCTGTCCCTCCCCGCCAATGCCACCAGAATGTCAGCTCTGTGAGAGTAGAGACAGCATAGAGTTTACTGTTCCTACATATAAAGTCTCAACAAATGACTGGTATACAATTAGCACTCAAACATACTGTTGAATATATAAATGAATGGAACTAAGGAAGAAAAAGATGGAGGAAGGTAGACAGGGTGGGAAGAAAAGTGAGAGGGAGGGACAGTTATTCATGACCAGAGGATCAGCTTATTGAAAAGGATTTCACCCGATAAAATATACTGGTTATTGTGTCTTAAAATGAAGAAAAAACGGGACACCTGGTGGCTCAGTTGGTTAAGCATCCGACCCTTGATTTCAACTCAGGTCATGATCTCCAGGTTCTCTACACTGACACAGTGGAGCTCATTTGGGATTCTCTTTCTCTGTCTCAAAATAAATAAATAAACTTTTAAAAAATAATAAGAAAAATACAATGAGGAAAAAAATAATCACAAGAAATTTAAGGAAAGCAGTCAGGGTGGCTAATGAAACAGAGAAGAGAAAGAAGGGAATGATAACTAATATATATTTTGCCTTATCTCCTTCTCGTCTTTATGATTTTGAGGTGGAAGGTAAAGATATGCTAGGAGTCCAGTACTTATCACAATATTATGAAATAACATTCCAGAAAGCAGCTCAGGTTTTCCTATCCTACAGATAATATAAGAAGGTGGAAGACATGAATGAGGAGAGATGGATTTTGCATTTCCTTATAAACAACTTTAACTTTTCTAGACTATATTCTATGGCAGATACAATGCTGAGTGATTGCATATACAATCCTAAATTCAGTTTTCACAATGACACTCTGAAAAAGATATTATAATAACTATTTACTGTTGAAGAAACAGAAGCCCAGAGAAGTAAGTGATTTATCTCAAGGTCACACTGCTGTTTAAGTGGCAGAATGTTTGGGCCAGGCCCACGGATTTTCCTGCAACCTCCTGCTGCCTCAAATGGATATAGCAGATGTTACTTCTTAGACCACATGTCCACGAGCCTAGACATTCACAAACAAATTTGTATTTGTTGCCAACCCCCTCGGAAGCTTACAAGAGACAAAATATATGGACCACTTCTCCTACGTTATAGCATCCTCTAGAGAGGTTACGAGCAACCAAACAAACCAAAAAGTCTATTGGACACTTTGAGGGTCTTCTCAGCTTTTAGGCCAGATCAGAACTCCTCTAATTGGCCACTTCCTCTCTGTTCTCCTGAGAGCTCCAAATTGGATTAATATCTTATCTGATCTGTAAGTGCTTTTTCGTCTTTGTGAGCAAACTTATCCAGGTTTTCCCAGCTTGAAGGCTGCCAATCTCTTGGTGAAGTCAAAGCAGTAACTTTCTTATTCTGTTACTAGCTCCACTGGGTTAACTCAGATTAGGAAAAATTATCACCTTGTTTTTAAAGAACTCTGACTTCATAGGGGCCATTGTTATGCTAGTTTCAGGAGTTCTGTCCTCTGAGGTCATGAAATACAGTAGCTACAAGAGGTGGAAACGATGGATTAGAAGAGAAAAATGAGATCTCCCTCCTCTTCCTCCTCATTAATATCTCCAAAGATCTTGGAGCCCTTGCCAAAAATGTGACTGAGCCTTCACATGGGTTTTCAAATCAGGTTCAATGTTTGCTTAAGTTATATGGCAATCTTATCAGTTTGATTGCATATACCCATTGGAGTTCAGCTTGATTTTAGGTTTCTAAAGTTGACTTGGTAATTTCTAATAGATGTCAAATATTACAAAGGTTCAGATGTGAAGCCAAACATATTTGGGCTGCAAGTTTTTGGAAAGCTGGAACTGACTCTCTTGAGAGCTTTCCAGTAGGGATGGGCTAGTGTTTCTTTGCCAAGTTTAGAACCAAATCCAAATCTAAGAGGTTTAGAGCTCAGCCTTGGCTGGAATCTTCTGGAAGTCGAGGGGGAGTTGTTTTATTTTCCTCTAATTTAGCAAGCTTTCAGAATTATGTCCCAAGGGAACTGTGTATAGATATTCAGTGGCTCTGAGAAAAACTCCCTTAAGTGACTGTGATTTTTAATGTTTTTATGTTTTTGATCCTACACAGGCAAATGCATCTGCATTTCTTATTTTTCACTGTCTTCATGTGATTGACTGGGTTCTATCATTGAAGAAAACTCACCTCTGTACAAGTCTTAGGAGACAATTTCTTCTCCCCGCTCCCTGCCCCACTAAAGTTAAAGGTAAATCACTCCTCCAGGACAAATGGTTTGTGCCCAAAATTAATACATCCAAGAAAGCAAAAGTTGTTCCTTGGCTCCAGGGGAATTATACAAATATCATTTTGTCTGGGCCCCACTCTCTTCCTGTTTATGGAGAAGCTGTCATAGTGAGAGCTGAACCGATTAATGGAATGAATGAATGGTAGAAAGCAAGGAGTGGCCCCTATAGACTGGACAGGACCTGTATAGAAAACGGAGAGGGCTGGGAATCAGGGGACCCAGATTAAAGTCCCAGTTCAGCCACTCAATCATTCTGATCTCCCATTCACAAGTTATTTAATTGCTGATCTTGCTTGTAAAGGGGGAAAAACAATATCTGCTGTATTTACCTTGAGGGAAGATGATATATATGAAAGTATTACATAATGTAAACATGCAAATAGACAAAATTCTGGGAACTGTAAAAAAGTGCTTACCCTGAATTTTGTAATCTGCATCCATTTTAGAGAATATGAAATACGATCTGCTTAGACAACCCAATGTCATTATAGTCCTTTAACATGATGCAGTTTTTAAGGAACAGAATTACTGACAACTATGGAAAGCTTTAAAAAAATCTCCTTCCCAAATGGAACTCTCTGAGTTTCCTTCCCCCCACCAAAAAGATCTCCTTTAAAAGAAAGAGTCTGGAAAAGACCACTGATGAGGACTGCCCCAAACTGGCAATGAGCAAGGCCTCACTCTTCTTACTCAGGACCAATTAATATTCATGTAGACCCAACCTTGAAGGGATTTAGCCCCAGCATTTCATAAAACTGAAGCAATCCATCATCTAAAAGGGCAAAGAGGCAAAATTTCTGAGCACTTTTCCTCAAACTCCATCAGAGAATATAAGCTCACGTTACTTCCCTCCCCAAGCCTTTCCTTCTTTATGAAGTGAGACTATTGTGGGCAACCGTGGTCTTGTAATGCATTTTTGGCGGGCCAAGGCAATACCATGGCTTCAGAAATTCTCTTTAGTAGAAGTTGGCCAGTGTTCTATTGTTTGCATCTGGGACATGGCCAGTAGAGTTCGGACATCTGCCCACTGTGTTAGCTCCTTGGGCGCCAGTGGGCTGAAGCTCATTATTCCACTGGGAATTATGCCTCTATTCTTGAAAAAGGGAGTGACTCACCAACAGCCCTCTATCACATCTGACATTTGGAGGACGAAAATCTCTTTTGAGTTCCAAGTTTAGTTGTGAGTGAGTTTCTTATTCTGACCAAGCTGATCCATAAAGGTACTGCCTGACCAAGCTTGTGTTTGGTCATCACCCTGGAGTTGCTATTTAGTAGGAAATTTGGGAATTCATTTCTAGACATGCTTACGATTGTGCCAATCCAAATGGTCAGCCCCCTCTGGCTGTAAAGCCAGAAGATAAAAAGAGAAAACAGTTGCTACAAGAGGCAGTGGGGTAATGCTGGTGTGGTATAAGAAGGTGACAGATTTCTCAGTCCTTGCAGTAATTCCGCTCTTTCCCTGTCGCATTCTTTTTAATCTTATTGTAACCGATTTCTAGTCCTTTGAGAATCTCAGTAAACATACATACTCTAGTTCCCTATTTCTGTCATTAGCTAATTATGGCGCATTGGAAAAGTAAACCTAAGGTTCAGTAACTATGCCTCAAAAATGAGGACTATATCAGTGTTTGCCTTACAGAACGGCAAAGCTTTAAATACTTAGCACAAGAGCATGGTGCCTAAGAAGTGCTCAGTAAATGTTAGAGCTAAAAATGATGATGGTGCTTACAAACAGCTTTTAGCACAGTATTTAGCATGCAACAATGACTGGATACATCATAAGAAGTATTAAAATTACTACATTATTATTTGTTCTAAGTGAAGGGTGAGAAGAATCCAGTTGGCTTCTTTCCTCGGGTCTATTTACAGATTTTTTTCCCGTGGGGTCAACACATGGCTTTTGCCAGACCAGAAACTGAGGCTTGGTCTTGAAATACCATCATCTCTGCTATTCTAAGACCTTGCTCCCTAGTACCTGTCTACCAACATTTTAGTTCTTTAAGGGGTTCCAAGCTGGCCTTCATGGCTAACAATAGCCAATAACTTCCAGGAAAACAAAGAGCAGGATATTGAGGTCTTTTGGCCTTTGCAACAAAGAACAGCTGGATCCAATTCAGAGCCTTAACTGAAGAAAGAAAGAATAATGGACAGCCTTCCACTGGTCATGTGTCAGCCACTACAGGCTGTGTCTCTACCACCTGCAGGAACAGATTCAGATGGAGCATTTATATTAAGGAAAATCTTCCTCCAGATCACAAGCAATGACCCAGTGAGAAACCAAACTTGTAGGGAACTGGTTGACAATACCATCCTAGGATGTTGCAGCAAGGAGTGGCCTTTCGAGTGGAGAGTTCCAGTTTCAAATGTTGACTGCCCCCCTTGGGCAGCTTTATTTATCCTTTCTGTGCTTCAGGTTCCTCATTTTACATAAAGAGGAGGGATATAATAATTACATAACACTTCAGAAGGCTGCTGAGATTTAAATGAGGTCTTGTTTGTTACAGCACAGGCCACAGCCTGCGGTAAGTAGTAGGTGTCCAATACTCGTCAACATGGGTTAGTTCCCCTCCTCTTTCTCAAAGCTTTCCTGAATGTGTCGGGTGAGTACAATGGTGGCAAATATACAGTGGATGCTAAGTAAATGGCACTTTCCTAAAAAACAGTGAGGAGCCCTGAGGCCTATGCCCCTGGGAGTGTTAGTCCAGTGCAGAGTGCAGTGGGTGACTGGAAACCAGCAAGACAGCGTCAGCTCTGAGCTTCTCGAGGCCCATTGTTCCCCCACTCCAGGTTGCAAATTACTGCCATGGCCTGCTTATTATTACTTCGACTCCTCCTTCTTCTTCCTCATTTCACTGGCTCGCTTGCCTGCCCCTGAGCGTCTCAGGGAAGCCCTTCCCACACCCTCCAGGGAGTCTGCAACACAGCCCAGATGCTCTCAAAGATTAGAAATACTTTTAAGTCTAGTCTAAAAAAATAGTCCTATCCTTTGTCTCAGGCCATTATTTCTACTCTTACCAATTTTGGAGGATGCAATTTCCCATTCTTCATTTATAATATTTTGCTCAGGGTATTTATAGATTGTCAGCCTATATATCAAGTCCCCTGCTTGATTACACCATATAAATTCAGTCCTATTTATAAGCCGAAGCACTACTACTAGAATAGGAATTAAATACATTTCTGGTTTTGGAGGCAAACAAAACTCATGTTCTAACTCCGTGTCTCTCTGGATGAAACATTAGCCTTAACCTATGAATTAGAATTTTGTGCCGCAAAAATCACCTCATTTTGGGGGCAAGAAAGGTAAAGCACTTTCCTCAAGTGATACTGTCCTGCTAATGGCAGAATCAAGACTTGCACCCATGTAGCCTGATTCTCCAGTCAGGTGTCTCTTCACTGTCCTAGGATATCTGATCTGGTCATTCAAAATTTAAACTCCTCTGCATCCTATGTAAGTCCTTTGGTATATGGGTGCCATATACATGTCCAGGGGACTTTTTCCCACTCTCAGGAATGACCTGCCTCACCTGTCTACCTGGAAAATAAACTCATCCTCCAATGTCTAGCTCAATTTTTTTTTCCACAACTGTCCCGAACATCCTCAGAAAAAATCAGTTTCTCCTTCACCTGTATGCTAATAGAGTTTTGCATATGTCTCATTTGTAGAGCACATTGCATTGAATTATAGTTCTTTGTTTATCTTTGCCTCTCCACCAGGCTGTGAATTTTTCAAGCTTAGGAATTATATTTTATTCATCCTCGTATCCAGAGTTCTCCAAAGAGTTTCCAACACATGGTAAGCCTTAACACCTGCCCCATCTTTTTGTTTCTGCTTTTATTCTGTTTGTTTGCAGATGATAATTTTCATGTTAGTGGCTTTAGGGAATAATAATGACTTATATAGAGTATAACTATTTGCTTTTGACCAACATCTAAATATGTCTGAACTACTGTGGATATCTTGGACTTCTAGGAACTACAGGTACTACTACTAATAATAATAATTGGAAAACTTTGCCTGGAGGATTGAGTAACTTTGTGCAAAGAAACTGAGAGAAAGTTCACAAAATCAAAGCACTAAATAGAATAGCCAAAGGCTTCTCCTTTGTTTTAAGGTAGCATAATTTGCTAATCTTTAAAGAGTCTAGAATGATCTAGAGGCGCCTGGGTGTCTGACTTCAGCTCACGTCAGGTGGGTTCAAGCCCCGCATTGGGCTCTCTGCTGTCAGCACAGAGCCTGCTTCAGATCCTCTCCCTAGCCCCCTCTCACCCCTCCCTGACTCGTACACATGTGTTCCCACACTCTTTCTCTCTCAAAAATAAATATTTAAAAAAATATAAAAAATAAAAAGCCCAGAATGTTCTACCTTTGACAAAAAGCAAAACAAACAAGCAAAAAAAAAAAAAGAAAGAAAGAAAGAAAGAGAGAAAGAAAATTTAAGATGACATATATGCCAAAGTTTTAATGTCAAAGAAATTAAAATTAAACTGTAGCAAAATAAAAACTTGCTGTTTTGGAAAGTAGATAGTAACTCCAGTATACAAACCTCTAGTGACTTAAAATTGAGTCTTTTATCCCAAAATGGCAATGAAGTCTCCAACTGTAATTAAAATGGAATTCTTTAAAAAGTAATCTGAACTCTAAAGTATACCCCATCCTTGGGAGATATCATGGATTTCTCAACTGTGTAAATTATTCTTTAATATGTTCTACTCCAGTTTGCAGCAGAAATACAACACTTAGCAAGTGGCCCAGAAGCTGTGAAACACTAATGCTGAATGACCAAGACTGCCCCCTAAATATTACCTCTATAGGCAAATTCTTACTTATGAGACCCTGCGGGGAGTCAGTCCACCCACCGCCACTCCCCATAACCCTCTCCTGTTCCCTGGGACTAAAAGAGCGATGACTTCGAGCGTATTCAGTTTCCAGTGTGGCTTGCCCTGGGATTATACCAGATTGATATTCGGAGCCATATTTGGTTATTCTTGGCACCAGACAACCACAGTTTCTACCAATCAGGTTATGGCGTGCTATAATGGGAAGTCATAACACATTTAATAAAGCGGAAAACCAAAAAAAAAGGAAAAAAGTTCTAATGCATGGACGACACATAACTTAACAGTAATAAAGGAAGCAAGACAGGCTTCAGGCATGTATTTTGTCTTAAGAGCAGAGCACAAACACCACTCAACACAAACTAGAAAGACAAAGCAGAACAGAATCCTGGTATGTTGAAAGCAGCCAGAGTCAGAAGCTATGAAGGTAAAAGTTATTTGACACAAATGCCACTGTTTAGATTTCTTAAAGTTCTGTGTGAACTTATCTTACCTTAGAGACTGAGGAGAAGGAAGAGAAGTATCAGCTCATGTATAGAATGTCCCACAGATCACAGTAATGACTCTCTCAGCTGGAAACAGAAATAAAAGTCATATCGATGGTGTTAGTGTTAGATGATGCATGTGTGTTTGTCCAAACTCCGTGAAGAATTTCAAATGGCTTGATCCTAATCACCAATTCCTGGCCAGAAACACACTTTCCTTCAAACACATCTAGTCTATTTTTTTTTCTTTTTTCCTCAACACCTCCCCTAACCTTACCAAAAAGAAATATTTTATTTTGATTTTGTTCTCTCCTCTTCTTGCTATTTGGCATAATTATAAGTCACATAAATAATGACCTGTATTGGCTACTGGGCCCAGTGGAGTTAAGAGGACAAAACAAAGGGAATGTGTTAACATGACTCTTGGAAAGAGCACAACCGAAATGCATGGTTTAGCATCTGACTGGAAACTGAATCTTAGCTCTTCACTTGACTTCTTTATGCCTCACTGTAAGATGAGAATTATAAAAATCAGTATTTCACTTTATGGTAGCTAGCTCACTGCCTGACAGACAGTTGGCACAGACACACATAATTTTGTATTCTACCATCACAAACTTGTTTATAAATATATTATTTTTCTATTTCGTATGTACATACTTTTATGTATTTATACATATATTTGCTGTGACATGCAATTGTTATTATATTTATCTCCAATTATGCATTAAGCAATGAGACAGCACGATTTAGGAAATAAGCAGAAAACGAGATTCAAATGAGGTTCTTCCTCTTCTGTAAGTTATACTCGGGAGGTTGGGCAGGGAGTATTCAATTCAACAAAAAAATTCCAAAATAGTTGACAAGACAGGCCAGTTTCCCCTGGACAGTCCTGATTTATGTGTGTTGTCTCAGCATACTTATTAATAGCTCCCTCTTTGGGAAGAGTGTCCTGACTTGATCAATTAAATGCTCACATACTAATGGCCACATGTGGTAAGATAAACCTGAGAGAAGGAAAACGTCCTCAAGAGCACCCGAGCCAGGATAAAGCTTGCTAGGGTTAGGCAAGATCTAGGCTGATGAGGGGAAGTAGCCATGTGAAGAATAAAACAGAAGCATGGCAGGAACCACCAATTTCAGAAGGATATTCTCTCTCTCCCTCTCCCTCTCTCTCTGCCCCTCCCCTGCTCTCTCTCTCTCTCTCTCAAAATAAATAAACTTAAAAGAAGAAGGAGGATAGAGCAGTGAGTGCAAAGATAAAAGCACAAGGGTCTATGAAGAATAGGAGAAAAATTGAAAAACAGAGGGATTATGCAGTTCCAAGGAGAAAATTGTAAAGGATGGCACCAGATAGATCGGCAGTTATCAGCTCTTATGAGTTCAGACGGTTTGGACCAGTCTATTCTAAAAGCAACACAAAGGAAGAAGGTGTTCTGTTTACTTGAATGGGAGGCTCTGCCATGAATGTGGGAAACTGCAGGCATAGAAAATAAAGAGCCTGTTTCATTTGGAAGCCCTTGGGGGACTGTTTATTTTACAACAAAGTAGTATCACTTTGTTTGTGGCCTCCTTCTTCCAGACGGTAGACGGGATCTGGCTAAGAACCCCAAAGCATGCAGCATCCATTTCACCGCTGAGTTTACATTTCAGCAGAACAATTCCAGAATGAATCATTGCACGCACAGGTTGTTGGTTATGCCCGGTTTGAAGCCCATTTTCAAAGCTCTTTTCTACTCTGTGTTCAAGGCTAAGTTTGCAGAGATTTATGTGGAGATTTCTTATTCTTCTTGAAAAATATAAAATCTTTCACCAGAGTATTTTTCTCACTTAGTGAGGCAGTGCTGGGCCTCCTTGTTGTTATTCTCCGTAAGACCTTTTCAACTTCCACTCAAATCTCTAGCATTTTTACTTAAGAAAGGAAGGGAGTAGTTGAGAAAAGAAAAATAAGCCCCCGACATGATCTAAAATGGGATAGGAAGTGAATGCATCCCTTTCAAACCAGCAGAATGTGAGAGAGAAAGCAGTAACTCAAGGGGACAAAACGGTGTGCCATCAAATAGGGAACTGATTTTAGGAGGATTCGATTTCTCAAAATCCCCTACTGCTAAGACCCAGCCTAATGCGCAGTAGGGTCTGAGGAATGGGTAGGTGCCTTCAGCGATGACAGTAGCTCAACACTGGGAAATAAACCTCATTAAAGAACGATTTTGATCAAACATTATATATTCAAAAGGATGTGGCACCCCGTTTACAAAGAGAGGATTTCATGACAAAAGGAATCTGGGGAATGAGCAGGTGGTGAACTCAAACCAGGCTCTTCCACTTACATGCCTTGTGGCCTTGGACAAGTATCTTAAGCTCTCTGAGCCTCAGGTTCTTCATATGTACAAGGGGGAAATAACAGTACCTACCTTGGAGGATTGTTATTAGGATGAAATATGTATAAAGTACATAGAGTAATCCCTGACACAGAATAATTGTTTTTTTCCCCATTTTTTTTTCATGTTTATTTATGTTTGAGAGAAAGAGAGAGGGAGAGGAGGGAGGGGGAGAAGGAGACAGAATCGGAAGCAGGCCCCAGGGTCCAAGCCATCAGCACAGAGCCTGATGCAGGGCTCAAACGCACAAACCACGAGACCATGACCTGAGCCGAAGTTGGACGCTTAACCGACTGAGCCACCCAGGTGTCCCAGAATAAGTGCTTTATAATGACAACAGTAATAGCAAAAACCTACCAATAATTACTACTCTAAAATTTCTGTAAATCTAAAGTTTATGTTTCTATGAAATTATTTCGACTCCGGCTATGTTTCTTCCACCTCCTTCAAATCTTCCTAAAACCAAGAAGAATGTGTAATGCTTAGAGCAAAAACTACCAATTCAAAATTTGTAAACAAAACAACTCGTGCTATGCTTTCTAAATTTCTGGTAATACACCTACACATACACCAAGTCCCTTAGTGATAAGAATATTTGCCCAGGTGAAGATGGTAAGGCCAGACATTATGGGGAGCTAGGCAGGGTCAGAGTTTATCTTTATAACTCTTTGTCTCAGTTTATAGAAAAGGAAAGGTCCCAGCTTCCAGACAGCCATGAAAACAAAATAAACAGGCATGTAAATGAGATGTGTTTTGGATGTGGGTTTGTATATATTGGCAGGAAGAGCAGTGAAACTTTGACTCTACTTTCTTATTCTTTCTTCTGTCCCCCTCAGTGCCAAAGGAGTTATTTTTAAAAGCATGGGTTCGTGTTTTTGATCATAATGTTATGGCAAAAGGGGAGATGACCTTTACATTTAGTTAGTGGCTGTTATGCAATCAGCAGGCCCTACATGGCAGCACTTGACATCTGGTCACCAATAATTCGGGTATTCTACAGCTCTTTCATTTGCCCTCACAATTAAACAGACCTCAGCAAGCCCGAACGGGGTAAGATAGTAATTTATTCCTTCGTTCATTAAAAGAATATATATTCCCTACCAAGTTCTACCAAAGCATCTTCCAAAGCCCAGTCTGGTATGGAATAATATGCAGAGATAAGCAAGTGTGCTAAATCTCTACCAACACGTGCAGAGGCATTAATCCAACTCTGTGCACCAGGACTGAGACAGAACTTAACAGCTAAGAGCACTTCTATGTAAAACCCAAAGGATAAAGAAACGACCTACAGAAGCAGCCACGTGAGATACAATTCCATAGGAGACCTGGGTTTGTAATTCAGCAGGTTCATATCAACGAGAAGAGACTGAATGTCATGATTTATATAGCGTCCTAATTCTTCAGCATGTCAATTCTTAGTTTTGACCACTCTGTAGGGGTTAAGTTCTGGGACAATGTTCCTAGAGAGAAGAATGATAATTTCTGGCAAATAACAACAAATGCTGACTTTGTACATTTTATGCACTATTTTTTTTTTCCTGGAGAAAGGGAAAAGTAAAAACTAACTTACTTCTGTGGCCTAATATTTTTTTCAGCCCTTACCTGAGAGACCAATGAAAGCATTGTCTATATTATTCCAAAATGTTGACAGAAAACTGATTCAGTAAATGTTCAAATAGTTTTCTTTATACAGAATTGAACAACTGGGAAAAAATCTCACTATGCCACCAACTAAATTTCTCTATTTTCTTTGGATATTTGGCGATGGATGGTCTAAGACTACACATTAAAACACATTCACATAAAACCTGTACTCAGGGAAAAAGAATACAAACTCATCTGATCCTCACTGCTGACCTTTTGTTATAAAACAGACTTAATTTTTCAAATCCCAATTCTCTGCTCCCGTGATGGCATTCTGCAGGGAGAATTGTTTGTAACAAAACTGGCATCAAATGAGATCTGATCCATCCAAAGAACCCAAATAATATCTCTTAAGGAGAGGGTGGGGGGATGGGAGTTCATCCTATTCCTACAGAGAAAGAGTAAAATTGAAATGGTGAAAATGAATAATGTTTAAAATGTGTATTCCTTTATTTGCATCAACGTAAAGAGTCACAGATTTGAGACTTGCGTTACAATAGTTACTACTAGCTTCTGATATAAACAACCCTCTGCACATCCATGGCTTAGCCCAACAAAGATTTCTCTCTCACCCATGCAGTGTCCACTGCTGATGGCCCTGGGCACCCCTCCCCCAATTGGCTCATGGGTCTGGATTCCTTCTGTCCTATGGTCCTGCCACCTTTGGAGCCCTTTGCTTCTAGCTGCACTGACGATGGAGACAGAGACAAGGAGATGGAGACAGAGACACAGACAGGGGGGATGGGAGATGATGCTGAACAGACTTGAAAACAGTAACAGGCATCTGAATGACACCTGAGGGTCTAGGGGTTCTGACCTCTCAGCCTGACTGGCTTTAGTATTTTATCTACCAACAGCCTGTTCCACAATCCCTGGATCTTCATAAATCCCAAACACTCCTCTTTGAGGGCAAGGAAGGAGACCAGCGGACAGGCCAACACACAACTGCCAAGTAGCTCACAGCATCTGTAGGAAACGCAGCGATCACACTTCTGACAAATGATGCGGCCACCTCTCTGTACATGTCTTCTCCCCACTCTTCAAGCACCTGAGATAAATGAGTATGCATGGCGTTTCAATGGCCCTTCCACTATAGGGGCGCCTGGGCGGCTCAAATGGTTAACTGTCCCACTCTCGACTCTTGACTACTCTCAGGTCAGGATCCCAGGGAGGTAGGATCGAGCCTGGGATCGGGTTTCGTGCTGAACGTGGAGCCTGCTTGGAATTCTCTCCCTCCCTCCCTCTCTGCCCCTCCCCTGCTCGCTCGTTCTCTCTCTCTCTCAAATTTAAAAAAAAGAGGGGCGCCTGGGTGGCGCAGTCAGTTAAGCGTCCGACTTCAGCCAGGTCACGACCTCGCGGTCCGTGAGTTCGAGCCCCGCGTCGGGCTCTGGGCTGATGGCTCGGAGCCTGGAGCCTGTTTCCGATTCTGTGTCTCCCTCTCTCTCTGCCCCTCGCCCGTTCATGCTCTGTCTCTCTCTGTCCCAAAAATAAATAAACGTTGAAAAAAAAATTTAAAAAAAAAGAAAAGAAAAAGAAAGGAATTAAGGGGAAAATATAGCCGTTCTACTATATTGAGAGCCGGGGTCTGTTGAAAGCAAGACCACAGGCCCCAAAGGGCGTGGTTCTGCGAAGCCCCCACCGAGGCCTGATCGGCGTCCGCTCGCCCGGAACTGGAACCCCACTCTGGTGGATCGGGAGCCGCGGGGATCAGCTCCCGGGGGGCTGCCTGCCCCCACGGAGCCCTGCCGGCCCCCAAGGTCCACCCCGCGATGGCCAACCCGCCGTTTCCCGGAGGAGGACTCCCCCGCTTCCTCTAAGACCCTTTCACTTCCTCCAGTTCCTCGCAGGCCCTTTCCGTCCGCCAGTTCGCACGCTGCCCGGCCCGCTGCGAGTTCTGAGCGAATCAACACTTGAGTCGGTTACCAGGCCTCCGTTTACCTCCTATCGGCTCTGGGGTCAGAAGAGGGGACCGGAAAAGTCACAAACACACGCCCCCTGGAGGAGCGAGCCGCAAGGCCCTCGTACCTGCCCAGCCGCCGAACCTGCCGCTCGCTGGCTGCCTCTCCAGGCGGGGAGGCCCCGTCTCGGGATCCCAAGCGTCGCAGTCGTTCCCTTCATGGGCTTTCAGGCTTCACGTGAGCGCTTCGGTTTCCAGGCTGGGTGTGGAAACCGTCGGCCGGCGTCCGGGCTGACTTCAAAACCAGGACGGCCTCAGGCTGGAGTCAGACAGCGCCGACGTCAGAGCGAGCCGACGTCAGGTGGGTCCGACGTCAGACTGCGTTCGACGTCAAACCGGGGTCCACGTCAGACCGGGTCCCACCTCCAACTGGGTCCCACCTCACCCTGGGTCCTACGTCAGACGGGCCCCCAGCTCAGAGCTGGTCCCACTTCAGCCCCGGCCCTACCTCCGACTGGGTCCCACCTCAGACTGATTCCCACCTCAGACCGGGTCCTACCTCCAACGAGGTCCCACCGCCAACTGGGTCCTACATCACACTGGGTCTCACCTCACGCTTGGGTCCCACCTCACACTGGGTTCTGCCTCAGACGGGACCCACCTCGCGCTGGTTCCCACCTCACACTGGGTCCCGCCTCAGACTGGGTTCCATACCCCCCTGGGTCCCACATCAGACAGGTCCGACTTCCCATGGGGTCCCAAGTAGAAACCATAGGGGTCACACTGTCCAACATAGAAACCGGACCGAATTTAAGTGGGAGTAGGATCCAGGGTCAGACTGGAGCCACTGAGAGGCCTCAGGTGAATAAAATTGTGTTTTAAGGCTGCACAAGTAAATTTAACCTTAACAAACTTAATCTTGAATTACTGGGAGAACTCTGAAGCTCTTAGATAAGCTTATCCATTTAAGAAGGGCCCCAGAGAAAAGGGGGTCTCAGCCAAGCACTAACTAGAAAGGGTAAAAGGGGGTTGGTTTTCTGTCTCTGCAGTTTCTGGCGACAGGATGAAATCTTCTGGAACAGTCCATCGAGTCTAGAGCCTGCAGCCTGGGATCCTGGGAAAGCACAGAAGCCGGCAGAGGGTGAAATTGTTGCCAAAGTCAGCGCTCCCAGATCTCTATGGTGCCTGGTGGAGAGAGAAAGGTAAAATTTCACCTTATCTCTTCTTTCCTAAATTCAGATTGGCTGGGGAAAAAAAAAAATTTATAAGAATTAGATCTTTGAATGTGACTTGTGAATTTGCTTTTTACAGAACCTATTGGTGGTCGATTCTTTTTCTCACAGGGGCAGCTGGGAGAAACACCTTCCTGTTTGTCCCATTTTTGTGTCCCGAGAACTTGGTTTGGCATCTATCAGGTTGGGGGTCCCCAGAATATGGTCAGACATAAATGCGGGTTGTACTTCATTTGCAGCTAGAGTCCTATGAACTATTGCCAACTCTCAAGACAATTGTCTTCCTTTCTTTTGGTTATCTTTGGATCTTGGGAGGGTAGTATCCTTTGAACCCTCTTTGGGGATGCCTCTTGTGTCCATGGGGTTGTTTAATAGTGCCAGAAATATTTACTGTTTGTCCTGGCAGAAACCTGACAAAATATTGAAAAGAATGGTTTGTTTTGTTTTGTTTTGCTTTGCTTTGTTTTGTTGTTCCTCTATGGTCAGAAGTTGGCCAAACTGGAAGCTGATATTCAGAGCCCAATAGGGATTTTCTTTAGCCCTCCTTCTCTAAGATAGAATGAAACTATGTACCAGGGCAGGGGGGCGGTGAGTATGGAGGTGAGGGAGTGTGATAAAATAAAATTCTGAAGCCTTGGTGGAAGGATTTACCAAAATAGTGCAGAGATACCCAGGTCTAAATTTAGAACATAGGAATGTTTTCATTTCCATCTTCTGCCTGCTACAAAGAAGCAAACTGAGGATAATGTAGCTAGATGGGTGGGTCTTACTTTTACAATATGTTGGATCTTACCTCTGTCATTTTGTTGCATGCCTCCTATCTTAGCCCCCCCCTTTTTTAAAAAAAATTGTTATTAGTTTCTCTAACCTCTGAGCCCGTTATCCACCTACCAGTTCACCACAAGCAAGCATACACACATTGTCAATTCCACTCTTCCAGGTAGGAGACACCAAGGTGCCACTAGAAGTGCAAGAGGTTTATTGAATGAAAGACAAAGGAGAGAAATGAAGCAGTGAAAAGTATTGTCATGCAGATCTGACACCTAGAAATAGAGCCTCAGGCTACAATGCAGGTCTGAAACTTCTCCACCAGCCCATGGAGCATCACAGGGCCAAGAGAATTGGGCAGAAATGACCCAAATATAGCCCCCTGCTGTGCTCAGTCATTGGCTGAGCTTCCTGTGAATGCTATGATAGATCCCAAAGGCATGTACATAGGCATGTGACACTTCCCCAATTTTGTTTGACAACATTTATTTACTCGACATTTGAGAAGTACTCAATTTGGCTTTTGTATCAGCGTGTGTGTGTGTGTGTGTGTGTGTGTGTGTGTCAATATATATAGAGAGAGAAAGAGACATACACACACTCATACACACACATACATATATACATAAAATTCATTCAATAAGAATTCACTGAATTCCTATTCTCATCTTTATGTGTTTTTAAAAACACTAAAAAAGTTAATGTTTATTTTTATTTTATTTTTGAAATAGAGAGAGAGCATGCATGCACAAGTGGGGGTAGGGCAGAGAGAGAGAGAGGGACACACAGAATCTGAAGCAGGCTCTAGGCACTGAGCTGTCACCACAGAGCCTGATACGGAGCTCGAAACCATGAACTGTGAGATCATGACCTCAGCGGAAGTCAGATGCTTAACCAGCTGAGCCACCCAGTTGCCCCTATCTATGTGTTTTTTCCACCGGTTTCATTTACTTCTTTTTTAACGTTTATTTATTTTTGAGACAGAGAGAGACAGAGCATGAACAGGGGAGGGGCAGAGAGAGAGGGAGACACAGAACCGGAAGCAGGCTCCAGGCTCTGAGCCATCAGCCCAGAGCCTGACGCGGGGCTCGAACTCACGGACCGTGAGATCGTGACCTGAGCTGAAGTCAGGCGCTTAACCGACTGAGCCACCCAGGCGCCCCTCATTTACTTCTAATATCTCTACAGTAAATCTAAGTAATTTTATCCAAAGTGTTCACAAATAGTTCATATTTTCTTTATTTTCACATCTGAGAAAATCTTTGTGTTGCTTTTGCTCATGAATGACAACATGGCATATTATTGGAATCTTTGAATCTTGCCTTTTATCACTCCAAACTCCGTAGGAATTCCATAATTATCTCTTAAGTGAAGTATTACTAAGGAGAAAGAGCTTACTTTGGTTCCTTTGTACATAACCTAAGTTTTCTGCTTGAATATGTAGAGAATTTTTTTTAACTCCTTGAAATGCAAACATTTCATCAGTGTATATTTATGTATAAGCCCTGCTCTTTTTAATGTGTTTTTTGGATTAACCTTATTTGGAAATGCAAGAGTCATTATGTATAGATTTGGATCTCCTTTTTAAAGCAGGAAATAGTTCTTTTACATCTCCAATAATCCAATAATCACTTCTATACTCATTTTGCCCATATGCAAAAGTGCTGGTGTTATTACATTTTTATCTGAAAATATACTGGACATAATATTTGTATGCTTCTCAATGTCAGTTTAAAAGTCCTAAGAGCTATTTTGCTAGCCATACTACTAAGGCCCACTTTTACAACATCATCTTGAAATTTGTCACCCCATTCCTTTACTTCTGTTTCGTACCCAGTCTCAAGTACTCCTCTGGGAAGCAGAAAGAGGTCTCTTAATCGTACATATTTTATTAAGTGTCTAATAGACTATAGGAGAAAGCCAGTTCTCTGTTTTCCCAACATTTCAGCCAAGTACCAGAATTTGGGGCCAAATTACAGCAAATCCTTTTCTAATAGAAAAAAATAAAGGAAGAAAAGAAAGGAAAGAAAGGAAAGAAAGAAAGAAAGAAAGAAAGAAAGAAAGAAAGAAAGAAAGAAAGAAAGAAACCTCAGGAGTTCTATAATGTCCCAAACAAAGCAAACAAACCTTGGGTGTTTAGAGACTTATCCAAAAGTCTTTGTCACTATATACCAAGCGCAATTTATTGCAAACAAGATGAAGGGGTAAGTCAATGTGGCTGTCATTTGAACTTTGCAATTCTAGGGAGCTCCCGTTTCCTACCTGAGATTTAGACCACTAAACTATCTCCCCTAGTGGATTTATTTGCTTCTTTTATTTCACGGGTTAAAAAATGAGTCACTATAAACCCAACACTGCAAGAATCATTGTTTTTAAAAGAGCATTAAAGCTGCATTGATTGATTTGGTGAGATGTTGGAAACTGTTTTGTTCTCTGAAAATTTTGAAGGACTTCATTCAATTCTGGACAATCAGTGGAGGACATTACAAAGGCAATATCATCCTCCACTTGTCAGCCTGAGAATCCTCACCCCTGCTCCTCATTCCTTCCTTAATGGCCCCCTCTGTATGCCCCTAAAAGACACCTAAAAAGACTGAACAACCAAGGCTCTACTTACAGCATATCTAATCAGAAAAGAACACGATAAAACCAGTGCTTGGTGCATGGAGGATAGCACTAATTCATTTATCCACGTATTCATCAAGTATTCATTGAGTGCCTAGTAAATTTATTCACTACTCCACATGCTCACGGTGCAAAGATGAGCAAGACCTAGGCCCTTGAGGACAATCTAAATATTCTATGATCATAATTATGATACAGAGGGGGAAGAAGGAAGCAGGAGAAGAAGGGAGGTAGTGTTATCCCCATTTTACAGTGTTATCCCCATTGACAAAACCGAGGCATAGGGAGGTAAAGGAGCATACCCAAGCACACAACGTTTACAATTAGCAGGGCCCAAATTCTAATGCTTGAGTTAGGCTTCAGAGCACACAATCATAACCTCCACTGTCTCGATAGGAGATTGAACAAACACATCAGAGAAGGAACTCAGTGTAACCACATTTACCCCTTGGTTCAGCAGGAGTCACCATCACAGCTGTGATCCTGATGCTCTGTCCTATAGACTTGAGAGTTTCCTTTTCTAAGTTTCTCTTTTACTTTTGAGAATCTCTGGAGAAGGGGAGGGTTGACAAGTACTCATAAACAACTGTTCTTGTCCCTCAGATTCTGTCATTTCCGTCTGTTAACCTCACAGCCGAATGGTGGAGAATGCAGAGCCAGGCACCCCCCGTGTGTACTTGAGTGAAGAAAATGACCTTATGGTATTAGCTTTAGGAAGTTCATTCCTTTAACACACATGAAACAAAATTCTAGGAAAGGAAAGGCATGCTATGAGTGTGAATAAAGTACCACTCTGGCTCCCGAGGAAAACATAGCTTGGGTAGAAATAGGCATCTTAATACCACTCATGTAGTACAAGCTCAGCGCATTAAGTATGTGACCAGATATTCTAGACATATCTGCCGTTGTGGTGTAATTACTAATAATGCCAATATACCCATTTGGGTAGTACATTATGTAGTCATCCTAGCATTAAGAGAGCCACAGTCAAAATATCGTGGGAAGTCAATGAGAGAGCAACCAATTTTCCAAAGGAGAAGGGTCTAGTGCTCTAAATGAGTTTGTTTTATGGTTGTAAGAAATCACTGTCTTGCATTTAACCTGCTAGCCAAATCATCCTGTGTTCATGCACTGGCAGGCAAAGAAATATCTAAAAAAGAAGATATCAGAAAACTTGCCTAATGCATGAATTGGGCCCTTCTCAATAAATTGAACAATTCCAAAAAGACATCTTTGAATGCCCACTGCATTCTAGGCATTGCGCTAATGGTGCATGGATGGGTCAGTCATTGCCTCTCGAACTAAACACTTGCATGCAGGGATCAAAACACACAAAAATATGACACAGTAAACACAAAGATGAAGTGTGTGTAGAGAGAGGGAGAAGGGAGAAGACGTATTTGATCCAAGCTGGGCATTCACAGAAGTGGAGGAACCAATTGAACTAATCTTGAAGGATCAAAAAGAATGAAGGCAAATAAATAATACATTGATTTTTAAAAATAATTTAATTAAGTTTAAAAAGTGAAAAGGTCAAAAGTTGGAATTGAACTTAAGGCAGAGTGAACAGTCACCCAGCCACCATCAGGCACAAATTTTGCTCCCCTCTGGAGAGAAGTGTGTCCGCTGCAAACAACAGGATTATATCCACAACAGCTGAGATGGAACTGGATGATAGATCTAGCTAGATGCTAAATGTTTAAGCTTAAACTGAGCGAGGCCCTAGGCATACCCAGATGACTACCATGTGAAGTCAGCTCTCAAGGAAACCATGTTATAGCGGGAGTCACTCACTGATTACATAGAATTTATTTGTTGACTTAAACTATCTTCCCCTAACTTGGGAGAATGCCTCTCTTTCCTTTCATACTGTGGTCTCACTTTGGTGGGTTTAAGTAGTATGTTAAAATATGACTGATTCCTTGCTTCCTGTGGTCTATCTGACAACCAACAGAAAGTGTGAACCCATTGAGCAGTTGGACATTGTAAATCCATCTAAGAAATACCTTTGCACATCTGTTTCAACATCTTTTTTTATATAAATAAAAAAACATTTATTTTTATAAGAGCATGTGCACATGTGGGGGCGGGGCAGAAAAAGGGAGAGAGAGAATCCCAAGCAGGCTCCCAGTTGTCAGTTTAGAGCCAGATAGGGAGCTCAGTCTCATGAACCATGAGATCATGACCTGAACTGAAATCAGAAGTCGGACCCTTAACTGACTGAGCCACCCAGGTGCCCCAGTTTCAACATCTTTTAAGGACATGTTGCTGATGTTTACTGAATTTTTGATTTACCCTACCCACCTCATCTATCAACATTAAGTATAATTAATTGCATAAGGGGCTTAGTCTCTGAATGATTCATTCTTAATAAGGCTATATTGATCACAGCCTTACTTCAAGATGCTCACAGACGTCCTAGTGGGCAGGGAGGGGAGCAGCCCCCCCCCCACCCCGTTCATTTTCTGGCTCATAGTTTCATGTCATTGCAATGTCTTTCCAACTCTTTTACATCAAGTTGAATATTCTTTTGGAGGCATGTCATTGGAGTTGGGAAATGAGCAGAGCATGATGAGACAGTAGAGAAATTGAGTCTTTGTTGACCTCTGCTCCTGTTAGAAAAGTATCGGCTTCCTAACACTGGGGTTCTACATAACATTTCACTTTTTAAAATTCTGCTGACCAAAAAACACAAATTCAAAACCATGGACCTAGCCACGTGTTCGTCCATGTCAACTTACCTGCTTCCTGCAATAGAGCTACCCTTTCACTCCATTCTTCCTGGTGTTGACATCACTTTGGGGTGCTATTTTAAGTATGTTAAATTCTATTTACGTTGGTGTGTCTGGGTCTAACTTTATCTCTGCTGGACTTGACTTTTTTCACTCTAATACATTTTCTGTCTGGTTCTTTATGTTTAATGGCTGCAGAGGAATACTCAACTGCATAGAAACAAAAGAACTAATTTAAGAAAGAAAATGTTAAGGTAAACTGGGGTGGCAGCCTGAGCTCCATTACACCCAGGACTTCTTAAAGTCTTGGTCTAATCATATACTATTTTTAAATACTCAGTGGTCCATTATACTGGCAAGTATTTAATGCTGGGTAGTTTGTTAAATATTTTGTTATTTTCTTTAAAAAATTTAAGGCCTGAGGGACGCCTGAGTGGCTCAGTCGGTTGAGCATCCGACTTCGGCTCAGGTCATGATCTCAGGGTTCATGAGTTCAAGCCTTGTGTCAGGCTCTGGGCTAACAGCTCAGAGCCTGGAGCCCGCTTCAGATTCTGTGTCTCCCTCTGTCTACACCTCTGCTGCTTGCACTCTGTTTCTTGCGTTGTCTCAAAAATAAATACACATTAAAAAAAAATTTTTTTTAAACAAGGCCTGAGGCACCTGAGTGGCTCAGTCAGTTAAGCTAAGCGTCCACCTTCAGCTCAGGTCATGATCTCGCCTTTCCTGAGTTTGAGCTCCGCGTCAGGTTCTGTGCTGACAGCTCAGAGCCTGGAACCTGCCTGGGATTCTGTGTCTCCCTCTCTCTGTGCCCCTCCCCCACTTGAGCTCGCGCTCTCTCTCTCTCTCTCTCTCTCTCTCTCAAAAATAAATAAACATTAAAAAATTTAAAAATAAACCCTGAATGGGGTGCCTGGGTGGTTCAGTCAGTTAAGCATCTGACTTCAACTCAGGTCATGATCTCACAGTTCATGAATTTGAGCCCCACATTGGACTCCAGAGCTGTCCCCTCTGTCTCCCTCTCTCTCTTCCCCTCCTCCCCCACTCTCTCTCAAAAATAAATAAATAAAACAATTAAAAAAAAAAAAAAAAAAGCCCTGAGCTAGGAACGTAGGATTTCTCTTATTCAACCATAACGATGGAAAGTCTTGCCGGCTAAATGACAAGGTGGGACACATGCTGGATAAGAACCATGTCCTGCAGTGGCCTCAATACTCTAAAAGGGAACAAGTGGCCCCTTGACACAGACCTGGCAAGTCAATTGCTCTAGAAGGATAGTAAGTAGCAAAAATACATTATGATCTTTGATCTCCTAAAAAATTCACCTGATCGCTGAAATTTGGTATAAAGAAAACATTCCCAAGAAAATGATCCATTCCCAGACTTCCAAGGCTCTCTGTGATTTTACTTAAGAGTGAGAAATAATGGAGGGGAGGTTTGAAGAGACTGCATTTGGGAAGCTACCAGGAAGGAACGGAAGTAAGAGACCCGAATCAGGCCCTTAAAGCCCTGCTGACTCTTCCTGGTGTGGGAAACAAAGGCAGAAGAAAAAAAAAAATTAAATTTCCTTACAACTTACAGCCCACTGACAGACAAGTCCTTGAGACAGGCAGAGCAACATTGCTCTAGGAGCTCAGCTGCCTCCATGATGACACTTTGCTAAAGGCAAAAGGCAGTCTCAGCCTAAACCCCCAGGATCCTTCCTGTAAGTCTACTTTAACATACAAAAATGCCTTTGGAAACTTCCTTTATCTCTACCTCCCCCACAATATATGTTGGCAGTCATCCTCCAAGCTCCACCGATATACATCTGAAGGGTCTCAGGACTGAGTTTTTACTTAACAGTAATAAATTATCTCTTCCTAACAACAGCTACCCCCCTCAAGGTCCTGGAAACCTTGCTTCAAAATTCCTTAGAGACTTATGCTGTCCCTAACCCCCTCCCAACCTGAAAGTACATAATCAGTCACCCCTCACAACCCCAGTGCCGCTCTTTCTGCCCACAGGTCCTGTCCCCATGCTTTAATAAAACGGCCTTTTTGCATCAAAGAGGTCTCAAGAATTCTTTCTTGGCCATTGGCTCTGAATCCCAGCATTTTCTACATCATTCCCACAGTCGCTGTCCTGCCTAATCCAACACACCTCATGGGCCCCAGGGAAAATGGGAATCCCTCTCCTGGCCCTGTTGCTTCTTCAATCACAACCTGCCACAGAATTTAGAGATTATCAAGTCCACCAACTGCAGCATTTTTGAAACTTCTGAACTCAATTTTGTCTGATACACCATTAAGAACACGCTTTTTTTCCCTACAGTATTAAAGAAAAAAACTCAATGATAAAAAAAAATCAAGCCAATCTCCAAAGACTATGATTTTAGGAAGGATTAAAGGTGAGATGCCTCAGGATGAAAAGGTGTGACTACTATTGACTTCCCACCCAACCTCTTGGTGAAACAGATCTACTTCCAAATCTAATGGGCTAAAAAACAGAAAACAAAACAAACAAACAAACAAAAACAGAAACAAAAAGACTCAGGATCTTTTATGGTTCCGAGTATCAACAGCACCAGAAACTATTCAAATGAAATAAAGACAGTGCTAAGAATAAAGTTGAGTTCTCTGCCAGAGTTATAAAATGCATGGAAAGACCCTCACTGGCATATTCGAGCAGGAGCAGAGAAGTAACAACAGACACCAACGTTTGTTTCTTTGCGGAAAACGGGACACGAGCGATCCAGAGATATGAGACCCTACGATATTTTATTTTCAGAACAAGACAGAACCCAACGGCAGCTCCCTAAGGAGAGCCCTAATTCCCAGCACTGGGTCTGCTTAAGGAGCCCCGGCATTTCCTCTTTCGCGCAGAGTGCAGCCCGCACAACAATCAAGCTGTGACTGGGAGCTGAGCGCAGTAGTTAATTAAGGCTGCATCTTTTATTCTCCAGGGCAATTCAGCACAGCGTGAATGCGCCCCAGAGCCAGTCTGTGGTGGGAATGTCTCCCCGGGCAGTGGGAGAATCCAGTCTCATCAGCATGACAATAGCCCCCAGGATGCACTTGGACTGATGTAATGGCCAGGGTTCGGGGAGGGGGGTTGAAAGCCTTGTAGCAGAAGCCTGGAGCGTTTGCAGCTGACTGGGGCTATTTCAGTGCATGAAATTCCTTCCCTCTTTCTTTCTTCCTTTTATAAGAGATGTTTGCTAATTGGTAGAGCTCAGAAAACAATATACCATTAAGAATCCCCTTCCTTCCTCCCACCTCCCCCACTCCCTGCGTTCTCGCCTCGCTGGAAATCTCCACTTTTGTTCTGTGGTTTGTGTGAAGCCTTAGTTTTTCTTTCTCTTGAACGTGGAACTTATAAACAATGATTTACTAAGAGACCCTGCAACCAATTCTCCTGTATCAGGGTTTCCCTAACGCACTCTCCGCCTTGGAGAATCTTGGCTGTGGTCCTGCTGCAACTCATACGTTTGCCCTATACATGATGCATTGGTACAAAACATTTTGGAAAAGTGAGTCATGGAAAGTTAGCCTGATTTTGTATTTTTTTTTCTTTTCTTTTCTTTTTAAATCATGGGAACCTATTTAAAGCTGGAGCATTTGACTCATTGAAGTTGACAGGGTAATGGTCAAAACGGAGACACACACGAGGAAGTGCCGATTGAGTCTGGCGATGGATGTCGTTTGGCTTTGCCACCAACTCAGAAGTGGCCTAGGCAAGGCGCTGTCTTCTCCTGACTGTCTCAATACACTCATCTAGGGGAGAGGAATTCAATGTTGTCTAAGGTCCCTCTTGAGCGAGGCACTTAATGACAGTTGTCATATCTTCTTCACTGACAAAGGACATAAGCTCTCATGTGCCAGGAGATTTGCAATGTGTTAATTCTCTAGGAGAACAAGATGGCCATATTCTACCTGGAGTTTTTAAATCAATGCTCTCGATCATTCTGCACCATATTTCCAAGTGAAGTGGACCGCAAAAGAAAGCATGCACTGAATCTGACTCACGTGAGAGTCTGGCAGCTGATAAACAGAAATGAGAGCACCATCGCTTCAGGAGAATGTTCTTTACTTTCCAGAGCATACAGCCTCCATTTTCTGTTCTGTCTCATTGTTCCCCTTATCCGGCATTTGTAGGGCCACCGGAGAAATCTGAAAGTGCCTTTTAAGCATTTCCCAAAGTCAAATAATTTTTTCTTTAAAAAAAAATTTTCTTTAATGTTTTATTTATTTTTGAGAGAGACAGAGTGCAAGCGGGGGAGGGGCAGAGAGAGAGGGAGACACAGAATCCGAAGCAGGTCCAGGCTCCAAGCTTGCAGCACAGAGCCCGACGAGGAGCTTGAACCCACGAACTGCAAGATCATGACCTGGGCCGAAGTCGGACACTTAACCGACAGGGCCACCCAGGTGCCCCTCAAATAATTTTTTCAAAGTGGTCTCGCGGTCTGGATTTATTACCGGACTCAACAACCTATTGCTCCCACTTCCTCCTGCTCATGCGCTTGTCAAATTATGTGAGTTGATGAGCATTTGAAATATGGCGACATTTCCCTCCCCCCCCACCCATCCCCCAGGACAGATTTCATTTCTATTGAGACCGTAGTCATCAAGGGGTCTGGAGGACTGGAGGACTGGTGGGTGGTTCTTCAAAGAGTCTGTCATCTGCCTTCAAATATGTCTGGGTGTGCGTGTTACTGGCGAGTGAGCGTGCCCAGGACTTTGTTTGACTAACAAAGATGATAACAATCGTTGTCTTAAGGTAAACCATCTGGAGATTGATATTTGAGGGAGTGGGATTGATAGTGATGGTAGAGAGACCCCAGGTCCATCTGAATGATTATCTCTTTGGGCTATTAAAGTAAATAATGTGACATTCCTCGAGATAATCCTATACAATTCCTGCAAGTATTCTGCAGAACTGATGTCAGTTCTTCATCTTATTACTTTCTAAGATTTAACAAAAGAAAAACAATAATAAACCCCCAGAACCTATAAAATTTACAGCCCCTTAAATAAAATGTAATGCCCAGGTTGGGAAAAAAAGAAAAAAAAGCCCGGGCACTGTCACTAAACAATTTCAGTTACGGGGTTATTTCAGGTGAGCCAGGAGTTTGACTTTACTATTCCCATCTTCTCCCAAAGCAGCAAAATTCCAGAGGATCCCCATGTGCCCTCAACCAAGATCCTGGTCTAAAAGTATCCAGTTGAAAGCCCCTTTGAACTTGGTAGGGGTCCATTTTATTATCATTATTATAAAACTTTAGAGAAGAATGTGGCTTGCTTGATATTTTTCTCAGGCCCACATCTGAAGTTGAGTAAAGGGATACAAGACCAGTATCTTTCTAAAGGTGCCAGATTTATCATCAGAATTTGTCTTGGCAAGGAAACACACACACGCACACACACAAGCACACACACACGCACACACATACAAGCACACGTACACTTACACACGCATACATCCAGACAGCCATAGTTGTCTTCTCAAAAGGGAAAGAGCCTGTCCCTGTAGTTTAGACTTTTTGCAGCTGGGAGCATACATAATATGGTAAAATGAAGACTGCATATCCCCTCCCCCCCTCACCCTCTCAAGCAGCCAAAGAAATCTTTGTCCAGCCCAGGTGTTGGCTGTGTCCTCTACACTGACATCCTGTCTTGAATTATTCAGGCTCATTTATTATGTATCCCACACAGACACAATTAAATCATTAACTTTCCCCTCGAGAGAGCAGCAGAGCCCCCAGGGACTGGGGGACAGTGGTGCTCCTCTGGGCACAGAGCCACCTGGTGGAGCTGATGGGCAGGAGAACGGCTTGCAGAGAGGCTCGGTGCTGGGGGCCTCTCTGCTCTGAAAGTCAGGACCCTGCTGCCCTGCCGCATTATTTGACTACAAAAGCAGCTCCCACGGAGGTTTCCAGGGAGGGGAGCTAAGGAAGTACTGAGCGATTCGAATTTAGTTTAGGGGCCTGCATAAGTTCCCTGAGGTGCTTCAAAACCAGAGATGGACATTTTATTTTTATGATGAGCATGCGTTTGGTTCCATTAGGTAGGAAGCTGTGAATGAACTCCAGATCTCCCACCAAAGAGACCTGGGCAGGGAGGGGGTGGTCAGCAGAGTCTCAGCCCTATGTCTTCTGGAGACCAGCAGTGAGATCATCGCTTTTTAATTCAAAAAAAAAAAAAAATTGTGTTTATATACTACTATTACCTCTCAGAATCTCAGACAGTCACCAAGTGGCTTATACAGAAAGAACTATCGCCAAGGTGGTTCAGAGCATCTCTAGGAAACGAAATGATGAAATTGTCTCTAGGAAACGAAATGATGAAATTGCAGCCAAGTTAGGGGTGTGTTGGGGGGTAAGAGGGCGAGAGAGGGAGGCTTCCACTTGTGCACACCCTTGTCCTGATTCCTTACAACTAGGAGCCTAGAACTTTATGTTGAAGAGTTTGACCAGCTCTGCATACCAACCAAATCAGTTATTTGACACTGTCCACCCCTGCTGGGAACTGACCAAAGGCAATTTGGTCACAGTGCATAGATTCTTTGTGATAGATAACGGTAGGCACCAAGAAGTTCAAGGTGGAAGAGGCTTATTTTCCCCATAAACTCACTAACCAGTTATAATCAAACCAGCTATCAAAGCAAATCTGTCCCCCTACATACACGTGCAGATATTAAAGTACACAATTGTTAGCAAGCAGCACAAAAAAGCTCAGAGGATCCATTCTTTGAGTTCAAGGACACCTCAGTCCTCTATCCTTTAGGACAGTCTGGATCCACCTTCTAAGAAAAGGTTTACTCAAGTGGACAATGGTTCACTGTTAGAACTCAGTTATCCTTAAGGTTAGTCCCATGTCCTTATGTCCTCTTAAACTAGTCTTTCTCAACCGAGGTGGTTTTACCCCCCACCCCCAGGGGCCTTTGTCAATGTCTAGAAACATTTTAAGGTTGACAAAACAGAAGGGGAGGAAGGGTCTCTATTGGCATCTAGTTGAGAAGAAACCCAAGAATGTCACTAGACATCTTACAACGCACAGGACAGCTGTCACAACCAAGAATCACATGGCCCAAAATATGAGTAGTGCTGAGGTTGGGAACCCTTGCTCAAAGCCAATGGCTAGACACAAGACCTTTTAGCTATGAATCTTTGGTTGTCGACCCCGATGTTAAATCTGCTGCCTTTGCTGGACTTTTATGCCCTCTAACCACAAAGGCACAGAGGTCTTTAAAATATTTAAGCCAAGTCACATCCCTCAAATGCTGTAAATCAATGTCCCTTATGCTGGTTAATAAGCTACCAATTTACACACAGACTGATAATTAGCTGAACTCTGGCATTAAGCAGAGGTTTTGTGACAAACCTGCTTATAATATCCACATCTGGAGTTTGTTTTTCTGATGTATTTCCAGCAACCACACCTGAAGTGTGGATCTCTGATTAAAATGATGGTGGTATGGGGGCGCCTGGGTGGCTCAGTTGGTTGAGCATCCAACTCTTGATTTCAGCTCAGGTCATGATCCCAGGGTTGTGGGATCAAGCCCTGCATCAGACTCCACGCTGAGCATGGAGCCTGCTTAAGATTCTCCCTCTCTCTCTCCCTCTGCCCCTCCCCTGCCTGCTTGTGCACTCACTCTCTCTCACATAAAAAAAATGATCATGGTACGTAGGATGTAAGTTTAGCGGACACATACATACGCAATATCAAAACCTCTGCTGAAATATTTTAGAGTATGTTACAGATCTCTCATCGTTGTGTCTCAGTGTGTGCTGAATGACCAGATAATGGGTGAGGATTCAAGCTCAGAGAATTTTTTAAGTGTCTTGTTTATAGCTGCACTGCTACTTAGAGGCTAAGCAGAGACAGGCCAGGCTACCCTAAGGAGGGTCTGAAAGGCATCTCCTTGGATGCAGATAAGACCCAACAAATCCCTAAAAGTAATTTCTTGTTGGAATATAAATTTGCATTCACTTTTTTTTTAAAGAGTTTTTTAAATGTTTATTTTTTGAGAGAGAGAGAGCCAGAGTACAAGAGGGGAAGGGGGAGAGAGAGACAGACAGACAGACAGAATCTGAGGCAGGCTTCAGGCTCTGAGGTGTCAGCACAGAGCTCAATGCAGGCCTTGAACCCACGAACTGCAAGATCATGAACTGAGCCACGCAGGCACCCCTGTATTCACTTTTTCTTTGTATTTAATGATCTTCAAGTCCTTTCCCTGAAAATTATGAGCACCTATCAATAGTTGGTTTCACATACACAAATGAAATCTCCAGCTAAAACAAAAGACTCATTTGTTTTTAATGTTTTTCAATGTTTATTTTTGAGAGAGAAAGAGAGCGAGAGAGAGAGCATGAATGGGGGAAGAGGGGGGGGGGTCAGAGAGAGAGGGAGACACAGAATCCAAAGCAGGCTCCAGGCTCTGAGCTGTCAGCACAGAGCCTGACACGGGGGCTTGAACCCACGAACCATGAGATCATGACCTGAGCCAAAATCAGATGCTTAACCAACTGAGCCACCCAAGCATCCCAACAAAAGACTCATTTTACATAACAATTCCAATAGCTTTTACCTTCAAACTTTTACAAAAACTTCTAAGTGACTGTGCATAGAGTTTATGTTCCCTTGCTCTCATTCTTTGGCTTTTAACAGAGATGCCAACAAATGGTGGCATTTTCAGCAAAGAAATAGAGGAAGAATACAAGTGAAAAGCTCTTGTAAATCCACAAGCTTCATTATATCAGCATAGGTATGAAGGAAAGGAAGAGAAAGTGTGCTTTAGTTCTACTATTTATTTGGGTGGAAAATGGTGAACCAGAATGATCAAGGGGCATTCTTCCAGATGCCTTTCCAGACGAGTTGCAGCTTCCTGGATCAGGGTGTGGGCTATATTATTCTGAGGATCTTGATGGTACTACCTAGGGTTATGCTATCATTTGATCTTATCAAAATGGGATACTTGTGCGGGGGGGTGGGGGGAAGGATGTTATTTATAATTATGCTGGAACCACAGTAAAACAGGCAAGTTGGGACTTTTGTCACTCTGTCACTCCAATTCTGAATCCACAGTTTTTGCGGTATTACTTAGGTCCTTGACAATATTAGTTCCTTGACAATAAGGGCAGACTCCCACACCGGAGAACTTCAGGGAGCCATATGGGGTAGCAGGACAGGACCTGGGCCATCATTGTACAGGCCACGTGTGTCCCAAATGTGCCTCAGACTGGCGTAGATGCATAAGGGTGAGACCAACATCAAGGAGTTGGAGGATGAGTTCACGCCTGTGGTTTCCCTCTCCAGCCCTATCCTTACCTGCATTCATTTTTAGTAGTTTGCTTTCATTCTCTGCCTCTGATGACTGACGGTAATTAGCCAAGAAAGGACATGCTGGTTGTGAAGACAGAAAGGAGATAGATCCATTGATAGAAAAACAGTTTTTGCAACTGAGGCTTACAAGAGTCACAATCAATTAGTTGACATTGAACCAGGACCTCATAGCACTTGGGAGGGAGCCGAAACACGGAGCTGTGCTGGAGTCAGGCATGGTGTCATACAGAGAAGATGTAAATTTACTTTGAGTGGCACCACCTTGTAGTGGTCTTAAACCGGCCTCTGCTCCATGGCATTAGATAGGAGAATATACATTCCCTGAGGTCAAGGGGTTGTACATATTTAGTTTATGAAGACGTCCAAGTGCCTAGAACAGTACCTGGTGGAACACAGGTGTGCAATAAGAAAGGCTGTTAGAGGAAGACTGCCTGGGTGGCTCAGTCAGTTAAGCATCCAACTTGTGATTTCAGCTCAGGTCATGATCTCATGGTTCATGAGATTGAGTCCCATGTCAGGCTCTGCACCTGACAGAGTTGAGCCTGCTTGGGATTCTCCCTCTCCCTCTCTTTCTGCCCCTCCCCTGTGGGCACAATGTGCTCTTGCTCTCTCTCACTCTTTCTCTCTCTCTCTCTCTCAAAATAAAGAAATAAACTTTAAAAAAAAATGGCTGTCAGAAGAACAATTAGACAAGTTACCTCTGCTTCAGTTTCTGCATCTATGTAATGAATTATTCAGAGAAGTAAATGGGTTAGTACATGAAAAGGTCTTAGAATGGTGCCCAAAATATGCACAAAAATGGTAAGCCAACATTATTTATTATCAGTGCGGTGTATGAGAGGAAGGAAGTTGGAGAAATTCGTATAACTCTCTAGGTGGTGGTCTGAGCTAAGGATGTAAGAATTTTTTTCCATCAAAAGTAGTCAGTGGGCTACTTTTGTCAAGGATCCCTGCTTGGGATTCTCTCTCTCTCTCTCTCTCTCTCTCTCTCTCTCTCTCTCTTTCTCTCTCTCTCCCCCCTTCCCTCTCCCTCTGCCCCTCTCCCCCACTTATGCTCTGTCTCTCTAAAATAAAGAAAAAAAATTAATGTTTTTAAAAACATAGTCAAATCACAAACATGTCCAGATAAATAATTTCACTGGAAAGCAGAAACTAGAATGAAGAATTCTTAAGATTTCCAACACTTGGTAGAGACACGAGAATTTATTTGTGAGAGTTAGATGAATTCAAATCATGAGACTGGGGATTTGGAGGAAGACCGTCTAATTGTCAAAGCTGAAAGGTTGGTGGCTTTCTTTGAGGCCAAGCCCGGGTCCCTGTAGAACCTGCATGATTTAAAGCATTATCTTGACCTCATATTCTTGGCAAAACTTCTTTTCAAAGGAAAAATTTCAGTATATATAGAAACACCCCAAACGAGCTCAGGACACCTGTTAGCTATGAGTGGAGGCACTTAAAATAACTGGCACAGATCCTCCCTCTCATCCACATTCTGGTCAGGCAAAATCAAACATTTAGCTTTCACTTTTGCATGACGTATCATCCTACATACACCTCTCAACACATGTCCATTAGCCATAAATGGTCCCAAATGTGGGCTGTTCTGAAGTGATAACAGCAGAGCTATTAAAACAGTGACAGATCCTAAAAATATCCGCTACTCCATCGTTCTATTCCTCCCTCTATTCCTCCCTCCCACCCCATTCCCTACCATCTTGAATAACTTAACTTCTCTCATTTGCTAGTAGATTAAAACTGATTTATCTTGGCTTATTTACTTTGCTTATCAAACAAAGAGTAAACATACTGGCATCAAAAAAAAAAAACACAAAAAACAAACAAATAGCAACTAGGAAAAAGATACATGATCAGAGAGGTGGAAGCATATTTTTATGACTCTTTCTTTCCAATGTCATGCTCATGGAGATCAGAACCTAAACTTAAAGCTACTACATATAAGAAAAAAAAAGTCCATATCTAGTGACAATCCAGTGTGCTTTCACATGTCAAAAATACCACTCTTCTTTTCATTTCTCCCCCCCACTATTTCAACATTAAAAACTGACTCACGGGGCGCCTGGGTGGCGCAGTCGGTTAAGCATCCGACTTCAGCCAGGTCACGATCTCGCGGTCGGTGAGTTCAAGCCCCGCGTCAGGCTCTGGGCTGATGGCTCGGAGCCTGGAGCCTGTTTCCGATTCTGTGTCTCCCAATCTCTCTGCCCCTTCCCCGTTCATGCTCTGTGTCTCTCTGTCCCAAAAAAAATAAATAAATAAAAAAAGTTGAAAAAAAAAAAAAAAAAACAACTGACTCACAAATGTACAAATCCAGGCAATAGACACGTTTGGCCTGCAGGCCATAGTTCATCAATTGCTGTTCTAGAGGGGGAAAAAATACAAGAAATCATAACTTGCCAATTGGTGACCTGAATAAGGTGGAAAAATATTGTGATTAGATGTCAGCATGGGCCTCTGATTTCTACCTGAAGTGAAAAAATAAAGGACAGTGAACCTTCATTTAGCACCTTTTGCTTCCTAAAATCATACCTACGAGATCTCAGGTGCTGCTGTGCCTTTTCCCACCTCCATCCCCAAGTGAAGTCCTTGTGCATCGGCCAGTGGACTTGAGATCATCCAGGTGATTAGGGACACTTGCCTCAAGATGGAGAAATCTTGAAAAGTTTGGATGGTATGTGATACCATAACAAATAGGGAATATGGAGAATGTAATATGAATGAAGAATTTTTAACTGGCCTGAGACTTTCAGAATTTGCATCTTGACCAAGGAATCGAAGACCTTGGGGGAAGGGCTCATGATTGATAGGCCCTAGAATAATATGAAATGTATTCAAATTAGGGATATGAACAAGTAGAATATCCTACTCAGGAGGGAGTACAGGGATTTGGGAATAGAGAGTAAGATCTGAAGTAGGTCCCAGCAGAAGATGTTTGAAGTATGTGTGGAGAATAAGTAAAAACTGACCTTGGTATCTTCAGCAGTGATAATAGCCCAGTGATCTGAGGTAACCTCACACAGTTCCACCTTTCTGGAGTGAAATACATGTGACCTAAAATTAGAGGAAGAGTGAGGCAAAGTATGAAGGGTCTTCAATAACAAGAGATCTGGACCAGAGGAGAGACCCAAGAGGGTTTCGAGCAGGAGAGGAAGGCCTGATCAGATGAGATCCGTGTTAAAATGGTTAATTCTGGTCACAGGGTGGAGAATGTCATCAAATAGAATCAGAGACATGACAACTTGCCTGAGGCCACAGAATTAATTAGAGGAAAAGAAACACACACACAAGATTAGAAACAGAAGCTGCTAATAGATTTATTTGTCTGTTCTCCAGCCCTGATCACAAGAGAAAAAGACCTTCAAGTAAAAGAAGACACTGCTGATTCGGTCTCGGTACCACTTTGAAGAATTTCTCTAAATAGGCAAATATATTTGCCAAGAGCCATGTCTTCTTGTATCGTCCTCCTGGCTGATAAAAGCATGTGACTAGGAAGTTATTATGGGGGGGGCGGGGGGAAGCCAAAGACAGCAGTCTTCCCACAGGTCAGACCTACTTCTGATGCCTTATACATACCAGCAAAAGTTACTATGAAAACTTAGGGGACTCGCGGAAAAGTTTTTCAATGTTAGTCATTGTCTTATTATTGTGTGTTCCCCTCCTAAGTGTGATTCTTTGCCACCTGAACTAAGGATACAGGGTATGAAGTTAAAGAGAAAGAGCACTGAGTAGGCTCATATCATATCCCTTTATGTATTTTTGTTACATAAGTTCTTTATGTATTTTTTCTCATGGAACCTTTAAAATATTGGTAAAGTTGGAGCGCCTGGGTGGCTCAGTCAGTTAAGTGTCCGACTTTGGCTCAGGTCATGATCTCGGGGTTTGCAGGTTTGAGCCCCTGCGTCGGGCTCTATGCTGACGGACGGCTCAGAGCCTAGAGCCTGCTTCAGATTCTGTGTGTCCCTCTCTCTCTGCCCCTCCCCCACTCATTCTCTCTCTCTCTCTCTCTCTCTCTCTCTCTCTCAAAAATAAATAAACAATAAAAAAAAACTTTTAAATAAAATATTGGTAAAGTTGATGAGTGAATTCGTTCTACTCCATCCCTATCATTTTGCCAGGTCAGATTGGGTTGGCAGATGAGGAGAGGGAGCTGGTGACTGGGTGGAGGGTTCCTCTCCAAGGGATGACAGGAGGCAGGAGCCCCATCAGAGCAGCAGGCGTGTCCGGACATCCTTATGGAAACAGAAATCCAAACGTCTGTAGCAAGAGGAGAAAGAATTCAAACCTCGGACATTCATCATGAGCCACCTATCTGCCCCATATAAAAAGAATAGAAGAAGGACATGTTGCCCGAAGCACAAGTTAGGGAAACTCGCTTATATTTTAGTAGCTCTGTGACGTACCATGTAAAAGAGTGTTCTCACCAACTTTCTGACAAGCCCCCTACTGTTCTACCCCACTAAGATGATGCCTGTAAAGTCTCCAAAAGCTGCCACCAAGTTTTTGATAAGAAACCAAGAGGAGATCAAAAAGTGACATGTATCCTGAGGTCTCCGTCCACTTAGGAGAGAAAGGTTTATGGAAACTCAGTGTACCTTCCGGCATTTCAGCCTCACTGGAGTCCTGCTCCTGGAACTTTGTGCGTAGATAGACTACCTTAGCTTGAATAACCAGGAACACCACAGCAGACGGGTATTTTTATTCCTACTTTATAGAATGCCCAGAATCCCCTGGCTATGAAGAGGCAGGGTTAACATCTCCCACCCAGTCCTGCTTGGATCCAAACTCCATATTGTCTTCAGTGGTCACGTTGGTTCCAGCTCAACCAAAGTAAAAAGTGACAACTAATTGTGTAAGAATCAGACTTGGGAACTACATATGTCCCAGGCAATACAATGAAGACTATCATTTATTTTTTTATTATTTTTTAACGTTTATTTTTGAGAGAGAGAGAGAGAGAGCGAGCGAGCGCGGGGGAGGGGCAGAGAGCGAGGGAGACACAGAATCCAAAGCAGGCTCCAGGCTCTGAGCTGTCAGCACAGAGCCCGATGTGGGGCTCGAATCCATGAACTGTGAGATCATGACCTAAACCACCCAGGAACCCCAACTATCATTATTTTGTGTATGTCGTAGGGCCATGAAGGAACACCCCACCAGGAGAGCAAGAGGCTGCAGTAGTATACTGGTCACGTATCCCATTGTTCTGTATCTCCGCTCAGAGAAATGAAAGAGTGCCCAAGGGACGCTCCATCTGGATGGCCACCAAGGCCGGGAGGCCCCACAGGGAGGAGCTGGCATGCAGACAACTTGAACTTTGCTTTCTCTCCCTTGATTCACCTCACAGGCACCCAGTTCCTTCCTGAGACACAATGGAGCCTGAGGGTTTCAAATGAGCCTCAGGAGGAAGGCACATTATTAAGAAAATGGAAAACAGAGTGGATTCTGACCAAGAGGCAACTCCTCCAAATGCAGTATGTTCCAAAATAGGAACAATTGGGAAGTCAAAATAAGGGTGGGAGAACCCAGAAGTCGTGAAAAAAGTCCACATTTAAGAAAGGTTTGAGGCTATCAGGAATTTTCTGTCACTGCTCACTCATGACTTACCCAGAGACATGGATGGGGCTGAGAATCTAAGATTAATTTCACTCCTGTCCAAACCTTTGTTTCTTCTAGACTTTACATGTCTTGGAGACATGGGAGCATGAACTAATCGACATGGAATTACTTACGATAATAGTTTCCAGAGCGATTACATTACTTTTGGATTCTAAACACAGGTTTTGTTTCTAAAAGAAAACTATATTGTTTGTTTCTAATACTTGCTTTTTTTTTTTTTTTTTTTTTAATTCTTGTCTGGAGTTTCTCCGTGCAAGGCGGCAGTAGCAATGTTGTTTTTCCTAAATAAAAAGTATCCAAAGGGCCATTTAGCAACTTCTTGTGCATAAATGTAGCCACCTTAATAAATGTATAAGTGTAGTCCTATAGTCCCTACGTCTCAGGGGGAAAACAGAACGTATTAGTTTGCACATAATGATGGGGTTTTCTTCAATTGCCTTTTACACGAATTACTGGCTATTTTCTAACATTCAAATAATACATTCTCTATGCAAGACATTTAGAAAATACAAAAGATATATATGATTACTCAAGTCATATAAGTACTGCTAAGAAATTAATTTTTCTTTCTGTTGCATTTTTTCTCTCAATAGATAGCAATATAGATATCTACATAGGTCTAGATATACAGATATACATACATCATACATATGCATATATATTTTTGTGTACTAGTTTTACTTAAAACGTCATGAATCTTTTCCTATTTTGATGACAACTAAAATCCATTGTATAATTTCACATAGGTGAGCAATTTGAGCATACATTGCTGTCCACATCTTTGTAGACAGATTCTTTATTATAGGATCTCAGATATTGATTGTTGAATTGTAAAACACTTAAAGATACTAATACATATTGCCAAAGTGCACTGTTTACACTTCCAAATAGTTTATAAAATAATAGTCCTGACAGCGGCCTTGCCAGCATTGAATGTTACCTATTCTTTCAAATCTGTTTATTTTCAAAGGAGGTGAATATTTTAATCAGCGTTTCTTTACCAGAATTTTTCCCTATTTTCATTCACAATGTGCGTCTAGGGTAAGTCATCAGACTTAATCACAGTGGATTCTATGTGACACTGACAGAGTACATGGCTCCCTGGGAATATTTTCCATTCCTCGGATCTGATTTTGTATTTGGTGATTCCTTGCTGAGACAAGGAGTGAATTAGCTGAGCTCCCAATTTATGTTCTCTAAAAACCCGTGGGCAGAAAAGTATCATGAGGAAAAGGGATCATTATGTCCATGTGGGACAACGAACTTCCTTCTGTTCTGTGGCCTCAAACAGCCATTTTAACCCTTATCCTCTGTTCCACTAGTAGAAGCCCTGAGAGCCTGAATGGGAGGATCTGCAGATTGTTCAACCACTCACTCATTCATTTTATTTCCAATCTCAAATGCTATGCCCATGTGCTTGGCAAATGTTTGCCTAGTGACTGAATCATCGTGACTTTCCCCCCACTTAGTAAATGCAGGGTCTGGTAGTAGAAATATACATATAAACCAATAATTCCATGTGAGAAATGGAGATTTGGCGCATATCAGAGAAGGCTGTGTGGCTCACACATTGAGGCTTATGCATAACAGATAACATGACGATCCAACTAAACGAGAAGGGGTTTGGCTATGAAGATGAGGCTGAAGGCAAGCAGAAAACACAGGATGTGCAAAGATCACAGTGTTTCAGAGGCTCTGCACACTTTGGGATGAAAAGAATGTAAAGCTTAAAGTCAGAAGATAAAAGTAAGAGTGGAAAGGAATAGGTGGAGAAAACAACAAAGAGCCTTACTGCTCACGCTACGGAATCTGGATCTCTCTCCCCAGAGGTGACTGGAAGTACCTGAAAGATGTCTGCTCTGGCACCAGCCCACAGAGTGGATCCGAGGGAAAGCGACTGGAACCTGGGGGGTCAGATAGACCTGAATTACAGGTAAAGGTGGGTCCATTAACAGGCAACATGCCAAATAATGGATAGAGGAAGCTTGTAGTAGATGGGTGGGTAGGTAGACATGGCTTAGGAAAGGGGTAGACAGACAGATCAAGAGTCTAGTTTTAGACATTGTAGTTACCTGCAAGTTACAGGGAAAGACCGCCTAACCTACCAATGTCAAATGAAGTAAGACCAATCTAGTCAAGCCAATGTGGATAATGGTAGATTATGAGAAATTTCCACGTTTCCTACATGTTTATAGTGCTTAGAGCTGGATAATGAGATTTCAGTGATTTTAAAACTATTTTTTATTTTTATATGTATTTCACTTTATATGATAAACCATATAAACATTATTTCATATATGTTTTAAATTGTTCTGTGATGATGTATATTACCAAAAATGTATATTACCAAAAAAGATGATACAAAAATTATACTTTTGTATAAGTGAAAGTAAAGAGGAAAATAATCATGGCTACCATTTGTGGCATCTACCCGTAGATTTTACATAATATCTAGGGTTTTACATGTGTTTCTAATCCTCACGGCAGTCCTGTGAGGTACTTGCTATCCTCAGAAAAAGGAAGGAACCAGTCTAAGTGCACAAACTAGTGTGGTACATTACAAAACCCAATTCTCTACACTTCCCTATACCCACAGCCTTTGCAATGTGACTTTTAAGCTCCTCTCACTAAGAAGTTGAGTCTGTTCCCCTGCCTCTTGAATTTCAGCTAGCCTTCTGACTTTTTCAGCTGAGAGAAGACGGAAGATGTGATGTGGTCCCAGTTCAGAGCTTGGGCTTTGAGATCCGTTGGACACCTCTCCTCTCTCTACCTCTACCTTGCCAATAAGGCCAGACTAGAATGCTAGATGATGAGAAACAGTGTGCCAGCCACATCCATCACCCCAGCCAACAGACAACCAGCTGTTAAACATCAGACATGGGAACAAGGCCATCCTAGACAAGCATGACCCTGGCTAACCTGTAAGCTGACAACAAGACTCCTGAGTAAACCCAGCCAAGATCGGGTGAACTGGCCCAAATCAGCAGAACTGCCCAGCTGACCCGTATGTAATGGTTGTTGCTTTAAGACACTTAGGTTGGGGCATTTTGTTACACATCACTGATACAACAGAAAGTGAAAGAGCTGAGATTTGAACCCAGGTCTAGGCTTCCCCTTGTGTCTCTGAGGCATCCCCTGTGTCCATTATGGAGTTAGTGATCTCTCTGAGGCTTTATGCCTAATTCTCTTCCCCTGCCTCCCCTCCACAGGTGCTTTTAATGTGAAACCACTCATGCTATCCCTGTCCAGGATCTATTTTGGGTCACTATTTAAATTTGTAGACTCCTCCAGGACTGCCTTGTGTGTTTTGTTTGTTTTGTTTTGTTTTGAATAATTTGTCAATATAATCAAGTTGCTGGAATGGAGAGCCTCTACACCTTGGTTGGCTAATAAAATCAGAATGAACTTAAGAATATATTTTATGTATGCGACCTTCACATATTTTATCTGGTTTTACATTTGTATTATTATGAGGTTAAAAAAAGGATCGTTACACCAATTTTACATGTAAAACAAATAAAACAAACACAAATCAAGACAGATAGATATAGAGTACTTGTCTGGGATCAAGCAACGAATCAGACACCCTGTCTGCAAGCTCAGCCTGACCTTACCACCAGACCGTGAAATCTAGAATCTGACCCAGGATTATTTAATCCAGCTGTGAGATTTAGGAGGCCATTTAACATGCTGGCTTTTTTTTTTTTTTTAACTTTTTAACGTTTATTTATTTTTTGAGAGACAGAGAGACAGAGCATGAGCAGGGGAGGGTCCGAGAGAGAGGGAGACACAGAATCCGAAGCAGGCTCCAGGCTCTGAGCTGACAGCTCAGATCCCAATGTGGGGCTCAAACCCATGATCTGTAAGATCATGACCCGAGCTGAAGTTGGACACTTAACCGACTGAGCTACCCAGGTGCCCCTAACATGCTGGTTTTCTAGTTAAAAATAACAATCCATTTCCTATTGGATTTCACACATTGCTGATTTAACCAGGATTCTTCATTGTCCCCAGAAGTGTAAGGAAATAATCATCCCTCAAAGAGCATAATCTTCATGAGGGTAGGCCATTGTCTATTCCCTTTGTTACTTGATCCCCAGTGCACAGAAGAGGCACACAACATGGAAAAAAATGAGTGCAGGTACTAAGCATCTAGGTGCTGAGTTCTGAAAATACTCATTTAATCCTCACATACTCTTATTTCTTGCAAATTTCATCATTTTACAGATGAAGCATTAAGATTCAGGGGTTTACATCCTTTTCTTAAAATAAGTCAGAGAATGAGTGGCAGAGTCACATTTTGAACCCAGGATTGTTAAGGTCAAAATGCATGCACTTTTTTTTCCTCATCACCCTTCCTTCTTCCCCAAGGAACAGATACACTTGCCTGACTAATAGTCCCTAGAGTTAGGTTTCTATATAAGTGGCCTTAAGCAGCTATCTCTACCAGTGATTAAACATGAGAATGGCGATGCAAGCTGGTACAGCCACTCTGGAGAACAGTATGGAGGTTCCTCAAAAAATTAAAAATAGAACTACCCTACGACCCAGCAATTGCACTACTAGGTATTTATCCAAGGGATACAGGTGTGCTGTTTCGAAGGGACATATGCACCCCAATGTTTATAGCACCACTATCAACAATAGCCAAAGTATGGAAAGAGCCCAAATGTCCATCGAGGGATGAATGGATAAAGAAGATGTGGTGTGTATATATATATATATATATATATATATATATATATAAAAAATGGAGTACTACTCGGCAATCAAAAAGAATGAAATCTTGCCATTTACAACTATGTGGATGGAACTGTAGGGTATTATGCTAAGTGAAATTAGAGAAAGACAAATATCATGACTTCACTCATATGAGGACTTTAAGACACAGAACAGATGAACATAAGGGAAGGGAAACAAAAATAATATAAAAACAGGGAGGAGGACAAAACAGGGAGACTCATAAATACGGTGAACAAACTGGGTTACTGGAGGGGTTGTGGGAGGGGGATGGGCTACATGAGTAAGGGGCATTAAGGAATCTACTCCTGAAATCATTGTTGTACTATATGCTAACTAATTTGGATGTAAATTTTAAAAAATAAAAAATATAATTAAAAAATGAGCAAACAGGCTTCAGCTAAAGAAGAATGAATATAGTAGACATTAATTTAAAAGAGACTTTCAGACTGTTAAATTTTTGAGCCATCGGAGTATGCTGTAAATTAAAATGGGAATTTCTGATTTATGGTTTGATTCTGCAGGGAAACAATCTTGTAGGTACCATGGCCTACGTGATTGCACCAAGGAATTTGTGATTATTTCACAGAGTGCCGGAGCATGACTGTAAGGGCCAGATCATTGCCATTTTCCCTCTTGATTTGCTCTTCATCCAGGCCTTTCCTAACATAGCGTGAACACAAAGGTCAATTTCCTGCAGTCAATTTGAAAAAGGCCAACCCTCAATTAACTTTGCAAAAGGGGTCAGAGGTGATGTGGAGAAATAAAATCCGCAAGTAATGTAAAACACCCATTTCAGCTCTGAGCTCAAATAGCCACTTCTAACCAAATGCTGACCAGAGTTGCTAACTGGTAGTAACAGATAAATTTGCAACCGGTTGCTCAAATCTCATCATTTCTGCTACCCAGTCTGGGTGAACAGATCAATAAAGGAGAGGTTGCAAGATTAGCAACCGGAGAGAGAAGGAAAACGCAGAAACGGAACGTGGTATAATATGCAAACTAACTATTATTATTAAAGTAATTATTATTGAGAATGTATTAGATTCTTCCCTCCAACCTCAAATAGACTTGTAAGTGTTCCCACTCATCTTTAATTGCGCTTCCTCCCTGCTGATGAACCAACATTTCTTGTGCCAAGCAGAGGCCTCTGATCTGTTGAGAGGCTATCCTACCCTCTCACACTGTGGCATGGCCCCTTAAATCCAAACCAGGCAGTGGAGAAGCTCGCTGTAGTCTACCAAAATTCAACCTCCAATGCTTACTAAGCCCCTAACTATTGACACAAGGCAATACCAGGGACTCTGCAGTATGCCATGCTGTCTAGGGAATGATTCATTCAACCTTCTTGAGTGAGGGATGCAAAGCCGCTTGGGGAGGGGCGGGGGGGAGTCAGTAAAAGGCACCATTCCACCTTCGATACAAATCCCTGTAATCAAAACCATATTCAGCCAGCTCCGTCTTCCCTCCAAACTCCCTCTGAGACGCTATAAACACTGGCAGACAATGCATGTAATTAAGGTGGAATACATTCTCATAAATGTTTGTTTCTGTCTGCTAATTGTTTTAGTGACTATTAGAAGATGTCTTGTGGTCAGTCTGGAGAACAACAGCAAGGATTCCTAAATCCTCACTGAGAAGCAGCTCAGGAGCATGGCACGAAGACAGTGCTGGACCGTGCAGCCGTAGCCTTGGGAAGCAGAGAAAGACGGAGGTTAGAATATGTTTTCCAGCCTTAATTGTCCAAGCGTGGGCTCGGCGTAACGGTGACATGATCAAGCTTCCCCCTCTTGCTGTAAAGAAACACTGAGAGACTGTGCACATTGTTGTCTTTCAATACCAAGGGGGGAAGTGGGCGAAAGAAAGTAAGAGTGTTCTGGCACCAGAATAATTTCTCCATTACCTCAATTAGTTCCAATGATGTGGAAAAGTTCTGTCTGGAGAAATCAAACTAAACGTAAAATCACTGAAGTGCCCGCGGTGGCGGCGGTAGGTGTTGATACAGGCATTAGTCAGCAATACTGATTGCAATGAAGTCACTCAAATAGCCCTGTCGCTGGAACCCGGGCAGAGAAATAAACTCATTAGATCACCCCTTTAGTGAAGCATGTGGTTTTCAATGTGGCACCAGCGCAACCTGGCACCCACCAAAAGATTTAGCTGTCTGCCCTTGGAAGGCACAATTTACTAAGGTGTCTGGTAAAGAAATCTGGATAAGTACCATTATTATTTTCTACAGAAACATAAATAAGTCCTCTTTCTTAAGAGCCACATTAGCCCTTAGTTACAAGATGTTGGATTTTCTTTAGGGAAGTAACTGGTTCTTTGTGGCCATAGAGCACAAAATGGAGACAGCTAAAAGGCAGAGACTATAGGAGATGTGGGCTTAGCACAGGGAAGAATTTATAATGCTTGAAGCTGGCCATAAGGTTCTCATGCATGATAGATATTAAATTCCCCATTGGGTTCAGTGAAGGCTGGATCACAACCTGCCAGGGGCAATGCAGGGAGAATTCTTGCACTGAATGGGTCATTGAATGATTTAAAATTTTCTTTCTCCAGTTCAGATTCAGCTAGCAAAAGGAGTTGAGAGAATCAAAGCCATTAAACACACACACACACACACACACACACACACACCCCCCTCTAGACTCTCAAAAGATATTCTGCCTTATACAGAGTTACGTTAAAATCATGTTTTCCTTAATGTTTGAAAGAATTGATAAACATGGAGGTGCTCTGTGATGGGTTGAGCAACTTCATCAAGTAGTATATTTCTCTCTCCCAGTTTAACTACAACCCTCTTCAAGCACTTCTTTTGATACAAGGTTGATGAGCACAGCATGCAGATGGATGGATGGCTAGGTAGGTAGGTAGGTAGGTAGTATATATTGTCTACTTCCTGTGTGGTCAATGACTTTATTATATCCACCACAAAAAGCAGACTTAGGTATTATTCTCAGGTTATATAGCTGAGGAAACTGAATCTCTGAGAAGTTGAATAACTTGCCCAAAATCACATAGCCAGAGAGTGGCCGAAACAGGATTAAGATCAAGAACAGAGTCAGTCCCAGCTCCCATCCCCCTCTCAGACTGCTCTGCAAACCCAAGTCCGGGCACAGCTTATCCTGCTTCGACTGCCTTGAATGTTAAGATCAACCTGAGGGAGGGGTAGAGGCCCCTATTTCTTTCCATATCGTTGTGTAGAGACGGTAACTAATACATGGCTGATTGATTGGAGAGTTTAAAATGTCTCCTCAAAATGATTTTCCCTTTTTCAAGGTGACGTGGTACATACCAATCTAACTACTGACAAAGCTGGAATTTCACACCCCACTAGGAAGCCGGAGCCTCTTGGCTTCAGCCCAGTCCCTGAAAACTAGAAGAGTAGTTAACAATGGCATGAGCCCCCAGGGCATATTGTTAAGGGAGCCAAGTTCAGAATTATTCATGACTATGTTGGAACCTCAGTGACTAGAAGCAACCTCTTCTCCCTGGCAAGTCTAAAATTTTATAAGGTAGATGAGAGTGACGAAAACATTACTCCTCCACGTGGGGGTTTCAGCAACATGGAGGTGTTTTTGGAAATGCCATTTGAATTTTCCGGTTCCTAAAAAGACACTGGCTTCTACAGCTTGACATAGACCGGGGCCCCATACAGGAATCCCAAGTTAGAAAGAGTCCCTCATCCGTGGTTTCTCCTCTGATTCCAAACTTTGCGTTCATGTATGTTTGTTCATCCTACTAGTCTTCATAATGCTATCTTTGAAATTACGAAAGTCAAGTCTTTATGAGTGAGAACAATAGTTAAGTAACCATTCTATTGCATAGAAAGTTCCATATAGCCCATCAGGAAAGGGCTATTTTAATTAGTGTTTTGACTGAAAACTTGATTATCTACATCAGTTTTGGAACAGGGATTGCAAAAATAAACACGAGCTGCAGACAAACTAGAAATGTCACACCAGGCTTTGGTTTCCATATCCTTACATACCAGCTCTTTCCCTGCAGTCACATTGAGGGCATCACAGAGATTTTCATTATGGATGCTAAAATATCTTAAGCTCTTTTTACATTGGTCTCATTACCCCTAAAAGTTGTGAATAAGAACCACATGATGGTGAAGAGCTTGCACTCACTTCATAAAAGAAGAGCCTAGATTCAGTCCATGATTCCACCTCTGTGTGATCTTGGGCAAGTGATTCACTTGTACCACTTGTACTGTCTACAGTGAGGATTATAACAGTGCATCTTTCCTTACGTTGTGGGGAGTAATACATGGGATACTTATTAAAAGGCACCCAGCACAGTGCCTGGCCCAGAGTGAAGGCTGGTACAGATGTGCGCTATTAACACGGTTATATTCTCTTCTGCAAATAGTTTTGTGTTGAACACCCAGTAGAAGCTCAATATAAAAGTGATAATTTGTAACATGAGGGAGAGACAGTAATCACAAATTGGACTACGCTGCAGAGTAATTCTGGGAGTTTAAAATTATTTTATTTTGTAAAAAGTGTCTCCCTTTTTATGTAATCCTTTCCCTGCCTTTCTTGTTCCCCTATTTTATACTTTGCCCAAAGAATCATTTAGTGTTCCAAAATATTAGACTCTTATAGGTATTCAGAAGCCCCAGGAGAAATGGAATACATTTACAGACCCATAAACATCTAAATTAGTGCTATAAATGGGAAATATAGTCTATAGTTGGAGAGTGCCCAATACATAATATGTTGTGGCATAGAAGAGACTTCCTTTTTGGTGGCTGGAAAATCTATTTGCTCTAAGTATTCAATTTTAAAATGGATAATAAAAATAAATAATAGGCATGCTTCTGCTCAAATTGCACCTTTCATGGGAGATCTCAAAGAGTTTTTCAACTGTTAATTTATGACCCCTGGGGAAAGGTAGGTGGCAAGTAATATCTTTTTTCCTCCAATGGAGAAACAGACATAAAAAGGCCCAAGTGACTTGTCCAAGGACACAAGGCAAGCCCTGGCTTCAAGCAGACCATCTCGAAGAAAACACAAACGCAGATATTCTCTTTAAATGACTAAAACTTGTATTATTTGCCTATAAAACCTGCGATGAATGCTAACGTGGGTTGCGCAACGGTCATACAACCCACACTATTTTCATTAGTGTATCGGTTGTCTATTCCTGCAAACTACCACAAAAGCTTAATGGTGTATGTTGGTAAATATTTATACTTGATAATGCATCTACAGGTAGGCTGGGAGTTGAATATCCCGGCCGGGCTCAAGGCTAAGCTCAACTCAACAGCCCAAGATGAAGCTTAACTCTGGATCCTCTCCCTGTGTCTACGTGGACCAGGTGTCTAGCCAGGGCATGATCATCTCATGGCAACAACATGAGGGACAAGAGAACAAACCCCAACCACGTAAGTGAACCCTGTCATTTCTATTAATCCTTACGTAGCATGGATTTCTATTAATGCGTACAGGACAATGACTGAGCTCCGATGGAAGGATGGGGAGGTACACTGTCTCCCTATCATGAAGCTGAAAAGTCGCATGGCCACGTCTCTAATTAATTTCCTTGACAGTGCATTACCCCCATGGAAGTGAGAGAAGGGAGTACTGTCAAACAGTAATCGAATTTACCACAACCAGCGCTTTATCACTGTTAATATTTCAGTCATTCTGTACGGGCTAATCTTTGAAACTCTGGCTGTTTGAAATGCTTCTGTAACTTCTGCTGGATGATTGGCTCGATTCTGGCTCAGAAGGGTGAAATATAAGTAAGAAAAAGAATACCTCTTGTCACTTACTAGTATCTCCTTGATACCAAGTTAAAGAGACCAATCAGATTTAAGAGGGAGTTGCCTAATAAGGAAATAATCCTAACTGGTTTAGATGAAATTGTATACGGTAGATCAATGTAAATAATTCGAGCTTATTTGGGCTTGTTATTGAGTCTGTTCACAGACACTGTGAATAGCTCCTGAGATTCCCAAGGAATCGGGAATGCTTGACATCTATAAAAGGTACAGTGAAATATCTTTAGCATATTGATGCTGATTGGAGATGAGATCCGGTTAACTAACAGTTCGACCTCCACAATGCCTCAAAAGTCACATACTCCAGGATGCCACGTGAAGGTTCTTCGTCCTGGTATAAAACTGTATTCCCTTAAAGTCACCTCATGCTCCCACTCTATTCCTCCAATACTCCAATTTGTTTCTCAACCTAGACCAAAATTTCCAACTTGAGTATTCATTGAGGATAAGACACTCTCTCTCTTTCTCCTCATACAATGCAGAGCTAAAGAAAAATGAAGGATCAGGGTCCGGTCTAATCTAAGTATCCCCCACAATGATGAGATTTAAGGAATTGTCGTCATTTTAGACAACGAGTAATAGGAAAAAGGGTTCAATGCATGGCCAGGCCCAATGGGGTGACCTGGAGGTAGAGGAAAACAGGAAAACCAGTTGTCCCTTTGACACTACTTTGAAGAGCAGATTTCTCTCCAAGGTAGCCAAAGCCTCTCCACATCACTGCCAACCCCTGCCTCCAGGCTCTATCTGAATCACTTTCCTTTCTGGTTAAATCTGTGGATTCCTGCGGGGAGAAGAGTGGCTCCCACTGGCTCAGGACTATTTCTGCAGGTTATATATGTCACAATTTTCCATGCCTTTAACAAGACTCAATTAAAAATTAATCGGTCCAGCATGGCAATTTGAGAGGTAATTGTTTCTTTTCCTGACTCCATGGCCATAGGCAAAAAGCACACCCAGAACCTAAATTAATCATCTAATTGGGATTTTTCCATACTGCAGCCACTCAGCCTTCCAGGGGTCCCAACAGTGTGCTGCCTGACCTCAGTAATTAGATTGCCCTAGTGTCCACTCTGTGGGCTTTCTGCCTTACTTTCCCTTCCAAGTCCCTTTAGTAAAATGGAAAATAGCCATATAGGCTGTTTACCTGGGCCCTCTTCAATGGCCAACAGCATTTATCTTCAGAAGATAAAACAGCACTCATGAGGAAGTACTGGAAAGGGGGGAAGGTTAATATATTCAACATGGTTTGTAATAGCAAAAGTTGGTTTCAACCTAATAGCAGTCCTGGATTGGTTAAATATATAGTCTATTCTTGTAACATGTAGCAATGTGGCTAAAAAAGAAATAAGGAAATGATTGGATTTCATAGGTCTTTAGGTCAAACTGTATGTATTCTCATTTAACATGTACAGCAACGCTGCAAGTTGTAAATGCCATTATCTTGCTCTTTCTTACCACCCCCCAAACATATGAGTATATTAAGCCTGAAAAGAAATCAGGTTAGTACCAGAGGTATTTGTGTTGGTTCATAGTAGCTAACACACACATTACCTTTACATTCAGTTTTGATACAAGACATATATTGTGTTTACTCTTCCAAATTTAAGATTAATAGCAATTTTCTTGTTTCTCTAAGAAAGAATGTAAAGGCCTATATTTTATTATTTCATTTATAAAAACTTTTTTTAATGTTTATTTATTTTTGAGAGAGAGACACACACACTGAATCTGAAGCAGGCTCCAGGCTCTGAGCTCTCAGCACAGAGCCTAACACGGGGCTCAAACTCACAAACCATGAGATCATGATTCAAGTTGAAATCAGATGCTTAACTGACTGAGAGCCACTCAGGTGCCCCAATATTATTTCATTTTTTTAAACCTTGACATGAGTTTTGTATTTTCCTAAAGAGGTGGTATGAAGGAATCTAAGTATCTTATTTTTTCTTAAGTTTCTACCTGGGAAAAATTAATTAAAATATTTCACTATATCCTTCCCATAAGTTTATTCATCATACACTAATGATCATAAGTTAAAAAAAAATATTTGAAACTGTATTTAAGTGAAAGATAATTGCTTGTATAATTTACATTCAGAAGACCAGAATTGGGATTGCCTCAAGATAGGACTCAAGTTCTCTTCTCTCCATGACCATAAACATTTATCTTCATCATAGTGTTCTGAGTACACTCAAACTATAATGTTACATATTCTTGCAAAGTTTTGCTATTTGTGAATATTTTGGATCACCAAAGACATACTTGTCATGTGGTAGGTAATTAGTAAGTTAGTTTTAATGGAATCAACCTGACCATATCCTTCAATTTCAATCCAATATCTTTAAATGATGCCAGTGACATATGTGTTCTGTGAACTCCATAATAGCATACAAATATTAGGTATAAGCATTATTAATAATAATGGAAATGATATATCATCCAGCCGCTAGGATTTCATCTGCCAACGCAGCCCATCTCTTCACAGTAGTAAATGTAGCTTCAATGACACCTCTTTCTTATGGCATGATAGTTGTATGAAGTTGATGAAAGCCATCATTTTAATTTCTCTAGAATTACTTGTAGGTGTATAAAAAATAGTGCCAATAATCTTTCTAACATCTTTGGAGTATACTCCAAAGAAGTGAATAAATAAGAAAGTGTGTCAGTTTTTTTCTGGTACTTGAATCTTGACATTGAAACTATCAGTCCAAGACCCTAGTTCCATTACTAAAAGGATACTGGATCTAGCACAAAATGCCCAAAGCCATACCTCTTCATCCCATTAGACACAGTTTTCAGTTAATTCTGCTTTTCCTAGCCTCATCTCTGTCTTTAATAAGATAAGCGCTTATACCTACACTGACAAAAAGCAGTAAATATCACACTTAATCTAATCATGATAGTCCAACAATGCTTAGAAGTTTCAACAACATCCACTTAACATGTATATGGAAGGTAAAGACAAATCCAGTTTTTAATTTTTCTTATTTAACGTGTTCTGTAAAAGTTCAGCGTTTACATTGTCAGTTCACAGACCCTATCTGGACATAATAGTTATTTACACAGCTGCTAATGGCATATTATAGGCAGCACTGTTATGATTCTCCAACTACCTGTTAATCATAACAGTCCTAGAGCTTTATTAGCTATCTCCAAGCAAAGCATCTCCCCAGAGAGAAGAATTTGCAGCAAGCAGGAAGCTCTCGCTTCTTCATGTTCGTATCATGAAAACTTGAGAGCTCTCAAAGACCTCTGACCTTTTCTCCATGGCTGAGGTTGCCTTGGGGGGCTCTTTCTCATGGAGAAAGATCCACCAGCCTACTTTCCCCTCTCTCCTTCCTCCCTCCCTGGCCAGCCTCACCTGTGATCACCCAGGGTAGGAAGAGACAAAGCCCTCCCTGGGTTCTGATAACAGGGTTGCTTGACTGTAATTACAGGCTTTTGCTTCCCAGCTATCCAAATGACAGTCACAATCGAGACTGAAACTCCTCAGTCAGATGGAATCAATTACTGAGCAAAATTGGGAGGTTAATTTTCCCCAGAATGAGATATGCCTTTTAGCTTTGCCGTCTCTTTCACTCCAGCTGGTGGCTTATTTGGTTGCATTGTTCTCTGGCCATATGAACAAAGTTCCATTAGGAAGGATTTCCAAAAGAGTTGATTTGAAAAGGAAACTCCATCAGCCTCCAAACCCAATACATGCTGAATGGAAGGACTGTTATTAACTAAGCAGCATGGATGGCTAGTCACTAGAATTTACATTTGATGGACATGGGGCTAATCCAATAAGAAGAAATGGAGTCTTCTTGCATAGTACTGCCGCCTTCTTGGAGCTCCCCTGTCTGCTAGAGCATGACCCAGCACTGAAAGAGTCTTCTCCTCTGGAAACTGCCATGAAAATAAGCCATTCCCCTCATTCGAATACTTTTCTACATATGACAAAGCATCTCTTTAAAAACAGATAACCAGTATTCATCTTCTCCAAATGGAATTGCCTCCTCTGAATGGCTTAGTAAAAGTATTATAAAAAAGTTCCATTTAATCAGTGATAATTATAGCAATAATAATATCGAGTGACTCAAATTTATTTAGTCATTATTTAGTTAATATTTTTGTATTAACGCAGTCCCCTCAAAACTGCCCTAAATAAACTGAGGCACTGACAAGTTGGGTAACTTGCTCATGTTTACCTGACTGGTAAATAATAGAGCCAGAGTATGAGCCCAGGTGATCCGATTCCAGAGCCTACAATTTAAAATCACACAATTTATTTTTTTTTTTTAATTTTTTTTTCAACGTTTATTTATTTTTTGGGGACACAGAGAGACAGAGCATGAACGGGGGAGGGGCAGAGAGAGAGGGAGACACAGAATCGGAAACAGGCTCCAGGCTCTGAGCCATCAGCCCAGAGCCTGACGCAGGGCTCGAACTCACGGACCGCGAGATCGTGACCTGGCTGAAGTCGGACGCCCAACCGACTGCGCCACCCAGGCGCCCCTAAAATCACACAATTTAAAAACTACAATTTAAAATGAACACTGTCACTCCATATGTTCATAAATTCCAAAAAGGAGTACTCCCATCCCTTTGTAGGTGGGAAAATGAAAGTATGGGGTATTAACTCGTTCAGTTTTAGGTGTCTCATGAATTAATGAAGCTGCTCTTCCATACCATGTCTGTCAGACTCAAAAGCCTTAGCACATCCACTAAATCCCTACAGAGACTTTGCAAAGAGCCGCTTTTGTACAGTCTTGGATGATAATAAAATCATTGGTAGTGATTATCAATTATAATATCATTTATGTTCTTCCGTTAATCCTCTTTAGGAATGTGTTTAGGTCAAATTTAGTGGCTTTGTATGATTCCTATAATAACATTGTATATGTTGTATTCCAAATCCTATATAGCTGTTTCCCTTATAGCATCTTTACAGACCGTCACCCCACGAAGTACCTACTTCATCAGGAAACAGACTTTGAGAGTTTGAATAACTTGTAATAAGATCTTTGGGATTAAAATTTGGTGTTATTACTACTACTGAAACTGAGTATCACCCAATATCTGACAGATTTAAAGGCAAATGCTTCACTATTGCCCCTCAGTCTGTGAGTCAGAAAAGTGAACTAGTGTCTGCTAATTGCATGACATTTATTAGAAGTAGAGCTTGGTAGGCTAATTCAGTCATTCAGCAGTTCTTGAATTTCTACAGCATCTCAGCACAGTAGCATGGTAGCAACACTGACTGAAGTATCAGAATAGGACAGTGTCCCTGCTCTCATAGACTTCATGCTCTACTGATAAATGTGGCAAACACATTTGCAAATGGATTTTACACTTAGCACACACCCGAAACATTATGTAACACGGTGGGGAAATTAATGGCAAATGAGTAGTGTTTTCTGGTTAGAAGTAAAATAAGCTTTTCTTCCCCTAAAGAGTATACAGTGCTAATAAAGGCATTTATGAATGTAACCAAGGGGAAAATCATCCAAATTGAAATGAAAAAAAAGTGTTTTTCTTTCCTTTTGAAAAGTGTAAAATGGGAGAGCGATATTTACATTACAGCAGGACCCTTTAGAGTTCATATATATGTTGGTGTACGTGGATCTTTAACTTCATGAAGAAAAGTTACTGCAAAGAAACATCAAAAATACAGATTGACAAGTACTACTCATTCAAACCAGTTTTAGGGGTGCCTGGATGGTGCAGTTGGTTGGGTGTCCGACTCTTGGTCTCAGCTCAGGTCATCTCATAGTTCGTGAGTTTGAGCCCCCACATCAGGTTCTGCGCTGATGGTAGGGAGCCTACTAGGGATTCTGTCTGTATCCCTCTCTCTCTGCCCCTCCCCCGCTTGTGCGCAACCGTGTGCTCACACAGACACACACACACACACACACACACACACACACACACACACTCCTCTCTCTCTCAAAATAAATAAATAAACTTTAAACAAATAAAAATAAAACCAATTTTAAACAAACGGAGTTTAAACAAATTCTGAAGTTAAAAAAATATAATCATACATTTGTACTTACATGTACTGTAATTTATATGTATTATACACATGAACATATGTACATAATTACAGAATTCATTGTAAGAATTCAGTTTACCAGTATAATGTTCTAGAGCCCAGATTTCATAAAGTGAGGCTCACCTGTATTTAAAATACATCTGGGTGACACTATGTTGAATAAGCTAGGAGGACATTCAGTTCTCAGTAGATACTGAGAAATAATGTTTTGGGTAAGCCAAAAGAAACACACACCCACACACTTTGTACTCCATATTTTTTTCGGATCCACAGGACACGAATTCTGGATTCAGAAGGGATAAGAGGCCATATGGCTCTGGATCTCTACCAAGTGGTCTCCATCACATTTGTTTTTTTCTTTTCTCTTAGCCCTGGTTTTTCTTCTCATAGACTCTGTTTCCTTCCTTGCAAAAGGTAGTCCCTGATTAGAGCTGGGGCACAAGCACACCTGCATGAGTACTAGCCTCCCCCAATTATAGCATCTTTAGTGTAGGTGTAGGAGCAGGCCTTGTAAAAAGGGGCTTTCTCATTATTATTATTTTGTGGTCAAAAGGTTGCATACACTATTTTTTTTGCTGCTGCTAAAGCTTAGAAAGGGTGGAAAGCAAAATATTTTGTTAATTATTCAGGCCATCAGGTTACATAAGAGGTTCCATAGCTTTCTGCATCAAACTTGAACAGTTGAAACCACAAATTCTGTTTTTGCAGCCATAAAACATTCGTGGCAAAAGAGAGAGAGAGAGAGAGAAAGAGAGAGAGAAAATAATAAAATCCATTTTCCATTCGCTTGAAACATAAAATTTAATGTGGTGAAAAATGACAGTTTACTCCCAGTAGGAAACTGCTCAGAGCCATGTTTCACAGGCATGGTGTGGAGACTTCAAGACACATGTGCAGTCACTGAATGCTGCAAGAAATTGCTTACTGAGAGAGGATGTCGCAAGGTAAAACATGTAGGGGGCAAGGTGAATAAGGCCTTGATCTAAATGGAAGAGGTTTTCCTTCTCTACCAAAATTATTAAGCTACATCTATCCAATAACCACTGTTCGATCCTACACTCACCTTGAGAAATGTATACAGGTAGACATAGTGCAGTAGATGTCCTCGCACAAAGACTGAAGACACTTGGCTGTCAGTAATAGGTGAATGTGATTATCAGCATGAAGACATCGAATTCTTTCTCAGAAAGATAAAGCAGCCATGAACTATAGCTGTGAGCTCCATAAAATACAGTATTTACATGATATCTATCTTCTTTATGAATGTCTCATTCAGAGCAGAATCAAGGCATCCAATGTAAGAAGCAAAAATGTTAAGCTCCAGCTCTATCGGTAACAGGAGAAGCAAATGCAGACTCCTCCTTTAAACCCAACCGGCCTTTATTTCTTTCCTATAAAGTTAATAGTTGGACTAAGTGACTTCTAAGCCCCATTTTAACTGATATTTTATAAGAATTTTAGAAAAGGATAATTACCTGTTTATCCCAAGTCAATAGAGCAAACCAAGTAACAACTGAAAATAAGAATCGCCTTGTCCATATCGGAGTCAAGTTGAATATTATACGTGGTGTGTAGAATTTCTGAGTCTTTCTCAGACTTTTGTCTTGCCTTTAATGTTTAACTCTTCATATCAGTTATCTATTACCACGCACTGTCTAATCACTCCAAAACTCAGTGACTTAAAATAGTAAGCATCTATTATTGCTTAAAGGTCTGCAGACCAGCTCGGAAGTTCTGATCTGGGCCAGGTTTGACTGCTCTCAACAGGATTGCATATGCATCTGCAGTCCGCTTGTGGGCCAAATGGGAGATGGCTGGTCTAGGATGGTTTCACTTAACACGTCTTATGAAGCATTATCTGGTGGCCAAGTGACGCTCAGCCAAAAGTCTCTCATCATTTGAGAGAATAGCACAAACTCATTCTCATGGCAGATGGAAAGGGCCCTAAGAGAGAAGAGACACAGAGAAGGCCCATTGAAGCCTGTGTTCAGAATGGCACATTGTCAATTTGGCCACATCCTACTGGTGAAAACAAGTTGCAAGATGAGTCCAGATTCGAGGGATGGGGAAAAGGAGACCCTCTCTTGATGAAAGAAATTGTAAAGTCACATTGTAAACTGTGTGGATATGGGGAGGTATGGAGAATTAGAACATTTTTATAATCTGCCACGCTATACTTAGACACTGCTATGGCTAAAGGTATGATTTGTATTTTCTAGTGGTAACAAGTGTGTTTCTCTACTTATTTTGTAGTGTTCTGTAATTTCCTTTTTTTAAATGATTTTTTTAATGTTTATTTATCTTTGAGAGAGAGAGAGAGAGAGAGAGAGAGAGAGAGCATGAGCAGGAGAGGGGCAGAGGGAGACACAAATCTGAAGCAGGCTGTAGGCTCCAAGCTGTCTACACAGAGCCCAATGCAGGGCTCTAACCCATGAACCACAAGATCATGACCTGAGCTGAAGTCAGATGCTTAACCCACTGAGCCACCCAGGTACCCCTCTGTAATTTCCTATAGGCAATGTCTTCCACTAAGTTTTTTTCCCCTATGTAAGCCACTCTACTTACCATAATTCAGTATCAGATTTGTCCAAACCATATTTGGGGGTTAATTAACCCCAACTTGATTATTGTAGCATTTACTATCTATTTACTCTTGGATTAATGATATGGAAGCCTTCATCAGTTAAAATTATATCAGTCTTATTCGAAAGTTGGTCCTAATATAGCTATTACACAGGAAAAGATAGATATGATCCTTACATAGCCTGGATTCTAAAATATTAGAGTCACAATTGAGTTCTGGAGACATGGAAATTTTGATATGATATCTACTACTTGCTACTATGCTTTGTAGATCATTTAATCTTTTGAGTCTCAATTTGCTTTTCTACAAAAAACAAAATAAAAGTTTATTTATCTAAAGTGTCTTCTGATGTTAACTTCTATGGATTGGTCATTTTAAGTGGACTCAGTATGCCAACATTCCTGAGTCATGCTAGACCCCTGTAACTTATTGAAGTCTTAGAATATACATGCTTTTAAATCTTTTAAGTATTCTTAATGTCTAAATAAGTAAAAATGCCCAAGTTATTCAGCATAGATTGACATCAGCAAGTGGCTCTGACAGAGTTTAGTCAGGGATAGATCTTTAGCTACATCAGATAAAGATTAGATTCATTCCTTAAAATTGTTATCAATACTTTTTTACAATGTACTTGTGAAAAGACTGAGAATGCCTTTCCATACAAATGTTTTCTAATAATTCTGCCGTTACTCTCCACTAGTCATGTTCAAATCTTTCCTTTTTATCAATAGTCTGTCTAAGTCCAGGTAGATTACTATGACTAAAAGGAGAGAAATATTTGAGATCAAACATGGTACTGCAACATAGTAAATCTTGTCTCATTTTCGGTGTCATCTGAAAAAAGGCTAGTAATTGGAAAAAAAAAGATAAAATGTTTGTTATAGCTCATATGCCCCAGAAAAATAGAATTGACATATAGATGCAGACCATTGATTACCATTTTAGAATGTGTTCTGGTGATGCTTATAGAAAAGAGATTTACCTTCACGTTCAACATTTCCTTAAGCCTTTCACAAACTTCAAATAATTTAAAAATACAAGGTGAATAAATACATTAGAAATTTTATAGTTAACCACAAAAATACCGTATTACCAATTTAAAGTCAACATTATTCCCCTCCTTATTAGAATGTGGCAGATTTGACCATCAATTTAAAATATCTTTAAAGAATATAATTTAATTATTTTCTATTTGAGGGAAAAAATGCAATGCTTGAAATACTAGCTAATGAGCAAATGCAAAACTAAAAATAAGTAAGTATAAGACAGAAGAACTCTGGAATAAGCAATGTCTTTAGCATTTTAAATACTGGTCAATACCAAAACCACTGTTTTTTGTTGTACATGTATCCTAAGAGTTTTTCCAATTGGCAAAGCAGTGGCAAGGTGCATATGTTTTTTCATACTTTTTGTTGTTTGTACAAAGCTATTTTGGCGGACTCCACACAAATACAGGGAAATAGAAGCTTGAAGCCACCACTGGAATTATTCAAAAAACACAAAGAAAACCCATGTGTTTCATTCATACCGCAATTTGGGGTGAATGTGGTTTTTGGCCAACATTTTCCAGAAAGCCACTTAATCCTAAAAATTTCTTCTAAGTCTAGATACACAACCAAAATCCCAGCTGAATGGATTCACTCAGTCTTGAGATCCAGACTGGTCCAGGATATGCAATCAACATCTTTCTGAACTCTTAGAGGATTGGAGGACATTTACAGGTAATATGGAAATAGAAAACCCTCAATGCCTTTCCAATTCTAGTAGAGCAAGAAATCACAGGCTGAATCCCTACAACTGCCCAAGACAGTTACAGGATTCTTGATTGTTTCTCATGGTGCTTGTTTTATGCTGATATACCTGTGTAATGTTCTGGAAGCAGGCTCCCTAGGATCACATCTAGACTATACTATTCACTAATTGTGGGATCCAGTCACTTAAACTGGCTCCATTTGCTCACAAATAATGTGAGGATAATATTTTGTAACTCATAGTGTTGTTAGCAGGAAGTAAGATGTATGTATAAAGCTGCTTGCCATAGTGCCCAGCACACATTAAGTAATAAATGTCAGCTATTGATATTGTTATTATATCATATCACCATCATCATCAACACCATCATCAGTTATACGCAACCAAATACAAAAAAAGTCCAATTATAAATCTGACATCAACCTTACATATCACATAAGATGCTTATTACTAAGAAAGGAATTCTTGCAGAATTCCTAATTGAAGAATTCCTAATATGGTGAACTGCCTTCATAACTCTGGGCTCTAATGCTCATCCGTGGCAAATCATTAAAGAGGATTGAGAATCCCATTTTTCAGGCTCATCCTAACCTCTGAAAGCCCCATTCATCCCTGGACTCATCAATCAGTATTTATGGAGCACCACATCAGACAGTGATGGAATTAAAGAAGGAGAAATGTCCCCTGCTCCAGACAGACTCATCACCCAGGGAGGAGACAGCCATATTCACAAATAATTACCGTGCATTAATGCATTGCATTTGCTCTTGCAAAGCAGCAGGCCAACAAAGAGGATACTTACATTATGCCTGAGGGGTTAGAGAAGGCTTGACACCGGAAGGGACATGGGGTCCCAGTCTTGGAAAATGAGAAGAAGCCACCAAATAGAGAAAAGGAAAAAAAGAACTCCACATACAAAGTAGCAGGTACCACGGGGTTATGAAAGCTCTTGATATGTAATGAGAATGTAGTTAGAGGTGATTGAAGCAAGAGATATATTGTAGGGATCAAACAAGTTTGGAGAGGGAATTATGAGAATATACCCCCCACCACATTCTGCAGAAAATAAAAATGAATTAAAACATAGATAATTTAGAGGTGCACACACGAGCCTCATCTAAAAAACATGATCAAAGCAAAATACCCCTCCCCCCAAATAATTGCTTAGATGATAGTACTTTTTACTTGCTCTTGGAAAAATCTCCCTGTGAATGCCTTCTTTCCTTCTTTTTTTTTTAATGGACCAAAAGGAAACGAAATAATATTTATTGTGTCTCTTGCATTTGTTCCTTAGGAAAATGGCATTAGCCTCATATGGAAACACTTTGACAGGCCCCTGAAAATAATTCCTTAACCACAAACATGTCTTCTACTTGTCTGATCTCAAATTGTTCCAAGTGAGTATCACAATTTCAGGTCAGGTTTAAGGATATGACAGGCACTATCAGTCCATTAAATATGAATGATATATGAGGTAGAGGGCGGAGGTGTTGGCACAGAAGGAAAGACTGCCGGTGGGAGCCCCACTCCAGCTTTTGTACAGCGTCTGCCTCCCTAGGAACCTTCCAGTTCCACCTGAAGACTCTTATCGGCACTTCCTCAGCACAGATGCAAGGGGGGGGGGGGGCGGGGGAACAATGGAACTTCTCTGTGTTCATCACCCAGATACCATCTCAGAGCCTCAGTGGAGCATGATTGTTGGGAGCAAAATAACACAGATAGGATTTCACATCCAGGCTTTGGAAATGGGAATAACAAAGATGCAAGGACACAAACAACCCCCCTCACTGCACTCCTCCCCTCCTCACCCTCTGCATCCACCTCCTTGTTGCTCTTTTGCTTCCAACTTCTAATTGGCAGACACTTGATCCACACAGCCATTTATTTCATTTTCAGAGCACACAAGGCCACTTGAGACCCACTGATACGTGTGGGAAAGTGGTGGCCATGCCGCTTGCACCTGTTGCAGGGAGCTGCCCATTGCCCCTCCCTCCCTGCTGTGCCCATTGTGTGCCACCTTATTCTGTTTCAGTAGCAGCAGAAAAGAAGTCAGAGTAGCCGGCACTCAACATGAACACATACAAAAAGGAGGCCAGAAAGCTTCCTTGTACCTCTTTCCCTCCCAGAGCCTGCCCAGTGGCCTATTTCAATAGTAAGTGTAGCAATCCTATCTCTTTGGAGAGCTACAGCATGTAAGAACCAGTAAAAGGCAACAACATAAGCTTTTATTTTGATGGTCCATTGAGCATTACTGGTATGAATTAGCTTCACACACACACACACACACACACACACACACACACACCCCTAATTCAAAACCATCCATATTTGGTATCTCCCAAGTAGACCATATCTATTACTTCTGTGCTAGTTAAATAGATTTGAGATTCAAGGCTCCAAGGACTTTTAACTTCCAAGAGAATAGGCTGCAATACCAATAAACTTTCACAGCAACCTCCTTGGAATGCAGATTAAAATCAAGCAACTCTAGAGACAGATCTTCATGACAACAGTGTAGAACACACTCAAATTCAAAGGAGAGGGGAAAGGAGCTTAGCAGCTACCGTCTTGAACAACTGTGCCGCGATGAAACAAGACGAAATTTTGAAGCTGGATGGCCGAACTGCCTAGTTGGTGTCTGTTACCACGTGGAGACTGTAACTGCTCAATGGTGGTAATAATACATCATAAGACCTGGAAATGGAAAAGACCCATTAAATCATCTAGTAATGCCTTTGCCAGCACAGGATGCAGTTCGCAGAGAATGTTCCTTAAAGTGCCCCTTGGGATGAGCTCCAAAGACCATGTCATTTTATCCATCTCCAAAGAGTGCAATCCAGCTATCTACAGTATCCGATTGCTGTTATGAAATTAAACTTTGGCCTTAAAAGCATTGTTCCATACTGAACTATTCCTTGGTACCAGGTTTTCATTAAGGACCAGTCATAGCCCTTGGAGGAGGCAGGAAAGGTCATTTTATCCATTCCCCTACCTCCGGGCAGGTCTTGTGTGAAATGACACCAGCCTGGCTCTTATTATAAAATTCCCAGAGCAGGAAGTTCTATAGCCCCTGTTGTAATGTGCTTTCCCATGACACATAACCCTCATGTAGAGAGTGTTTTCTCCAGTCTAGACGAAATCTCTCCCTCCACAGTATAAAAACATCTTCCCACAGTCGCAGAGAGCTATGTGTGTCGTGTTCACCTGAGGAGAAGAGGGCAGGTTAGTAGTGCTTCCTCTGCGTTAGTCTTGATAGGGTTTTCATATCAGAGTTTACCAAAACAAGACATGATATGATATGGGCTTTTGGAAGCCAAGGCTTGTTCTGTTCCTTTTTTTATTTTTATTTTTTTGCTATGTTTTGGATTTTGATTAGTTATAAACATAAAATAGCATTCTCCTTACTGAAACAGTTAAGATTTTGATACATGTGACGTAAATCCACTTCAATCTCCATTTCATGTTACATTTTCATTATATTGAAAAGTTATGGATTTACTAAGTCAATTATGTGTGTAGAATCTGGAATCTAAAACCTTAACATATTAAATATTCACTATATGATATGCTAGTTATGCATCATTATTACTTGTTTTTCTCTTAAAATAGATGTGCTTGGACAGGACCTTTATTGGTAATCTCTTATCATACTTTTAATTTAAATTACTGCAAGTAATGGAAGGTCATGAAATAGCATATGCTGTCTCTGCACTTTTACACAAATTGAAGTTGGGTTTTTTTTGTTACTTTTAATTGCTCGTTTCAAAATTCAGAATAACGAAGCCTCAACCATCTTTCAGTAAGAAACCTAGAAATATATAACCTGAGTTTATGCTTCTGACAACTTCTTATCTGACTTTTAATCATCTGTTGAGTATATGGTTACCGACAAAATACTTTGAGGAAAGAAATCAAAATTGATTATCTTCATGATATTCTTATTTTCTTATTTTTGAAAAAACAAAGTTTGCAAAAATAATTTTATACTAAAATATATTAGTTTTCATATTAACAGAAAAATTTTGAAAATGTATCCTATTGATCAAATGAACTATTATAAAAGAAAAAATACAATATAATCATTTATGTTTCATATTTATTTTAAATTTTTGAGAAAATTTGAAAGTGTTAAATTCTAGAGTGCAAAAGAGTGAGCTGGTGCCTTTTATAAGGCATATATCATTGTCTTTCCCTTACTCTGTCTTGTGTTAAAGAAAGAGAAAGAGAGAGAAAGGGAGAGAGGACATTTTCTTAAAGTTAGCAAGAAGTATTCCAATGAATATTCCAATACGAATTTTCTAATAAAGTTGTCACACCAGAATTTCTTCACATATCATAAGAAAGTTTAATCTTACGAAAATTCTTAAGAAATGCATACCTTAACACAAAGTGGGTCAATAATCTTAACAAGTATTTTACTTTACATCCAAGAATGCAGTGCTCCTGTAAGCCCACAATGCCTGTATACGAGGCAGTGGTATAAATATCACGCTTATACCTCACATAAAATTTTAGGAGACCTTCCTTTCCAAGTCCCTGCCTCCAAAGACACACATACTTTTTGTGGATTTCTAAACTCAGCCCGTGTTGTTGGGAAAATACTCACTTCTGTACACCGACAGTAACAGTTAACATTTTATTGAGTGCTTACCATGTGCTAAACACTCCACATGCATCATATTATTTGATTTTCATAATCACCCTGTGAAGTAGACACTATCATGATTTCCATTTTGCAGGTGAGGTTCACCAAGGTTAAGTATCTTGCCCAAGGTCACACAGCTGGTAAGTAGCATGGCCAGGATTTAAATCTGACAGTTCATCTATAGAGCCTCAGACCATATTCTATACCAGGCTTTGCACATGAATCTCTTGAAGTATCACTTTTATGTCACTCCACTTTCTTGTGCCCAACAAGTTCAACAGCTTGGAATCATTAGAAAAATAAAGGCACACAGAAAAGCAAATCAAATAGATCTGAAATAAAAACTATTTTAAAATACCTCTTTCAGTCTCATCAATAAGGATGAGAGTAAAATTAACTCCTCAGTTAGATTTGTTTTTCTTTATTTAAAAACTGAAAGGCACCCTAACTGCCTTACTAATTCTGACTGCACTGTCGTTCTGTAATGCCGGATCATGTGGAAGAACAAACGGGAAAGAGACCGGCCTCCTCCTTTTCTACTAGAAATAATAGCAGAAGCAGCAGCATTTCAATATGCCATAGCCACTTCTAGGAAAGTTTCTAAACTGCCTATCCTTCAAAAAGAATGAATTTAAGTACAGAAATAAAGAAAATAGAACAATCAGAAAATAATTACAGGCATGCCATTTTCAATCAAAGCGATTTTTTTTTTTTAATTTTAATGAAAGATCTTGTCACTTTTCAATCGCGAATCATTCCATGTAAACTACAAACAGGAATTGTTCCATTTTTAGGATCCAGCTGAATATTGAAATGTAGGGCTTCTGCATTTACTTAAAGGATTAAAAAAAAGCACACATAACTGTTACTAGATATGATTAGGCATTTTGTGACACAGGAAGTAATTATTTGACACGACTGGCAGTATTTGCTGATTTTAGAAAGTCTGCCTCTCTCTGTGGCTAGGCACTCATCACTAAGGAGCAAATGGATGAGTTTCAAAGCATTGGTTTGGACCATTGGAAACAGATAATCAACAGATGACAGAGAGAAACATGCCCCCCCTCCGTTTTGTTGTTGTTGTTGTTGTTGTTGTTGTTGATTTTTTTTTTTCTCCTTCCAGCTCTCCTTGTCAAAGGATGATTGATATGTGTGGAGCAGCCCTTCAAACGCCAGCCACTGCCTGAGGCACTTCCTATAATCAAAGCACACGCCCACCCAGAGCTAATTAGACATTAGATTAGTGTCAACTGATTGATTTAAAGCAGCCGGCCCTTCTTCCCCACCCCTCCCCTCTCCCAGCACAGTTGACTAGGGGGCCGGTCTCCAAAATGGCTCTCTCAACAGACAGGCAAATTATTCATGGAAGCTCCAGGAAGGAAACCTTAGAGATAATACAATGTGGTTAAAACACAACCAGAAGAACATTTCTAGAAGCAAAGTGAGAGGGAGGAGAGAGAGAGAGAGAGAAAGGAGAAACAGACAGAAAGAGAGAATGAATCATGTTTCCGAGAGCAATGAAACCCCTCGGTCCAATTTGTTGAGTTAAGTTAGAGAGAGTGTTTGTGATGTTTGAAAGAAAATTATTTGCAATTTAACCTAGGAGAGTTCTGAGTACATTTGGCTACAATTTAGATACCATTTTTCAAAGTCTTTTCCCTTCATTTTTTTCCCCCTTTATAAATATATGAGCCGGGAACATTCAAAGTTGTCTTAATGGATTAAGCAGAGACAAGGCTGCAAGGAGCAAATTAAAAATGAAATAGTTACAGCTGTTGGAACTGGCATTGGGTAGAGCGAGGTAAAAAGGATTTCTCTTCTTACGGAATAAGGGAGACTTCAGAAAACACTGAGCCCTTGCAGAGTTCAGATGCGCGTGTCTGCAAAACAGTCTGAGTCCTCAACTTCTTAGCAACTGCACAGCTCAATTGCTGCTTACTCTGTAGAGAAGCCCAAATAGCCGTAGTTCAACTAAAAAGTGAGCCCATTCCCAGAAGAGACCACCAGAGTAGGGGGCAGCCAGGGGCCAGTTTTAGACTTTTCATTTGCAGATTAAAGGCCTTTTCCACTTGTCACGTCCTGCTACTATTGCACTCTGGGGTCAGCACTGATCCAACACAAACACACCTCTGGAATTATTTCTGTGAACATGGGACCCTGAGAAGTGCTGTAATGGCAACAGAAACATATAAGACAGATAGTCCTCACTAATGGAACTCCAATAGCCTTTATGTAACGATGCTTTCTCATGTCATGGATTGGAGAAGTCTGGAGAAAAGGAAGAGGGTTCCTTCCCTCTTTGATTTGCGGGGGGAGGCAGGTAGAAGGTGAGAACAGTGAAGAGCCAAGCAATTGAAATGACATGCCGGTTAGCCATTATGTCTGGTTTTTGGTTTGCTTTCCTTTGTTTTTGTTTGTTTGTTTTTTGAGAGAGAGAAAGCACTCTGAGTTGGGGAGAAGGAGAGAGAGAGAATCTTAAGCAGGCTCCACGCTCACTGCATGAGGTCATGACCTGAGCTGATATCAAGGGTCAGGTGCTCAACCAGCGGAGCCACCCAGGCGCTCCACATCTGAGATTTTTAAAGTCCTTGCACCTTTCAAGACTGTATGTGTTACTTCACTGATTTTCTACAAAATCGCTGAAAACAGGGGGGGCACGTGTCATTATTAATTTACAGATTGGCTATTTTGCCCATTACAGATGAAATGATTAAGGCAAGTAATTTTCCCCCCATCTTAGTAGGAAAAGTGGGTGGACCAGTACCAGATAAGTCTCACTAATGTGTCATACTCCTTCTGACCTTCTTTGTGGCATTTCGCATATACGTATAGTTATTATTATTTTAATATTTAGATGCCCAGTCCATTTGCATGCATTTTAAGATTTGAAGACCTATCTCTCTTGGCTCAAGAAATGAACCAGACCATAAGCCAGAGATCTAGGAGGTCATTAGGGGACCTACAGAATCCAGAGGAGAAAATGCTGAATCCTGGATTAAATACAAGAGTAATAATTCAGATTTTTATTCTATGAAAGAACTAAAGACCTAGGCCAGCCTCCGACTGGTTCCCACCAAATAGTAAAGATGCAGGAAAATGAGCACTGAAAACTGAACACTACGCTCTAAAATAATGTCGTGAAAACTGACGGAAGTTTCTGGAGTCCAAAATGCAATCAGGCACCAGAGCAGAATGGAATTATTGTTTTATATTTCTTGTGTATGGGTCTTAGCATCATAATGACAGCTTTCAAGGGCTACTTAGGTTGAAATATGAAGCCACGAAGGCCAAGAGTGGGTAAAGTCTGGACAATTCCATCCACGTCACTGTTTTCCTCTGGCTCTCTTGTCTCCCTGTGGATACAGGAATTCAGAGAACACAATGGGAGAGCCAAAAGGGGTGAGGCATACAGGAGAGTCCTCCAAATGCCGATTCGGCAAATTTTAACTTTTTTAGCTATAAACCTTTCAATACCTCAAAATAAATCCTTCAATTTTATATGAGATTTCGGTTTCTGCAGCTGTAGATTTATGCAGTGTGCTAAGGCCAGGCCAAGAGAAGTGAACATGAACGATGTGACAGATAGCATAAGGATGTTATTCAGCTTCTCACTACAGCGGTGCTCACTCAGGAACTTTCTAAACGTCATGCATAGCCCCTCTCATTAATTAGCTGCTAAAGCAGCTAATCTTCTGCCATGAATGGGTGTCTCCAACTGCTGGCCCTCGGCTTGTGAGACACAGGAAGCAATGCACTTCCTTGCCCCCAGTTTGGCTCTGAGACTGTCAGGCAAATCACCGCAGGCATCACTGGGGCAGACTAATCTGTTCGTTGCTGGTCTGCCCTCTTTGTGTGCCAAGTTATGTGCCTTGGTTGCTAGTGACAAATGGATTACTGAAACATAATATGCTTCAGGAACCAGCTATATCCACAAGGAAAACTTGAAGACATGTCAACCACATACACAGCGGGGAGGTTTTGACAATAAGACCACGCACAGAAGAATAGACCTAGTGCCAAAAGGCCTTTATTGACATTCTTAAGAATAAATCAGCGAATATTTTGTGAAAATTATTATGAACCAGGCTTTGTGCTAGTTTTCTTACAAATATCTTAGTTAATCCTCATAATGACTGCAAAGTAAATAGGATCCACTTCACTCAACAGGGGAAGAAACCAAGGATCAGGGAGGTTAGTTGCCTTACCTGAAAATCATCCAGGTAGATGCTTGAAAGTTTCCATTGAGGAACCCTGTCTCCTTTCTCCTCAACACCATATGATGAACTTAGAGGAGAATGGTCATTCCTTTAAAAATAGCAACGTGTGACAAAGAAAGAGGAGACCATTCTCTGGCTAAAATTATTGGGAGAGGCCCAAGTTGTTCTTCCATGAAAACCATGGAGGCTTTGTCATCATAGCATCACCTGGTTGGGAAGGCTGGGATTTGTTACCAATGACTGAGACAATGATTTTTAATGTAATTTTAATTTTACTAGAGTTTTACCTGTGTGAGTACCACTTTGGGCCAAGATGGAGTAAGAGGGTTCATATTTACCCTCCCACCTGAAACAACATCTTAAAAGTGGGACGGAAATGCCTGAGACAGTGGTTTTGAAGATACTGGACACCAGTCAATGAAGGACAGTGAACCCCAAGAGAAGGGAAGTAACAAGGTGAGTTCTGTGATTTACTCCTCTTACTGAGCAGAGGCGGTGCAGGGAGGGGTACCCAGGTGGAACTTAGCACTCTCCTTGAGTTAAGGAGTCAGAAATGGTTGTCTAGGAAGGTCAAGGTCTAGAAAGGTCAAGGCAGCTAGAGCTTGCAGGGTAGGGCCCTTAAGAGGATAGTGATGTACAGAGCAGAGAGCCCCAGGGATTAAAAGTCTTTCAGTGATCAGTGTATATGTTGGAGAAAAGTACCCGAGGCTGAGAAAAGAAACACCTACAAGGGTTAAAAGGAACAATTTCATAGAGCTCACCTGGGGCCAGGAATAATTCCTGTTCCCACCAGCCAGAAGGAAAACCTCACCGTTCACAAGTCCTCAGGTAGAGTAAGTAGGGAAGGATCACTACTGGAAGTACGAGCTGCTTTCTTCTTGCCTAACAAAACTCAAAAGCATGACCCGAAAGGACCCAACTGTTCCGAATGACTGTGTCCTAGAACATTTTCTTGTATTAGCTCTCTGATCATTTCATCTCCTCAACATCTCTTTGGATGATCAAGCAGCTTTCTGAGAATGAATCTGCTGCCAGGATGTATTTGCATAGAACTTGTCACCACAACAGAGGTCCAGAAACTTCTTTTGGGCCATGTTTTTCATATACAGCTTAACCATTACTCTTGACTCCCAGTTCTCTTTGGTACTCTCCAGAGTAAGCCCCCTGCCTCCTGTTGGGATAGGGGTAGGAATGTGGTAATAGGAGTTTGGGAGCCAGATTTTAGTTTTTTACAACTTATCCTTCACTCCTGCCTTGCTGAATACCTTGCTTCGTTCCAAGCACCTGAAATTTACTGTGCTTTTGTAGCACAAATCAGCTCATTTTTATTAATATCTTCATTTACAGGCACATGGTTTTCAGCTCACTATTCTCTGTTATATCATTTACCAAACCAGTTATCTACTTTCTACTGCCTAACTTTTGAAGAAATTTGTAGTTCATTGTGTTTGCCTTTCTTACCTTTTTTTTTTTTTTTTTTTTTTTTTACCTTGAACTTCCTTTGAAATTATTTTACTGCCATGTGAACAGGGCTTTAAAAGAGACACATGCATGTTATATTACACGTATTCAAATGCACGTTCACATAATATTTAACCAGAAGTTCAAGAGCATTCTTCCTAAACTGGAAGCAAGCTGCCCACACTGAAATTTGGTTAAATGGGCTCCCCTCTTGCCTATCTCTTTACTATTTCACTTTACCAATAAGAAAGCTCAGGTGTGAGATGATTAAATAAGTTGCTTAAGGTCACAAAATCATCTTTCTGTCTCCGAGTTGTTATAAGTATTCAATGAGATAAATCACTTAGCATAGTTATAGTCTTATCATCATTGAGTAGAAAAAGTTATTTTTCATGATTGAACATCTGGTCCTTATTGATTCTCCAACTTCTGGATATAGTACAGGTAGGTCTTCAGGAAAGTGGGAAAGATAGAAAGGTACATGAAGGGATAGGATGCACTAGGCTCAACCAAGGAATAAGGGCATTCCAGAGGAAGTGACGATAATTTTATTAGCTCAGTTGTAGGGCTTACATTTGTTTGATTTTTGGATTTTTTTTTAACTTTGTAAACAGCTATGAAACCAAAAATATGTTGTAGTACAATGAAAAACTAGTAACTCTTTCAGTAGAGTAGGCTGAATACATTCCTTATAATTTCTTGGTCAAGTATCTTTAGTGTACTAATGCTGCATTCAATCATATTTCTGAAATCCCTTTATCTGTCACTTTCCTACTTTATTTTCTTGTGTTTCTAAGTAACTTCTTAAAGTTTCTGCCTCCGGCTATGAAAATACAGAATCCAGAAGAGGATTCTGGTACCAGACTGTCCCTCCTACAGTAAACAAGTAAGAAACTAGACAAAATATGTGAAACAACAGCCTTTAGACCCTGGGCAATAGGTATTATATAACTGTAATCCCCACAGGAAGGGAAACAAGTAGGTGAGCCTTGTGATCACCCTGGCCTTCTGCCTGGAGGCAATTTTTGAATCATCCTGTAAAAAGAGGGGAAAAGCAGAACACAGGGGTCTCCTTGAGCTGAAAAGGCGAAGATCAGAGTTGGGAGAGGCTGAGGTGGCTGGAGTTTGTGCTGTTGAGTACCAGAAAGGAGAGATCCGATCGACACACAAAGAGTCCCAGAAGTCTCCATAAGGGTCTGCTCATGTCTTTGGACTCCACAAGGCCAACCAAGGAACAATGAACAGAGATAAGACAACTTACCGGAAGCTCTCTGGAGGAAAATAATTGCAGTACATATACCTGAGGAAAGAGTTTTATCCAAAATATATAAAAAGCACTTATAACTCAATAATAAGACACACAAAACAATTGAAAATGGGCAAATTATTTGAGGAGCCACTTCACAAAAGAAGCATGAATAGCTGATAAGTGTATATAAAAGTGCTCATTAGAAATCATGAAAATCCAAATTGAAGCCATAAAGGAGTATTTTACAGTTATCCATCATCACATACCCACTAAAAATGACCAAAATTTAAAGACTGACAATAAGAGGTATTGCAAAGATTTGGAGCAACTCAAACAGTCACACATGGCCGGTGGGAATGTATAGTCACTTTGCAAAACAGAGAGCTTCTTATAAGTTTAAACATATACCTAATCTGTGATCCAAGAATTGCACTTCTAGATATGTATCCAAGAAAAGTGAAAACAGAAGTCCACAAAGAGTCATGCATGAATGTTTATAGCAGCTTTCTTCATAAGAGCACCGAAATGGAAACAACACAAATGTACATCAGTGGGTAAATAGTTACATATTCATAAATGAAATAAACTAAGCAATTTACAATGAACAAACTACTGTCACAAACAACAGCAAGGATGGGTCTCAAAATCTTTATGCTAAGTGAAAGAAATAGGACACAAAAGAATATATACTATATGAGTCTATGTATAGAAAATTCTAGAATAAGCAAAATTAATCTATAGTATAGAAATCAGATCGATACTTACTTGGAGAAAGATTGGACAGAGTTCTATATATGCATTGATTTGGGTGATGTTTACATGAATATGGGAATTTACCAAAATTCATCAAACATTAGTGTTACCTTCAGGTAACACTGAGTTGCTCTGCTTAGCTCAACTTATTTTTTAAATTTCTAATTGCAAACATTTCCACCTACTGATCCACTTAAAAACAAACTTAAAACTTTAGTGGAAAAACATAGGTGTACTTTATTGAATTTATATAAAACTCAAGGATGGTTATTTTAAATATGTACATTAATACCCTTCTCCAACCATGAATAATTTGAATTCTAAGAGAAACACAGAAAAAGCTTTGGGGCACAATTAAAGGACACTTAACCTGTCGGAGGAAGAAGACTAGGGTCCTCTCCTGAGCTGGTGGGAATTAGCAAAGTCAAGTAGGATATACTCCCAAATTGACTTCTAAATCTGAGGAATCAGTGTGGAATAAGGATCAGGCAACCAGGTCATGATCAGAAGTATCAAAATTAGGATCAGAAATGAAGCATGTGCCTCAAAAAGGAATTAATGTAGGAAATACAGGAGATCTATGCCTGATGAAGGGCCAAGGTAAGAAATACCAATGGTTCCTCTTAGCAGAACATACAATATCATGATTTATTAGACTTATAAGCACAAACACGGTAATGCTAAAGAATCGTAACCACCAGCAGAAAATGCCAAACGACCCTGGTTATACTACTGTATTTACTGGTATCTCCCTTTCTAACAGCCTCTGATTGCAAGTTATCCTGTTTGCTCAAACTATTGGTTTCTACTCCAAGTTTGGTGTTCCCTGATTGCAGATCCAGAAAATATCCCAGAATATTTCTTTCTTTGCTACAAGACCATTTTAGAGTAGAGATCAAAAATCATTGTTACTACAACAGTAGGAGTCTACTGAAAGTTTGGCATTGAATTACTTGTGAGTATGCTAAATGATGAGCTATTTATTATTGAGAGCAGTATATTAGACTACAGCATGAATGTTCATCACCAGAAACACTTTCTTTAGCTATGAATTTCCATTCAGAAACACTTTCTTTAGCTATGAATTTCCATTCAAAAGAAACATTTTTTTTAAGGCCATGGATCATTAACATTTCAATAGACCAAGCTTAGATCTGGCAACTTACAGAAATTTTTCAGAGGAAAGGCACACAATCCAAGTGACTATCTTAATTACCTGCATCAGCCCAATTAATTTGTGGTGTATTTCAAGCTGAAACAAAGGCCCAGGAATGAGTCTTGCTGTCCCAACCTAGCCAGAGGATTCTATGAAGCCTCTCCCTCAGTCATTCCAGGGAAGAAAGACAATAGGATGTAGCTGAGCCCTCAGGGGCTTGGCACCCAAAGAAGTGGAGAGGAAGCTTTGCCAGAGCTCATATCAGTGTGGAAAATCACATCACGACTAGCTACACTAAAGAAAAACTCCAGAATGGAAGGAGCAGACTGTAAAACATCTGATAAAAGCAAAATTTTAAACGTGCCCTGAGGATGAGTTTTACTGACTGAATCAACAAATGTATAAAACTCAGAAACTCCTCAGAGATCTTTACTAGCCTCTTGATTTTATGTGGTTCCTTTCCCCTCCATAAGTGACTACCACAGGTACGTTCTAGAGGTGGATTCTGGGAGGATCCTCTGACAACCAGAAAGCATCTACCATCCACCAGGAAGCAACTGCGTGAGTGTCCTTACTCCATAAACTCTTTTCTGTTCGATCCCATGCATGTGACCACAAAGTCTGAATCAGGCCTGAGCTTGTTCTCTTTGAAGCTCTTGCTCTAGTTTGAATTGTTTCTACTGCATAACAAATTAATGCCATGTAACAAATCAATGCTTACATAGAATAGGTGGAAACCCAGACGGTATGTTTAGTAAGGATGCTCAGAATAACCATAACCCCAACATCTATAAAATCCCCACAAGTCCACTTGTGATGTCTGAAATTTCATCACCACAAGTTTACTTCTTTGGGTTAAAGTAGAAACATCAACTAACATGTAAAGAACATGTGGGCAGATAATTAAATTATTATTAGTCATCAACCACTATGAATTTTCCTATTCTAAATGTTTCCTAGGGGGCAGAAGTCCTCAAGATTTGTACATGAGAAGGTGAAAATATGAACCTTGTGCACCAACCAAATGGAGTGGAGCCAGGTGGGAGGAAGGAAGTTGGGGCAGATCAGGGTACTGAGGATCTTGAGAAGAGAAGCACATCAAGAAAACTAAAAGGGAAAATAAGCAATTGCCCAAGACCTATTTTACCTATGTCACAATTCTATAAATTATCTGACAAGGGAAAGGTCCATGGTTAGTATTCTTGGAGGAACAAAAGCCCAAGATGACCCTTCTCCAAACTACTCTCAAGAAATGACTGAGCAAAATCAATGAAAAAAATCACTGTGGTCCTTTGGGAATGGTAAAGTGCAGTAGCTTTACACCATGGTGTCAGGCTGGTGCTGACACCAGGTGCTGATGACCATCAGCTTTACACCAGGTGCTGGATGACCATCAGCTCATGTGTTAGAGAAAGTGTTCTTATATTGGAAGTCTGGGTTGGGCCAGTTGGGTCTCCCTGGTTTCACGTATAACGTATGTTTTATTGTAGAAGAAGAGAGTCAGAGTAGAAAACAATAAGGCATTTCAAAGCAAACAAATAAAACTGTACGTCTGACTTGGAATGCCTAATCTCTCAGGGCTCCCAACCTGGGGGTTGGGGTCCCCCCCACACACAACACCAAGCAATTCTTGGAACCAGTGTCCACGAACTCAACTCAATTCTGACTCTATCTATCTGGAGATAGCATCAGACTCCACAGGTTAAAGGTTCAGTCCTACAAAACTGTCCCCCAACTCCCACTGCAGACTCCAGTCATAAGCCCCAGGCTGTTACCTGTGCTTCTAACCAACTGGCTACAGATTGGAGGTTCCAATGACCTCCTTAGGTTCAGTTCATTTTCTAGAGTGGCTCACAGAACTCGGGGAAACACTCAGGTTCACTGGTTTATTAAAAGATATGATAGAGTATGCGAATCAACAGCCAGACAGAAAGATACATAGGGAGAGGTCCCAAAGGAGCTCCTGTCTTCATGGAGCTTGGGGCCCAGCTTGGTGACATGTGGAAGCATTCTGATTCCCCAAGCACAGAACCTCTCCGAAAAAGGACCAAAAAACTCTCCTCTTGTCCTTTTATGGAGGCTTCATTATTGACTGAGTCATTGGCCATTGGCTGATTCAACCTCCAGTCCCTTTCCCCTTCCTGCAGGTCAAGAATGTGAGACTGAAAGTCCCAACCCTCTAATCGCATGGTTGGTCCTCCTGGAAGTCCCCTGCCCTTGCATGGGGTCCAGAAGTCACCTTCATTAATAATAATACACCCATTTCACCTTTATGGTTCTGAAACATTTTTAGCAACTGTGGATGAAGACCAAAAATACCAGAGAAATACATTTTGGTCATCTGAATGACCAGATACACAGCTCTTACTAATCATTATAGTGTACCTACCAAGTGCCAAATGCTATCCTAGTTCCTACTCTCAATAAATTCATAGTCTGGCAATCGATCAACAAGTAAACCAACAAGAACAATGTGGGAGAAGTGCTTAAATGCTGGGTGAATCTAGAAGAGGGCCCCAAACCTGCTTCGAAGGAGGGTTCCTCACTGCCCACCTCCTTACATGTGAGTGAGGCTTAAAAGATGAGGGCTTATGCAGATCTTGAGGACGGTAAATTCTATGCAAAGGGAGTGGCCGTATAGTGCATTTGCAGGCATTGAGGCGGATAGGGGCATCCAGAGTGTATAATGAGTGAGGATAAAGGCCGGAGAGGCAGACACCAGGATACGTCGTCAGGTCGTTCTTACGTGCCCTGCTAAGGAATTCATGTGAGCATGCACCCCTGTTTGTATTTACACCCCCACCGTATTCCAGAGAGGATTTAAAGTGGCTGTTGTCATAGAGCTTGGATTGTATGATGAATGCAATTGAGTGTAATTGAAGGATTTTAAGCAGGGAATGACATGCTCAGGCATGCATTTAAGAAAGATTACTGAGGCAATGCAGAAAATAAATTGTAAGGGGTACAGGGAAAGGGACAAGACTTGAGGCAGTTAAGGCAGAATAGAGGCAATTACAATAATCCAAGGGAAAAATGATGCAGGCCTGAACTAATGCAGTGGCACTGGGGATGGAGAGGGCCGGATAGATTTGAGATGTACTTAAGATTGGACAGATTAATTTCTAAGCTAGTGGACCTAATGATACTTAACGCTATGGGAGTAAACTGAGTAGAAAGAAATTACTCAGGAAATGTGTCTTGATCAGGAATTTGAATAAGGGAGACAAGTGATCTCGGCAATTTGCCTGATATTAGAGAGCATTTATAGTGTAGAAATATACAGTTTCAAGTGCTATGCATTTACTTTGAATTTCCACTTGAATCATCAGCCTCATTTCTTTTAAGCACAGCCTTATTTCTTGCAAGGTACAAACCAGAAATTGTCTGACTGTCATAACTGCACTTGAGGTTGCTTTGTGCGTTTTTTCAGAGTACTGTAGTTACCAGCACCTCAAGCTATAAAAACACATCTCACTGTCAGGTCTAGTTTTCAGCATGCAGAAACTGGGGCAGGCAATTTTTTTTTCTTTTCCTTTGAAAGGGAAAACATCTTCCGAGTTAAAGCAAACACTTTACACAGGAGTTTAAAGTCCAATAAATTGGATTAGATATTGTACATGACACTGTTTAGTACACAACCTGGAAAGTAATTAGTTCTCAGTAAGTCTTTGTGGGATCTGAAGCCACTTTTTAAGAAGAGAATTTTAAGAATTATCATTGAAAGAACTGACTTGAATTCAAATGCAATATTTGAGAAATTTATATAAAATAGAATATGGCTTATAGAGAAATAAATTGGGGTGAAAGAGGTGGGATGAGAATGTGTTTTTGTAAATGGGGACTGAATTTAAAAGAGACAATAGTAAAGGTTTGGCCTTATGGAAAGTTCATGCTTTCCTTCCAAGCCTTTCAACAGGGGCGTAGAATTACTACCTAAATGAAAATTTAGCCTTTAAAACTATGTTCAGCTGAGAGCAAATTTTCTTCTTCTTCTTCTTCTTTTTATTTTAGAGAGAAAGCACACAAATGTGTGAGCAGGAGAGGGGAAGAGAGAGAGGGAGAAAGAAAGAGAATTCTTAAAAAAAATTTTTTTAATGTTTATCTTTATTTTTGAGACAGAGAGTGACAGAGAGAGGCAGAGAGAGAGGGAGACACAGAATCAGAAGCGGGCTCCAGGCTCTGAGCTGTCAGCACAGATCCCGACACAGGGCTCTAATATGTCAACTGTGAGATCATGACCCAAGGCGAGGTCGGATGCTCAACCGACTGAGCCACCCAGGCGCCCCTAAAGAAAGAGAATTCTAAGCAGGCTCCACCGCTCAGCACAGAGCCTGATACAGGGCTCAATTCTAGGACCCTGGGATCATGACCTGAGCCGAAATCAAGAGTCTGATGCTCAACCGACGGAGCCACCTAGGTGCCCCAAGAGTGACTCTGTTGTAAAATGTGTATGTAGCAGTAAGGGTTTATCCTAAAAACCTAAAGCTGGTTTAAGATTAGGTTGCTAATGTGTTCAAATCCACAGAAAACACACACAAAAAAACAGCTAAAATAGTTTTGAAAAATACCTGAAAGACTTTGATAAAATTCAAGAGTATATTTTTCTTTCTCCCTTCCTTCCCTTGCATCGTGCCGGCCGGACGTAATGCCGGGCCTTCAGCTAGTTTTCTGTCGTGAGTCTGGCGTTGCTGGCGTTCGGGCTGGATATGGAGGGGGCGTGGTCAAGCCTAGGATGGCGTTATAGAAGGGAAGTGCAGGGAGCGTGGGGGGGGAAGGTTCAGACGGAGTCGTTGGTGTCTGCAGGGTATGGGCTTTCTTTCGTTCGCTCTTTCTTTTTCTCTTTCTTTCTTCTCTTTCTTTTTCCCTTTCTTTCTTTCCTTCCTTCTTTCTCTCTTTATTTCCTTCCTTCTTTTTCTTTCTTTCTTTCTTTCTTTCTTTCTTTCTTTCTTTCTTTCTTTCTTCCCTTCTTTCTTTCTTGTAATTTAGAAATGGATGGAGAATTACTTAACCTGAAGAATGAGATCTATCCCAAACCAATAACTAACACTACCCAGAATGGCTAAAGGAATTGTCTGTGAAAGTTAGGGATCGAATATTGTGCCACTATAATTTAACATCCTCCTGGAAATTCTAGAAAACCAAATAAAAGATACCAATACTTAAAAGAAGGAAACAAAAGCATTGTTATTTGTAGATGGCCTCACTATCTATATAAAAGTGACTCACAATTAAAAATTGAAACAATAAAAAAATGGGTGGAAATAGAGTTTTAAGTAAATATAGAGAGTTAACAATTGTTCTATGTAATTTGACAAAAATAATTGAGGGAGAAAAGTAATATCATTGGCAATCTATTCCATTCACCTCATTTTCTCTTTTCTGAGTCAACATGCCAAAGACATATTCTGTTGATTTTGAAAGGCATTCATTTATTTAATGTAGTCATTAATTTATATCAAACACTGCTGGGTGTAACTATTGTTGAGGTACCATGATCAGCACTGGAGAAACCATGGCAAGTCCCTGCCATCATAGCAGAAGTACAGGGTGGTATGGCCACATGGGAGAGAGGACAAAACTAATCTGGTAGGTTAGGGTCAATTAATCCAAAGGATACATAGTGATTATTTAAATCCTTAAAGGGGTAAGACCATTGCAGATGAAAGAAAAAGGGTTAGAGTTTAGAAAGTGAGGGGTGCCTGGGTGGCTCAGTCAGTTAAGCGTCTGACTTCTGCTCAGATCATGATCTTGCAGTCTGTGAGTTTAAGCCCTGCGTCCAGCTCTGTACTGACAGCTCAGAGCCTGGAGCCTGCCTCAAATTCTGTGTCTCCCTCTCTCTCTGCCCCTCCCCTGTTCGCACTCTGTCTCTCTCCCTCTCAAAAATAAATAATAAAACATTAAAAAAGAAAGAAAGAAAGTGAGCAAGAATGTGGCCTAAAAGGGAAAGAAAAAGGCTAGATCCACAGAGCAGAATAAGGTCCTGTAGGGATTAGAATTGTATCAAGAGGACAATGAGAAGCAACCCAGGGTTCCAAATAGAAGAGATTGAGAGAAATGAAGAGATTGAGAGATATTTGCTAGCAAGGCTAGCAATTGTTCAGGGTGATTGGGTAGTGGTGCCATTGTCTGAGATAATGAACACGGGGGTGGGTGGACCCTGGAGGAAAGCACTGTTGATGGGAGAATGCACCTTGGCTCTGACTGCCCAGGTTCAAACCCATCTTGACCCCTTTGGATAAATCATTTAACTTTCGTAATTGTAATTATTTATTTCATTTATAAAATAGAGATGGTAGTAATAGAATCCACCTTGAGAGGATTATCTACAATTGCCCCTTTAATGTTTAGCAGAGTGTTTGCTAACATGACCAACACATAGTAGGTGTTCTTTAGCTTCAGCTTGATGATCCATTGTGGTGTCTAGACACATTTATTCCAAAGTGTCTAGAAACATCCAGGAGGAGATATTTAAGAGATATTTGGCTATAAAGGCCTGGACTTCTGGAAAGAAACTTGAACCAGGTGTGCATTTGAGAATCAACATGTACACGCACGCAGTATCTGAAACATTTTAAACAGTGGGAAAAAGATTGATTATTGAATAAATGGTTGTGGCAACTGGTTAGTCATTAGAGATCGAAAATAAAGTTAAATCTTTCTTATAATCTGAACTTATAAGTATAAATGGATTAAGTGCTTTAACCTAAAAAAGGAAGTGTTAAAATATTACTTTAAGATATGAAAATTCTTTGTAAACCAAAACCAAAAGCAAAAGCTATAGAAGAAAATATAGATGTATTTGAATGCATTGAATTTTTTTAACTATTAAAGCTAAAAGCCAAACATGGGAAGAAATACATAAAGAGTATCTATAATTAAACAAGGAAGGGGCAAACCAAAGTATGTAGAGTGTATGATCAGATAATTAACCAAAGAAGAAATATAAATTAAATCAACATTACATATTATTTGCCCATTAGACCAGCAAAATATCTTAACATTTGGAAGATTTAATGGAAGTTCATTAAGTTTTAGTGAAGATAAAAATAAATATGTATTCTAAGGCAGTAATTAGGCATTCTTTGCTCATTTACCAATAAAATAGTTCTCAAAAATAAAAAACACTTCTGTATTTTAAATTAATATTTATTCTAAACTTTAAAGATTTGCAATATTGTAAATATTGCTGTCCAAAACTAAAACTGTATCACTCTTTTACATTTTCTCAATGCAATCTAAATCTAAGAATTGTTTGACATCCACTGTCATTTTTTTTTTTTTAAATAGGCTCTTCTTTAAGATTTGGAAACTATACTTAGTTTTATTTCTCTTTGAATTTATATTTTTATTCCCCTTCTTTCATCTATCTTTATCCTAATGTAATATATTTTATACATCTACAACTTCATTAATCATGTTCTGATTTGATCATTTCTTATCTACAACAAAATTTAATTTGAAATTTTAAAACTTATTTTCTTTCCTCTGACCATACATCTTGTTCTGGAGTGAGTTATGTTTGTATTTATCACTAGTATATAAGTGAGCAGAGCTACGTACAATATTAAATATTTTAGAAATAATTAGTAAGCATAAAAAGTAAAATCGTAATGGATATTCATCTTTGTGGTAGGTGGAATAGTAGCACTCTCATATCTGAGACCTCTGTTACATTACTTAAAAGTGGGAGAAGGAAGTAGAAAAGTCACAGAGATGAAACGTTAGAAGAAAAGTCAAGAGAGATTCCAAGCCTGAGAGAAACTCTATCCACCATTGCAGGAGCTGAAGATGGGGAGGGCAGCGGAAAGTTGAATGAGGGTGGCCTCCAGAAGATAACAACCAGTAAGAAGATGGGGACCTCAGTCTTACAACCTCAAGGAACTATATTCTCCCAACAACCAGAATGAGCATGGAAACAAAATCTACCCTAACGTCTCCAGAGGGGAGATGTAGTGTTCACTTCAAAACGTGCTTTCTCAATTTTTGCAATGTGAACATTCTTCAGATCCTCAAATTCTGATTCCTATTTGCCTAACAATGCCCTTCATTTTTTTTCTCTCTCACATTTCTCCTCTCACTGGAGAAACCAAGCCATACCTTCAATATCTTTCTTAGAAATGTCTTCAGCTAAACACCCAACATCATGGCCCGCAAGTTCTACCTTCCACAGAACACTGGAACGCAAGTCTGCCAAGGTCTTTGCCTCTTTGTAACGAGGATCTCCTCTCTTCCGGTTTTCAATAACATGTTCCTCGTTTCCATTGCAGACCTCACCAGAATGTCCCTTAGCAACCACATTTCTGCCAGCATTGGGTTCATGATGATGTATGTATTCTCTGGCACAATAGGGGCTTCCCCCATAGGGCTCCTCTTTGCTCCTGAGCCCCAAGCAGAATCACCTTTAATGGTCCTAGTAAAGTCACCTTGCCACCAAATGAAATGCCACATCAAAGGCATTGTTTCAATATCAGGAGCAGCTTAAATTGTAAACGTGTCAACAAAGGCACCTGGAACTTTTCCCTGACTTCTTTGTGTCTCACTAGCCCAGACAGGGCTCTTAACAAAATACTGATTTAGGCAGAATAGTGGTCTGCTCTCTTGCTAAATATAGTACCTCACGCTTCTCTCATTTGGGTCCAATTCACTCTGAATTCCATTTTAGGACATCTAAGGCGAAGGGATCACATGCCGATTCTCCTCTACCTGTGTGAGCTGGGTAGCTTCACTGATAAGTATGGAGAGCATAAGTTTTGAGATCTTTCGGTGGAAGAAGACAGAACCTTCCGAGGCACGGAACACGCCAAAGACAAGGCCCTGTGGAAGAAAGTAAGTCTCAGAGTAGTGAGGGGAGAGCCGAGCTAGGGATCCACAGGAGTAATCCAGACAACATCTGGAACCCAGCCCTGTCTCCCCCACTAGTTAACTGTGTGACTTAATCAAGCCCCTTATCCTCCGGAGTTTCTATTCCCTCTTCTATTGAAAAAAAAGCAAGGATTAGATTAGATGGCTTATGAAGAGTTTTTTTTCTACTTCTAAAATTCTGCAGTTCTTAATACATTCAGACATTCTTACACGTGTTCTGACTACTAGAAACCCCACCTTCTTTTAATAAATTCTATTTACTTGCAGGTGGTTGGACTACTAAAAAAAAGCAAATTGTTTAAATAATGTCTGACTTTTTGACTGGCTTGACTCCCCTAACGGGCCATATATATAATTTTTTCTCCTAGGTAGTGATTTTTTAGGTACATCAATCAAGCAGCCAGCATTTATTGCATGGAGCTAATTAACTTTCAAAATGACATTTTCATTTGTAACATTGGTTAAGATTTGAACTCAGATCTCATCAATGAAAAGCAGCTGCACTAATAATCCAAGCCCCTAATTCTCCCCGCTTAGCCTCACCATAAATGTGTGATTAATCGCAGGTTTAAGGGAGTTCTCAGTTACTGTGAAAACAAATCATTACCAGAAACTGGCATTCCCAATTTATTTTATTTATTTTATTTTTATTTTTATGACTTATACCCTATTCTCCATATTTTCCATATGTTCTGGGTCCTTTTCATCCCTTCAGGACCTTGTGAAAAGCTCAGCTCACCCCATTGCCCAATGGGTCATGATAAACAGGAAAATGTTGTGATTTGCTCTCCATTTTTGCATTTCAAAGGATGTAGAAATATGAGCACTTTCTAGGAAGAGACCAGAGAACAGTGTGTTCGACAGCAGGACAGAGTGAAGACAGATAAATGCAGTTACTCCCCAGTTCAGGTCAGTACCACAAACACGAATGTCAACTACCCGTTAGATCCAGAGACGTGAGCGGTTGGGAACCTGGGAGGGGGCAGGGGGACTTGATGCTGGCTTATCTTTACGAAATTCTCATTTACTTCTCTTTTTTTTCTATTTGAGGGGAAAGTTATATAGGAAAACTAGACACACAGTTTGACCTCTGTTCTCCTGTTTGTCAAGCACCAAAAGTCATTAGATGAATTTTACCATTTGGCGAGTATTTGAGGGATATTCTGATTAAATAAAGTTGGAGGGCACTGAGGCACTCATCAAGTTCATGGACACCAAAGCAGGGAGGACTGCCTTGGGAATCCAGATGGAAGAGATATGTCTTACTAAGATGCTAGGGACAGAGACGACATTTGGTGCAGTCAGTGTCACCTCTGTCACCTGCCTCTCAAATCAGCAGCTCGGTGTAGATCAGCATTTCCAGGTGAGGACCAGGAAGGAATTAATTTATTTGACAACAGTTCACAAGACTCCACAGCAATATCAGATAAATAGGCTGGTGAGTGTATGTGAGTGTGTGTGTGTGTGTGTGTGTGTGTAACTTATGCCTTACACATCAAAATCTCCCAAGTCCTTGAGTGTTATAAGGACACCTTTTCAATGATATCTACATATCTACATAAGTTGCCTCTCTCTTATGAGGAAGACAAGGACCTCTCTGCCTAAATGGGTGACTTTTCTAGAGGAACTTAGACTTATCATAGTCACTACTTTCTCCAAGTTCCTGTTCTTACTGAACTTTCCTTTATCCATGTCTCATGTGACTGCTCCCTTTCCCCCCTCCGCCACAATATAAGCCCTGAAAACACATCCCCCTTGCCCTGACCTTCCCCCAAAATCACCACCCTAAGCCAGTTCTGTATAATGAACACATAAGGAAGTTTGAAGTTAAACAATGAAACAAAGTAGTTCCATTGCAAGATCTCACAATAACCAACTGAGCAGGTCTTCCTGTGAAAATTCCATTGGCAGATCCCATATCAGGAAATTTCTCACTGGCTGTCTCTTTGCCTTATGTCTCAGGCCACTGCCCTATTGTACATTTCCTTCTTTCTCCCATGGCCAGCTTCCAATTCCCTCCTCCCCATGCTGATTTGTTTCTTCTTCAAAACAAGGGCGCCTGGGTGGCTCAGTTGGTTAAGTGTTTCTTCAAAATAATGCAGCCCTCCCTCCACCCACTACCTCAAAGGTTTCCGGGCCACTGTTGCCTGTCTTGAAACTCAGGTTGTTCTAGAGACAAAAATGGCTTTACTTTGTCTCAGGATCAAATTCTCTCTCTCTCTCTTTTTTTAATGTTTATTTATTTTTGAGAGAGAGAGAGAGAGAGCAGGGAAGGGGCAGAATGAAAGGGAAACACAGCATCTGAAGCAGCCTCCAGGCTCTGAGCTGTCAGCACAGAGCCCGACATGGGGCTCAAACTCAAGAGGTGAGATCATGACTTGAGCTGAAGTCAGACACTTAACCGACTGAGCCACCCAGGCACCCCAATCTCAGGATCAAATTCTTAGGCATACCAAGCTCCCACCTCCAGTCTTTGCAAGTAAAGAAGAGTAATATGAAATGCCGTCTCCCAGTATGAATTATATGAGCTCCCTGGAAGGCAGAACTGTCAACAGTCAGGTCCCTTTGTGTTTTGTTTTACTTCTTACACTGTAATTTGTTTGTCACCTAAGGTCACTCTCACGTGTATTCACACTCTTATGTTCTGTTTATCTCTTGTTCTCTCTCTCTCTCTCTCTCACTGTTCTCTTTTACTTACATATTCTCTTTAAAATTCATACACTGGTAAACATGGGCAATCAAATGAATTTGTCAATTAATCCTTACTCTTTCAGTGTCTCCAGTCAGTCTGAGATAAGGGGGAAAAAAGAAAGTCACAGAAAGCAAGAGACAGGAGGGCAAAAAGTAGAAGTCGTAAGCAGGAAAAGGAAAAGAAAAAGGTAAGTAGGTGGAGTCTTAGCGTGTCTGACTGCAGAGGATCAAGAAAGCAGTGGAAAAGCGAATTCTAAGTGAGTGGGATTACGCCCTGCAAGCGGCATATTCCTGCTTTTGGCTCAGCCCTGGATCATCCCTGGGGTGGGGGTTATATGCTGACATAAACCCGTGTACACAGCCAACATGTCCCTGTAGAGACGTCACACAGACTCATTCATTTGTATCTGCGTTTCTTATAAGAGCTGCCCACTCTCCCTGCGAAGGATGACAGCTGGAGGGGAATGAGGTTGTTAAGATAAAAAAAAAAACCAAAACACACAACACCAATCACTGACCTTGCTTTTATAATTTTTTTCTCTTTAACTTTATCAAGAAATTGTAAGAAATTTAGCCGGTTCTCCATGCATCAACAAAGAATAGCTTTATTTTTATGTTTTCCCTCTCCTTCTAGCACAATGTAGACCAGAAATTGGGACTGTGGAAAGGATATTCCAAACATAAAGATCAGGGTCCACGCGTCTGGGTGAACAGGAAGCTGTGTCCCCAGGAGGTCTTTTCTTATGACATTTCCAGCCTTATAATTCACTTTTCTGAGGTTTAGCAAAGTAGCCAGAGTAGGTAGCCAAAGCCAGGGGTGTTAATACAAGCCAAACCTCAGCCCCTTTCCAAGGCTCCCTCCGGTGCCTTCCGAGCTCTCGAACAGTTCCTCCACCCTGAGTCGCCACCACCCGCTTTGAAACCATGGCTTTGGAGAAGGTCATGCCCACAGACACGTCTTTCTCTGTGTGTGACCAGCCTCTGCCAACTTGTGGTGAGACCTTGCATGCCAAATGTAACCAATTACAGGAGTCCCCATCCTGTGGCTGAAGGCATCTGTTTGTGGGAGTAAATTCCCTGCATGCTGGGATTAGAGACCACTGGGCTCCCCAGGACATCTGGAAGAGAGTCTTCCCAGAGCTGGCACTTACCCACGGTGCGCATTATTGTCCCTTACTGCCAGTATATACAGCTGTATCTTTTAGAAAAAGGCCTGTGAAAGCATTAGCCACCCGAAAGAGGCTTCTGGGCCACCCATTATCCAGTATTGGATACTATAGCCTTCAGGGAACCTGGGAGAAAAAACCAGAAAATGATAGTAGACTCAAAAACAAAATTGAGAAATGACTTGAAAACTGTCCCCATATTAGAGGGCAACAGTTTTTCAGGTTGATCATGAAAATTCTCAAGTCTCTATCACATCAATTTCCTCTTCTGCAATTCCATGACCGTTTCATTATCTCTCACTTGAATTCTCAGAAAACCCTGCCAGTGTTCTACTTTCCTCTAACATCTCCGTCTTCCAAATTATCAAGTTACCTTTCTGAAAATAAACATCTAATAAAGTTCCTTGTCTTTAGTGGCTCTCTATTCTTTGGTGTAAATTGCAATTTAAAAAAAAATTCTTTTCATGTTTATTTATTTTTGAGAGACAGAGACAGAGTATGAGCAGGGGAGAGACAGAGAGAGAGAGAGGGAGACACAGAATCAGAAGCAGGCTCCAGGCTCTGAGCTGTCAGCACAGAGCCCGACTCAGGGCTCGAACTCATGGACCGTAAGATCATGACCTGAACTGAAGTTGGACGCTTAAGTGACTGAGCCCCCAGGCGCCCCACTTGCAAAATTTTTAATACGTGCCCTTCTTGCACGTTGGGATATTTTCATTTCCCCACCCACGTTGGGTGCACTCATGTCAATATTCCACTGCACCTTCTAGTACCCCCTCTGAAATGTTCTTCTGTCTCTTGTACTGGCAGGGTGCTGTTCCTCCAAAGACCAACCAACTCCATCATCTGCTCTGTAAGGTCTTTAGAGCCCTCCAAATAGAGCTGCTTCTACTTCCACTCGGTTTTATCTTCCATTATGCATACCTCTTTTATAAACATGCATCCTGTTGTAAACTACTGACATCCTAAGTCAATAATTTGGATCCTGTAATGTAAAATAAATTCAAGGAGAGTATAGACCACATTTTAGATCCTAATATAAGCCATGGCATATAAAAAGTATTCAATAAATATTTGATAGATATCTGATGAAAACACAGAATTAATAAATGAACAAATGGCTCATTCAGCAAAACTAATGGAAAGCATGTTTGGCATGGATAACGTAGAACAGTGGTTAATCTACACATAATTCCGTGCAATAACATATATATGTAGAATGACACAATTTATATAAAATTTAATATACAAATACACATAAAATCCCAAACTTTACATTTTCTTTGGATATATACATGCAACTTGCATTTTTTACTGAAAAATATGACTTGAAGGTCTTTTTGGGTCAGGTCTGCCTGTATTTGTTTGGTTTGGGTTTTTGTTTTTCTTTTTGCTTTTTTAATTCTTCCTTTGGATTCTGTAGATGAGGTATATCCCAAATGTTTTAGCTATCCTCCCTGACTGAAAGGTGGACTCCCAATTTTTTTTTTTTTTTTCACTATTAGGAGCAATTGCCGCTAAGGGATCCTTGAGCGGATATGCATCCTTATACACATACCCATGTTTTCCTTCAAGGTGACACGTGAGAAGAAGAATTGCTAGGTTATAGGAAACGTACATTGTACATGTCAATCAATTCTACAAAGGTGGTTTACAAACATAGCTGCTTCTTTTTTTGTAATTTTTTTAAGGTTATTGATTTATTTTGAGAGTGTCGGGAGGGGCAGAGAGAAAGAGAGAATCCCAAATAGGCTCCACACTGTGAGCACAGAACCAGATGCGGTGTTTGATCTCACAAACTGCGAGATCTTGACCTGGGCTGAAATCAAAAGAGTCAGATGCTTAACTGACTGAGCCACCCAGGTGTCCCTACAAATGTAGCAACTTCTATGTACCCTCACTACATCAGACATCTCAATGATTTTCTTTCTTTCTGTTGTTCTAGCCTCCCACTGCATCTCCACAAAATTCCCTATTTATATAGTTGACAAATTTAGTTTCAGATATTTCTTTTCTCCTTCCTTCCTTCCTTCCTTCCTTCCTTCCTTCCTTCCTTCCTTCCTTTCTTTCTTTTTCTTACAATGAATGTTTATTAAACTCAGCATTAAGTTCCTCTAGCATCATTGGTCACCTTTGATTTTTCTACCACATTATTTCCTCTTAGATCCATCTTCCTTATTGCCAGTATATATCTTCTTATAATTCTTTCAGAATTCTTTCAGGAGTTTAACTTATTATTCATATGATGTCTTATTATTCATATGTAGAAAACTAGTTTCTTTGCAAACTTATGCCTAAATACCACTTGGTAAAGAATTACAGGCTAAAAGAAATTTTCTTCCAACATTTTCAAATTTAAATATTGTCCAGCATGTAAAATGGTCATTGTCTTATTGCATTCATATTGATGAGAACTCTTATGTCAGTATGATTCTCCATCTATTGTAGGTAATCTTTATTTTTTTCTCCTCTGATAGTTTTTAAAATTTTCCTCTTGGTTTTTGACATTCTAAAATTTTGTTTTATCTTAGTGCGTGTTTATCTTATTTATTTTGAGAGGGGGTAAGGGCAGAGAGAGAAGAAGAGAGAGAATCTCAAGCAGACTCCACACTGTCAGCACAGAGCCTGATGTGGGGTCCATCTCACAAACTGCAAGATTATGACCTGAGCTGAAATCAAGAGTCAGATGCTTAACCGATTGAGCCACCCAGGAGCCCCAACATTCTAAAAATTTAAATATAATATACCTAGATGGAACACTGAAGGTTGGCAAGTAATTTAAACACTTCTAAATATTTGGATGTTTTAAAAATGTAAATAAATAAATAAATAAATAAATAAATAAATAAATAAATATTTGGATATCTTATGTTAGATGGATAGACCATCGGAATGATGAAATACTTATTGGATTTTATTTTAAAAATTTTTAATGTTTATTCTGTTTATTCATTTCTGAGATAGAGAGAGACAGAGAGACAGAGACAGAGTGTAAGTGGGAGAAAGGGAGAGAAAGGGAGACACAGAAACTGAAGTAGGCTCCAAGCTCTGAGCTATCAGCACAGAGCCTGATGAAGGACTCAAACCCATGAACCACGAGACCATGACCTGAGCTGACATCAGATGCTTAACCAACTGAGCCACCCAAGTGCCCCTAGACTTTATTTTAGATTCAATGTCAAAAGATACAGAATAACTGAGTTCTGAATCCAACTCTATACTGACAGACTCATGACTATCGTCTGGACTTAAAATTTCTCTGGGCATTACTTTTCTCTTTCTTCATCTATGAAATAAGGAGGTTATAGAAAATATCTCTAAGATCCTTTTCAGTTATAAAATGGTGTGCAAGGAACTCCAAGACTTTACAAACTTTAAGAGATTTTATATGGTTCTTTTTTCTTCCTCAGGACAATGATATTCCTATCAAGACAATATCAAATCTAAACTATCCCAATCATATTCTTACCTATTATAACTATTTCACTGAAGTGATTTCTCGATGTAAGAAATCTCTTAACTCCCTTCTTTGTGTTTCTTTTTATTGCAACTACATTTCTTTTGAAAGTATGACATTAAAAATCAGGAGAATACATGAGTATAGGAATGTTGTTAAGTGTTTCTTTTAATCTTGGAGCTGAGGAAGAAGGGAGTGTGTATAGGTCAGTGAATTATAAAGAAGGATTCTATGTGAGATGCTATATATTCCAGCTTTTGCCAAAAGAATACTTAAACATTCACAAAGGGAACTCTAGAAAGCAAAAGGTTTCTCCCTCCAAAAGGCATAGGAGCCCTCTGAATTAAAGCTTCCGACCTCTGAGTACCGGGCTGCCCCTGATTAAAAACAAATGGAACATGTGCTATGGAGCATAAGTCTACCTGATTTATGGTTTGGAAAATTAAGTTACTATTACTTATGGGGCTTGGAAGCAAAGGCCCAATGCAATAGCTAATTGAGAGTAGAGAAGGGGTATATGCTGAAATTGGGAAAATATATTTTAGAGAATGGCTGAGTGAAGACATCAGGGTATGTAATTAAATGGCCTTAAAAAAAAAGTCACACTCTCAACAACCTCTTATATCAAACAATTGGAATGTGTTGGTTTTATTAACTGGTCCTTCTGCCATTGGTTCCATCACGCTGGGTATTGCTGAGTTAGCCTTTCCTGTTGACTGACTATAGTAAGCATATTAAAGCTCCCATTACCAGGGAAATTCTCCAATAAATACTCTTAAATTTTTTTTTAATGTTTATTTATTTTTGAGACAGAGAGAGACAGCACGAGCAGGGGAGGGACAGAGAGAGAGGAAGACACAGAATCCAAAGCAGGATCCAGGCTCCGAGTGGTCAGCACAGAGCCTGACGTGGGGCTCGAACTCACAGACAGCGAGATCGTGACCTGAGTCGAAGTCGGCCACTTAATCAACTGAGCCACCCAGATGCACCAATAAATACTCTTTAAAATGCAGGCAGTTATTATTATATTGGTAAACTACACCAATGTCTTTTTCTAGGTTCTCAATAGTCACAAAGTAAATTTTGATGAATTTTTGGACTCCTCAAATGAAGTTCCAATAGATCCTAGGAAGGAATTTTGTTTTCATAGGAATTAGGGACCAGAAGTTTCTGCTGTGAAAGGTTAAGTTCTGGGAGACCCGGAGGAAGGAAAAGCATACACACCACCCTTGCTACCAGCTCTCTTCCCAGTGTAAATGCACTTCCCAAGCAGCTCAGTAAGTTGTAGGGGAAGGAACTAAAACATCAGTTATTTCTTACCATTGAGCTGTGATGATATAAGTGATAAAATTGGCGACATACCTAGAACCTTTTAATTTTAGTGGACAATCACACATTCCAGCCTGATTTCTGCAATTTACTCAAACAAGTACTAAAAATATTTGAAAATGACAGGTGATGCTGTCTAATCATAAGAAGACCACTTTTGGGGAGCCTGGGTGGCCCAGTCGGTTAAACGTCCGAATTCGGCTCAGGCTGTGACCTCGCACTCTGTGAGTTCAAGCCCCTCATCGAGCTCTGTGCTGACAGCTCAGAGCCTGGAGTCTGCTTCGGATTCTGTGTCTCCCTCTCTCTCTGTCCCTCCCCCATTCACGCTCTCTCTCTGTCTCTCAAAAATAAAATAAACATTAAAAAAATTTTAAAAATAATAAAATGCATACACTTTATTTGATAGTTGTGGTTCTCATCTGCAGGTGATTTTGCCCTCCAGGGAAAACCTGGCAATGTTTGGAGACGTTTTTGGTTGTCAAACTTGGGGCAGGAGGTTGCTGCTAGCATCCAGAAGGTAGAAGCCAGAAATGCCACCAAACTCTCTAAAGTGCAAAGGACAGCCTCCCCACCCCTAAAAAAAGAGTTATTCAGCCCAAAATATCAGTAGTGCCATAGCTGAGAAACCCTAATTGAGAGAAACCTTTCACTACTCAGTGTGTAGACTATTAGCTCAATAAATGATAATCCATGGACACATAAAGCAAATGGAGAGATTACTAAGTATTACTCTTAAGTGGACTCAATTTATAAAAATTTCAATTTACACAGAATTTTTCAGAAGCACATTTATTGTTGAAAATGAAATATAGATGTACAGATTTAAACTCACCGAACAAGAATGGAAACAAAGCCCAGCGACAACACCACCATCTAGAAAGGAAGCATCTTTCCAACGCCTGGCCTGGCACTGTGTCCACAGTAAGAACTCAACAAATACCTGCTGAATGAGCTTTTTAAGAAAATCAATTAGCTACTTAAAACATGTAAGAATAGGTGTTCTTAATAGTTTCTGTAATTTCTTTTTAATGAAGATCTAAAATGGCCCACATAAGAAAAAAAAAAGATCCTTCCTACAGAAAATAAATCCTCATCTTTCCTTAATTTAAATAAGGATAATTTAAATAAGCTTACATCTTTAAAAATGGTTTGGTTTTGGGGTGCCTGGGTGGCTCAGTCGGTTAAGCATCCAACTTCAGCTCAGGTCATGATCTCACGGTCTGTGAGTTCAAGCCCCACGTCAGGCTCTGTCCTGTCAGTTCAGAGCCTGGAGCCTGCTTCGGATTCTGTCTGCCTCTCTTTCTGCCCCTCCCCCACTCACACTGTCTCAAAATATGAATAAACGTTGAAAAAATTTTTTTTAAAAATGGTTTGTTTTTAAGGATGTGGATTTGATTGAAAAGGTAAATAGTTTTCTGAAATACGCTGTTTCCACATACAGAAACATTTGTGTGACCTGGGGAACATTCCTCCTCTCCCCAGGCTGTGCTGCTCTGGGACCCTCATTTCTCTATCAGTCACAGTTGAGAATAAAGTCTTAACTTCAGCTCACTAGCCTGAGGTAACGGAGATGTTTCACACCGACTAATTAGGGGCTGGCAGGTAACCCATCTAACTAACCCCTGGGATGGAAAACACATGGTTCATAAATTGTTTGGTTCTACTTCCTGCCCCTCTGACTCAGAGATGCTCACACATCAACTGCCCATCCACAGGTCTCTAACCTTTTGGGGTTTGTGGTCAGGAATTTTGAGGAAGGCAAGGAAGCCAGAGAACAGGGACAAAGAGAGAGAGATCCAGGAGAGACAGCAGATCTGCCATCAAAGTTTTCAGACTTTCATTCACATGTCTTCTCCTACAGTCACATAAAGATTGAAATACTGTTAAACAAAGAAATGCTAATTAAACCTATCTAGATATACATAAACATATATAGAAAACATGTTTTACACATTCTTGGTCATCTTACTTAAATTGATGATTCCAGATTAGCATAACTTTGCTTTATTATAAAGGATTTTTTAAAGATTATAAAAATAAAAGAAGAATTAAATATTAGGATAATAAGATTGGGGGGGGTGCACCTGGGTGGTTTAGTGGGTTGAGCGTCTGACTTTTGATGGCTGACTTTTGTTGGCTAAGGTCACGATCCCATGGTCATGAAAACCAACCCTGTGTCTGGCCTACTTGGGATTCTCTCTGTCCCTTCTTCCCCACTCCTGCTCACACTCTCTCTCTCTCTCTCTCTCCCTCTCAAATAAAAGATAAATAAATAAAAATAAATTTTAAAAAGATTGGAAATGAATGTTAAAAGTGTTGTAACAAGGGCCACCTGGGTGGCTCAGTCAGTTAGGCATCTGGCTTCGGCTCAGATCATGGTCTCATGATTCCTGAGTTCGAGGCCCGGGTTGGGCTCTGTACTAACAGCTCAGAGACTAGAACCTGTTTCAGATTCTGTATCTCCCACTCTCACTGCCTCTCCCCCACTCACACTCAGTTTCTCTCTCTTAAAATAAACATTAAAAAAAAAACTTTAAAAAGCGTAACAAAACAAAACTTCTATCTACATTCCTATCTATTTTTCTATCTATCTTATCTACCTATCTGTCATCTGTGTGTGTGTGTATGTGTGTGTGTGTGTGTGTGTGTGTGTGTGTGTGTACATATTCTCTATGAGATAGAAAAAATATACTAATGTTTATCCCTATGGTCAATGATACTAATCACATTTTATTTCTGGCAGTCTAACCTGTACTTGGAAATCAATTAATGGCTGCCTGATGAAATTTAAGTGTGACTTAGGGGTGAAAAATAGCTGTGTTGAGAGAAATGCATCATGCAAACTTAGAGAATTTTTAAAAACTTTTTTAAATGTTTATTTATTTTTGAGAGAGACAGAGCATGAGTGGGGGAGGGGCAGAGAGAGAGGGAAACACAGAATCTGAAGCAGGCTCCAGGCTCTGAGCTGTCAGCACAGGCCCAATGTGGGGGTCAAACTCATGAACTGCATGAGATCATGACCTGAGCCAAAGTCAGACACTTAACTGACTGAGCCATGCAGGCACCCCAAACTTAGAGAATTTTTTAAAAATGATTCAGATGGGCTAAATGGGTAAAGGGGCATTAAGGAATCTACTCCTGAAATCATTGCTGTACTACATGCTAACTAACTTGGATGTAAATTAAAAAATAAATAAACTATTTAAAAAAATTATTTCACAAAAGCAGCTGAACCTGACTTCACCTGTGAGCCACATATTGGAGCAAAGGAAAGGGCCAATGGGCACTTATTTATTAAAATAGTGAATAAATAAGTCAGGTTTATGCTGTGAGATGTTCAGTTGAATAAAAAATAAGAAATTCAACCTACTATCTGCTTGTTTAATAAGTTTAACCATATGAAATTGCTGAGTTTATAGAATAAACAATAAATATCAATGATTTTACATGGTTTCTTATAATGGTGTCATATGTAAGAAAGAAAAACACCTTAACTGAAAAATTTCCATATCTCTTCTTACTTTCCCAAATTATCTGTGAGAATCTTCAAAACTAATCCTGTCTTCCCCCACCATTGTTGTGGGGGACATCTTAGAAATAAGTTCTTCTGCACTAGGCATCTACAATGAATTTCATTTCAAGAAGGAACTGATCACTTCTGGATTCATCGGGATGGTGTGGGAAGTGGGGCTGGGGATCCACAGCCATAGTCATACAAAGACATGTGATCAGGACAAAGAGAATCAGAACAGGCAGCACTCACAGAGCCAGTCTCAGTTCTAACTTTTTGACATATTTAATCTCAGAAGAAACCAATGAGGTGGCATCATTATTAGCTCTATTTTATAGATGTGGTGACAAAAGCACAGGATGGCTAAGTAACTCTGCTAAGGTCACCCATTTGTAGATGTTGAGACAGGTTCACATCCAGGCACTTTACCAGGCACTGCATTCCTCCCTAAACAGCAGCCTGTCCTTCCTCTGCCCTTTACTCTGATTCACCTTTCTTTACGGTATTTACACTCACCTGATGAGTAAATTTACACGGGGTCTTGTATTTGTTGTTTGTGTCTTCCTGCTAAATATGAGGTTCTTAACTGTATCCACTGTGTCTGTTTCATCTGTGGAGGCATCCTCTGGGTTTAGATATAGGAGATACTAAATACATAGTTGTTGGAATAAATTATTGTGTGAATGAATGAATGAATGAATGGCATGCCCCACCCTAGACTAAGGAACAAAGAAAGACTCAAAGCACCGAGTCATCCAATTTAAGAATAAGTTCCTTATCAAATGTGAGTCCCAACATAAGGGATTGGGGGCCAAGCCTAAGGACATTCAAGGGGCAGACTTGAGGGTGAGGCTGAAGAGGGTGTTTTCTGCCCTGCCTGGTGGGAAGGGCATGGTGCTAAGCCAGTTGTATCAAGAACATGTGCTGTTCTTGCCTGTGTGCCTGGTCTCTTCCAGCACCACCAAACCTTGAGCTCAAGTTCATCTTTCAGCTGCTTTCCAGCAGAGCCTATGTACTGAGTCATGCATACTCTCTCTCTGATGAGTTTCCAAGAGGATTGACCAGGATTCAGGTTTCACCCTGTGGCCCCAGATCAAAAATTTCCCCATGAAATCCAAATAGCCCAAACAAAGATTGAACCCATGCCTCGGTCCTAATTAGCACCAAAAGGTGGCCAAAGTTCCACTGGAAAGGGGAAGTAGAAACGGGTGGAAGGTTGCATAATTGGATGTGAAATGTTTCCATAAATTTAAATGAAAACTATTTAAACACATTTACACTTTTATGGATAATGATTCCAAATGCTTACTAAAGCTGCGGAAAAAGAAAACAAAATCAATGTTAGACAAAAGATGAAGAGCATATTCTTTTTCCATTGTTTTAAATGAAGTGGAACATAAGGGGGAAATCTTAATAGCAACAGTTAATACAAAGTGCGACAAGCATTTGAGGGCTTTCATTGATGGCTAACGCCAACATAGACTCGATGTACGCTTGCCTATGGAAGCATATGTGGAGGAGAGGGGCCAGAATTTGGGTGATGATGATCATTCTCATCCCTTCATCCCCCAAGAGAAGGGTATACTAGAGCTGGAGAATTTCTTATCCCTCTTTCGGTTCAGGGTACGGAGGCCTCCATGTATCGTCCACACACAAGCATATATGGAAATCAGGATATATTAAGTGTAGAGACCACATTTGGTTCCTTAATACCATAATCCCAGAGGTGAAACAGCCAGGGGAATAGGCACTAGGCAGAGTGGAGTCTGGAGTACACTCCTCCATCTGCACATCCAGCCATTAGCCATTCAGCAAAAATCCACTGAGCCCTCATTCAGTAAGAGGCAGGTATGTCCTACCTGCCTGGGATACAAGGTTGATGTGGGCAGAGTCCTCTGCCCTTAGCACTTGACAAGTAAAAATGGGAGGAAACAGACTAGTGAAGAATTATGGTCAAGTTTGTAAAAGTAAACATGGCATCGCATAAGAACCTAAAGGCAGGGCAAGATTGCCTGAGTGGAAATTACAGCCTTAGCGCCAGATGTGCAGTCCAGACACTGTATATAAAAATATATAGATCTGAATTTTGAAGACACTTGAGCAGGGCATAAATGCTACAGTTTGCCACAGTCCTTACCCTGCCTAATCAGCCTTTATCTACTTGAGTGGTCATTGCTGGTGACAGACTTTACTGAGTTCACAAAGGACTGAAGAAGGCGAAAACTTGCCTCAATGTTAGCCATGTTGAGGCTGGGAGGGGCCTCAGGAGAGCAAACCATCCATGAAATGGAGGAGAAACATAAATAAAAGCACTATTGAAGAAATCAAAAGTTCAGTATTTCTACAAAGGGATGGTAGGTAAGAAGCATCTTAACCACTAAACATTTGGAGTGACTTCTGAAATGAATTACACACTTAAAACATCCATTGCTTATCGATCTCAAACAAATTTAAAAAATTTTTTAATTTTATTTATTTAAATTTTTAGTCTAGGATCTGACTCAGGGTTGCCAAATAGAATACGGGATGCCCAGTTACATTTGAATTTCAAATAAATAACAAACAATTTTTTAATACAAGTATGTCTTGCATATTACACGGGACACATACTAGGGAAAAAAAATGTCCCAAATAGCACATGGGATATACCTACACTAAAAACAAAAATCTAGGGCACCTGGGTGATTCAGTCAGTTAAGCGTCTGACTTCAGCGCAGGTCAAGATCTCATGGCTCTTGGGTTGGAGCCCCGCATCGGGCTCTGTGCTGATGGCTCAGAGCCTGGAGCCTGCTTCGGATTCTGTGGCTCCCTCTCTCTCTGCCCCTCCCCGACTGGCACTCCGTCTCTCTCAAAAATAAACATTAAAAAGAATTAAAAGTAAATAAATAAATAAACAAACAAAATAAAAACAAAAGTATTGTTGCTTATCTGAAACTCAGGATGAATTGGACATCCTTTGTTTCTACTTGCAGAGCGTGGCAGCCCTAGCCTGCATACTTGAGAGCCCCCTCAAGAGTATTCCTGTTTCCATCATGGAGCCTTCCATTTGGCAGACATTCAGATGCTTTGGGAGAGTCTTGAGGAGTTCTGGTGGGTACACAGTAACTTCTTTTAGCCCACGCACTTCTTCCTGTTTAGTCCGTAACCCCTTGTCTGCCCTCTTATATCTCTCCTTATTGCATCCCACTCCCTGTCCTGGGGCCATGCTCCCAGACACCCCTGAGAGCAGGGTAAGGAGGAGAGTGGGTGGCTGGACAGGTAACTCTGAGAACTTGGAGGCCAAGTGGGAGAGAGTAGGTAGGTAGAGAGAGAGTAAATTGTCAACAAAATATCAACAGCCTGCTGATGGCAGCTTGACAATGACCATGTTGCTTTCATCTAAAGGAGAAGTGTGGGCCAAAACCGTTTACGTGCCATCCCTGCTCTGGTCTATTGAGGGAAGCCTTCAGAAGAAAGCTTGCTGGGCAGCCCATCTCTCTGGATGCAGCTCAGTTACAGGAGGGACGAGGTGCCCCTTTGGACATAATTTACCCAACCACGTTATTCCTCACAAGCACCCACTACCAACCTCACGATATGGTTGCTGTCTGGGTTCCAAGCAGTTGACATCTTTACAACAAACATTTTCCACCTTTTCTTTAGTCCAGCCCCTGATCCTTGCGTGAGCTGTCTTCAGAACAGAGCAGGGAGGGGCTGACTCTCAGATCACCAGAGAACCCAGCTCCCTCTTCCAATGCAGAATTAAAATTTTAATCTGATTTGACCCAGTTATTTGGGGAATCTGCAGGCTTGTCGTGAGTCAGATGGTTAAAGCTGAACTAAGGGATTTGGGTCTGTCTTTGTGAAGAAGATTTAAAAAAAAAGTGGGAAGAATTTGCTTTGTTTCTCCTTTTTTATGCATCCCACACAAGAAATTGCGCTATAGACATTTAGCAATGCGCTTGGTTCAAATAGCCAGGCTGGGCATGGAAAACAGACAATAAATAAAAGATCCTCTCTCACCAAGTGGTTAGTGGGCACTGCTTTTTCTTTCTTCTTTCTTTCTTTCTTCTTTCTTTCTTTTTTTTTTGGTCTTTGTCACTAGCCTGGTGTGGCTAGAGGAGTTACAGAAAGAGTGAAATAGAATTATTTTCTTTTAAACCAAAGAGTCCTTATGAGCAGTCATTCAATTAGGATGAAAGAGCAATAGATAGAGCTTTAGGAATGTGCCTAAAGGAGAAAAGACCACGTGTATGTTCTATGGTTCGTTTTGAAGTCCCTGTGATCTAATTCAATTTTTACTTCTTTTAGTTGTAGAAACAGCTTTTGCTGACCAATGTCTGAAAGGCACAGCCAAAGGACTCTTGCTTGCTGGTTTTAGGAGAATGATCCTCAAGGTGATTACGAAGGTGTACTCTCTAAAGTAAAAACCTGGGTAGCAGTACGTTTGTCTGTGAGCTACTCGGGTATTTCAGATGGTTTCTGTTTGTGGTTACCATTCCCCCCTTTTCTCCTAAGTGCTGCAGGTAGATTTTCAGGTGAGAGCAAGTTCCTTACTCAGATAAGGACAGGATTCACCATCTTTGGTATGTAAATCACCTTTGCCTCTAGTCCAAGAGGACATCAAGGTTAAAGGATCAGAGTATCACATTCCTTCCTTCCACCGCCTGTCAACACCAAGAGACCAGAGTGTTAGAATCCCATTGGGGAAGTCAGCAGTGGGATTGAGACTCCTAAGGAGAGAGTCATTAGTTTCGTGAACCTCATGCAGCACATGGAATGGGGTGGGGGTGGCATTTCCTCCAGTGTTGATGTCACAGGCCTGTTTGTTATAGGAATTCTCCCACTCTCTGTCTATGAACTTCATCGCAACCCCTGCTGAAGAGGCCCCACAGGCCAACAGAGAGGTGTTGTTCCACTCTGGGCAGGGAGACGCCCAGGCTGTGCATTTTGACCTTGGGCAAGTCACATAAAACGTTGGGGCTCCGTTTCACCATCTATAAAACAGGAACAATTCTACCTGCCTCTCCCACCCTCATAGGGTTGTTTTAAGGGCAAGATGTTGAGGTCATCAGTTTAAAAGCATTCAGAAGTAAAAATTAATGCAGCTTAGGCATTAATATCATAACTGTTGCCCCCATTCTGATATCAATATCAACACCCATTTATTTTGTCAGCGGATAATTGTGTAATTGCCCCCATGCGCTAACCATATGCAATAAACATGCTCCCACCTTCTCACTGACTATTCCTCCACCCTGTAGCATCATTGCTGGTTTCCTCTCCCCCTTGAAGATTTGCTCAAAGGCTGTCTTCTCAATGAGGCCTGCTCTGACTATTCTATTCGAATTACAACCTACCCTGCCACCCCCAGCATTCCTGGTACGCCCTGGGCTGCTACACATTTTTCTATAGAATTTATTCTTCCAACATACTATAAAGTCTGTTATCCTTAATATAATTATGACTGAAGTAATATATTAAGTTGACATAACATCATTTATTATGTTTATGATCTATTGCCTGTCTCTGTTTCACGAGGGCAAAGATGTCTGTCTGTTTTGCTTATTAAAATATCCCAAGCTTATTTAGGACAGTGCCTGGCACAGAGCAGACCCTTTAAAAATATTTGTTAATTAAGTAATTAGTTGAAAAATAAACTTGTGCACATCTTTGAATATCAACTATAAAAGCTCCATGTTTCTTCTCCTAGAATCCAGGGTCACTCACTTCCTTTTCTCTTTTTTCAGTTTCCCTCTTTAATTTAAAAAAAAAAAATTTTTTTTGAAGGAGAGACAGAGTGAGTGGGGGAGGAGCAGAGAGAGAGGGAGACACAGAGTCCAAAGCAGGCTTCACGCTCTGAGCTGTCAGCACAGAGCCTGATACAGGACTCCAACTCACAAACTGTGAGATCATGACCTGAGCTGAAGTCCGACGCTCAACCGACTGAGCCACTCAGGCGCCACTCCCTCTTTAATTTTTAAACGTATATTTATATATTTATTTATTTTGAGAGAGAGAAAGTAGGAGCGGGGCAGAGAGAGAGGGAGAGAGAATCTCAAGCAGGCTCTGCTGTCAGTCAGTATAGAGTCTGACACGGGACTCAGTCTCACAACCGTGAGATCATAACCTGAGCTGAAGTCAAGAGTTGGATGCTTAATTGAGCCGCCCTGGTGTCCCTTAAATGTCACCTTCTTAGTGCAACCTTCTAGGCCCACCATATTTAAAATTGCAACTTTCCGAAATCACTAGGATTGTGTGATGCCATTAACACATAAAATACTGTTGGCTAATACACAATGCCAACTTCAGAAGTCATTAGTTGAGAGAACTCTAGAAACTTGTGTTAGGAAATTGATAATAATGAATGCTGTGAGCCTGGAAACAGGCTCTCTCTGTAGAAATCCAGTCCTCAATTAGATTCTTCGGTTACCATTGTGAACAAAATTTTCATCCCTGATTGTCCGTTACTAAAGAGAATATACAGTCAATCTGCAGGACTGAGAAGCACTGAAGCAGGTTATTGGTAAATAAAATAGACTATTTTGATGTTATCAGGCAACTACCTCTGAGGAACTAGAATGCCCAAAAGCTCTGAAATTGAACAAATCATTCCTGCCGTAACTTTAAGAATAGGAGACAGTGTTTTCAGGATTAGACCAAGGAATTTAAACTTTGGCCGTGTTTCTACCAGACATTTGTTGTGTGGATTGGGCTAACTCACATATCATCTTTGGGCTTCTCTGGACTCATCTGTTAAGAAGAAAGGGCATATGAAATCATAACCCTCCTTGAGGCAAGGCTCACACTTCTTCGTGAAAAACTTCTCTTCAATTTGAGGAAATCCCATGGAATATCTCAAAGGGTACTAGGATTATACAGAGAACAAAGCCAGAAACACAGACCACTGCACAATGGCCAGAAAAGAGGCCTCAGGATGCACCATTTCTGTGAGAAGGTATGATTATGGACAGGGTTCTCTGATCCTTTCAGTGTCTCCCACCTGCTGACGTAGAGATACTTGGACCATTTATCAAGAGGTCCCATGGTGACAACAGTAAACACCTCCAAGACATTGTGATGTGAAAGCATGTTAATAAAGCAAACATATCCCCTTGGGTCACACTATGTCACTCTCCAACTATCTTGTAAGGAGTAAGGTATAAAACACAATAACCATAACGATGCTATTGAAAGCATAGGTCAAGTTCACACAGTGAAAATGAAGTAAAGAGGGAAATTGAATATGTTTTCAAAGATTTCTAGATAAATGCGGAATTTGCCACTCATTGTCTAAGCAATCTTGTCCTAATAAACCCAATTTTCTACAAATGTATTCCAAAGGGAGAAATCTCCTGAGTACCTCCATGGCAAATGCCAGGAGCTGCTGAAGTAGCATTGCCTAACAGCCCCTAGAAAAACCTGCCAGTTGCCATTCCTGATAGGTTGAACATCCCTTGGCCCAAGACCCAAGACCACATTACCCAAGCAACCTGTCCATCGGGGAAAGACCAAAGGCTGGTCAAATCATAATAAGGTTTGTTTATGAATTGTATACCAGAGTGGTATTTTATTTTTCTCATTCCACTTGGCAAATCTCACCAAGCTCTAGGTATGCAAAGCAAATTGGGCTTTAAAGAGTTACTCCACTAAAGCTTTCAACAACATGGCAACTCACAGAATCTCATTAAGTTAGAGATCTACTAATCAAATCCTGCTGGCTGGTAAACTCCAACCGAGGTTATGGAAATAATAGTAAAAACCATGCACAGCAGCAGGCAACCAATAATCTATTTTCTGTCTCTTATACATTGGCCTTTTACTGACATTTCATATAAATAGAATGAAATAATATTTATAGTTATTTATAGTTCTATACATGTCTTGTACATACGACTTCTTTTATTTAGCATAATATTTTTAAAATCATCCATACTATAACTTGTATCAGTATTTTGTTCCATTTTAATGCCAATAGTAGTTTATTATAGGGGATACTCCATACTTTGTTTATCTCTTAATTGATTGATGGACATTTGGATTGTTCTCATTTTTGAAGTTTTTATTTAAATTCCAGTTAGTTAACATACAGTGTAATATTAGTTTCAGGTGTAGAATTTAGTGATTCAGCACTTACATAAACACCCAGTGCTCATCCCAGCAAGTGTCCTCCTTAATGCGCATCACCAATTTAACCTATCCTTCCGCCCACTTTCCTTCCAGCAACCCTGAGTTTGTTCTCTGTAATTAAGAGTCTGTTTTATGGTTTGCCTCTCTCCCTTTTTTACCACCTGTGTTCATCTGTTTTGCTTCTTACTTTCCACATATGAGTGAAATTATATGGTACTTGTCTTCTCTGAATTGTTTTACTTAGCTAATACACTCTAGCTCCATCCATGTTGTTGTTAATGGCAAGACTTCATTCTTTTTTATGGCTAAGTAATAGTCCTGCGTGTGTGTGTGTGTGTGTGTGTGAATATATATGAAAAATATATATATATGTATATCTTTTCACCAGTCGATGGGCTCTTTCCATAATTTGACTATGGTTGATATGCTGCTATAAACCTTGGGGTGCATGTATCCCTTCAATTCAGTATTTTTGTATCCTTTCGGTAAATACCTAGTGGTGCAATGGCTACATTTTGGGGTTCTTGTAAATAACACTTTGTTAAATATTCATGTACAAGTCTTTGTGTGGATAAATGTTTCCATTTCCCCTGGGTAAATATCCAAAAGTAGAATCATATGGTAAATTTATATTTCAGAAACTGCCATATTATTTTCCAAAATGGCTGCACCATTTTACATTACCATCAGCAATGTAGGAGCCATCCAGTTTTTCTGCATCTTCACCAACACCTGTTATTATCTATATTTATCATATTAGCAAGAATGTTGAAACTCAGCTAATCTTTGGGTCCACAAAAATTGACATCTAGACATTCTTCGTGTGACTAAGTATACAGTACAAAAAAAAAGAGTTATTGACAAATTACCATAAGTGTGTGAAGACTTAAATATCTCCTGATATTTAATAATCATTTCCTCTGTTATCAAATTTAAAAGCCCCCAAATTACAACCTGTCATTTGCTTTACTATTTGAAAATTATCTACTGTTCGTCTCTCCCCTTCTTCAATATGTGATCACCTCCAGGGTAGCCTCGTATGAAAGTTTCCATTGCAGCCAAGAAAAAATAACCCAGAAGTGGTGGAAGAAAAAATGACAAACCAGAGTTTTTCAGCAGACACACAAAAATTATGCAGCCTGATGTTTCTAAAAAGGAAATGGAAACAGTTCAAGACCATAGCAGCAAAATCTAGGCTGCTGAGTTTTGGCTTCTCATTTCACCAGTTACCAGTGGCTCCACTGAAATAAAAAGGTTAGTCATTACTCAGTGGAAAATTTTGTTAAAGGGAAAAAAAATATATACTAATGGAATCTCTTGTCCAGACCACAAATTACTTTACAAGTGACAATTAATTAGGACCCACAACACATGCATAAAGCCGTTCTGCCTTATATTGTAGCAAAGACTTGGTGAACCTTAGTTTATTTCTCAGGATGTAACACCTGGGAGAGACTACTGGGACATGGATGGGAATTTCACCAGAACTTTTATAACAGATAAAGGCCACTTATCACTTTGTGGGCAAAGACCTTCCCTGTGTTAAGCCACTTAGAGAAATAGCAGAATAAGTCAAATGGATTTGCCATATGCTATCAAAAGCTCATCCTGTTTGGGGACATGGATTAAGTGAGACTCTCCCCACTTATTTTAAGGACCTTTAATGGTTTTTTTTTTCACTCCAGATATCCAACTTTGACCAACAGTAGTTGGTGGCAATAGTGGCGAACTCTTCAATTTGCAGTGCATCCAACAATTATTGAACACCAGTTGTATGTCAGTCATTGAATTTCCTGAAATTGTCGATTAAAGTATTTTTTTAGAGTTAGTGTCACAGCACTAACGTTGCCAGCAGTGGATGGTGACAGAGTTGGGTGCAGGAAGCAGAAGAACGGCAAGATAAAACAAGAAATTAAATCACGGAACCTTTGTAAAATAAGAGAAGCAGCTGAATAGGGAAATTCTAACTCCCATTCCCTAGGATTGTGACATCATTAGTCAATCCACTCAATACCTTGTGACGTTGGGGTGTTCTCTTCCCCTCCAAATCCAGAACTTTTCCAAGTTTGGTCAATGCCTGAGCCATCAGGCCAAGGGCTATTTTCAGCTCCACCGGCTCCCTTGTTTTGTGAGTTCAGCCCAGACAGGAAACCACCCAGTCTGGGAGGATTCAGTTAGATCCCCAAAGAGCACACACACTCAGGTGTAAGGACCTTCAAGGCAGAAAGGGATGTCCCAGTTAATCTCCACATGCCGCTGAAGAAGTGAACAAGCAGTCACTGTTTCAACAAGGGATGAACACTTTGATATATGTGGATATGGGCATGTATGTTTGCATATGTATGCAAATGCAAGGGATAGATCTGGAAGGTATTTCACAAAACAAATCCTGCTGCTCCTTTCCATGTAGACTCCCCAGTCCCTGAGCCTGGATTTCCACAGGGAACTTGTGGAGAGCTGAGAAATAGTTTTATTTCAGGAAGATGTTTTATTTTGATGAAATTGTCACTGGTTAAAAACGTTCTGTAAGAGAAGTAATATACAGTAGATTTTGTAGACAGGGAAAAAACACCTGTTGTGTACAAAGTTTTGGTCTAGACTTGGGAGAACTTCTTTACGGTGTTCCTGACTTAATCGTTATCTCCTGTCATGAGGAACAGAGCTTATCTGAGGCTCCAGTTAGTTAGTCCATCTGAGATGCCTGGCCCTACCAGGGACTGTGTGGCTTTAGAGGTAAAAGAGGAGAGGGAGAAGTCAGTAGGGCTCATCAGCTCTCCCCAAAAGTATATGTAATATTTGGGATATACATATGCCAAGAGATTACTCATTGCTCATCTGAAAGTCAGATTTAACTGGTTTATTGAATTTTATTTGGCAATCCTATCATTGATACCCATCAGTCATTCATCTTTATGCCATGACTTCTTCATGGGCACTCTTTGTCTTTTTTATATTTATTTCCCTGTAGGCTGGGAACAGAGTAAATAATCTAATGTTCACTGGATGAATGGATAGAAGGATTACTAATATAGCCAAAATTGTTAATAAGACCAATTATCTTATAATAAAAAGTTCAAATTGAAGTTAATTGATGAGGCAAATGTCAATCAGATATTTCATTTGCATGATTTCAGGCCAGACTATTTGATGCAATGGTTCCTTTCTATAATCGACAGGTTCATATCTGAGTTGGTGTGAATTATTTTCCTGTAAGGGGGAGCCAAGAAGTTCCACTGAACCATGGGTAGCTAACATTTATTGGATGCTTACTATGGGCCAATGTATATTTATAGTAACATGTAATTCTCTTAAAACCCTACAAAGTAGGAGTTTAGCCTTCTTTCATAGCTGAAGAAGTGGATCACAGGGAAGTTAAGTAATTTTCCCCAAGATCACACAGCTGTTAGGTACTACTGGAATTTGAACCCAAGCAGTCTGGTTCCAAAGCTGGTCTACTAACTATTCAACTATACAGCATATCAAATTGAATGATACTATATATTCAACTATGCCAATTCCATAGCTTTTGCCACTGATTGTTCATGCCTCAGCCCTCTTCATCTACCAGACAATACCATTCTTCAACAGACCCTGTCAAGGTCCTTTCTTTCCACAACTCTCTCCCTCCCCCACCCTCCCACCCACACCAGTATGCCACAACCAACAATGCAAATGACTTTCCAAATGGTGGCAGTAATATATGAGAGGAAACTTTCAGTGGAGCTATGTTCCAAATTTAAGAACTTCTCAAGTAAATCCTCCTTCCACTCCCTGCCCAGAAGAGAAGACAGGGTGCAAAAATAGAAGCAAGTAATATAGTATGAGATTTCTTTTTTGAACTTTCTGCTGATTGAGTGGGGAGGGGAGTGATTGGGGTACGGATTTTTCACACTGAAGATTCACGTCCAATAGATAAACAGAGACCAAGAAAACCAGACATAATTCACTTGATTAAGGATGACTCAGATGATCTCTAGTGATTCATCTATATTCTGGGGGAGAAGAACATTTTTGGAAAGTTCCCTAAAGTGATTTCATGTAAAGGGCTATACAAATATTAGGCTATTTTATCTGCATTTGATAGAGATGTAATGTATCTTTATTATCCAATTTAAAACTAATATTTTAGGTGATGACAAGTTGAGAAGATTGGATCCACAGAACTGGGACTGGAAATTATCAACTGGGAAAATCTAATCCAGCTTGACTGATGACTGGAAAGAACAGGGGTAAGGTTGAATTAACATTTTGGAAGGCCAGTTCATCAGCTGTAATAAGCCAATTTCAATAGGAAAAAAATAATGTGTTAAAGCATGAGATCCTTCAATTAGAAAGAAGAAAAAATACTACAAAAAGCCAAATAACAAGAGACATTTCCAGAGAAGGTTGTTCAAACTGTGTCCTAAAATCCATTTTTAGAACTGCTTTTAAGGAAAACTATTAAATAATGGTCCACCTATAGTGACTGCAGTAAAATTCTCAGTAGGGAGATAAAGATAGCCAGAATGATGCTCTATTTCCTAAGATTCTTTGAATTTCATATCAAAGGGCTTTCAGTTCAATCTCAAGGGTTTTCCAGTGAATGTATTCATTTCTGGGCCATCATCTACCTATATCCACCCACAGAAGTCCACTAGACTTTGGTTTTCTGGGGATTGGGAAACATAGCTGAGGGATCTACCACTTTGGAGACATCGAAAACCACTGTCACTGCCTTTGGATGTCAATGCCCTACGTTCCTCAGTCAAATTACCAGAGGCCTCAAATCCATATCACTCCTGACATGCTAACCACTGTAAGGAACAACAGACATACCTGTTTTGCACTCAGGCCAGGCCCAGTAGATATAAGCAAACCCAACAAGTGGCTACAGTGGGGTATGTAGGCCACATGTGTAGACATCTGGTCATCAGCCAGGTGTGTTGATCCATTGCTTCTCATCAGGATGCAAAACCTCATTTTACTCAAAGCAATACTCACATCTTGACTTCTGGGTAGAGGTAAGGCATAGCACGCCAATCAAGCCCCAGTAATGAGACTGTGGAATCTCTGTGCCTTACTTACCCCCTTTGAGGTAAGGAAACACTTTAGGAATCTTATCAAGGAGGATTTGACCAGGGGATGCCACTGTTTATACTTTGGATCTGATACACTCTCAAGTAAAAGAGCTCACCTCATGAAGAGATATCAAGAAAATTTCACTCAGAAAACAGTGATGGAGCAGTAAGGGGACAGGGATGGAGGACAGGATAGGAAAGAGAAGAGAAAAGAAGGAAGAGAATAGAAAAAAGAGAGGTGGGATTTAAGGAAGGAGGAAGATGGAACAGAGTTAACGAAGCCTTGCTCTGAGGAAGACTCTGACCCGCCACCAGGTCTATGAGGAGCTTGCTAGTGTGTATGTGTGTGTGTGGGGGGGGAGGGGGGTTTAAGGCTCTGTTTCATTAAGACCAGGAGTTGGGCAAGCTTCCCTCCTGATCACTGGGCCAATATGTTTCTCTATTATTGCTACCATCGAGAAAGAAAGAAAAAAAAATATTTGGCATCATTGCTTAGACAAATTTACATTTCATTGTGGAAGAGTCATGTTTGTTCAACTTTACTCAGTTCCAATCTGTTCTAGCTAAACAACGTTCTTATCTTTCTTCCCCATTTTTGTAGGGGCAGAAAGGAAAAGAGAGAGAGAGGGAAGGAGAGAGAAAGGGAGAGAGGGTAGGGAAGAGACAGAGAAGGAGGGAGAGAGAGACTGAGACAGAGAGACCAGTAGGGACACGCATAGAAACTCTTAGGGTCTCTTGAATTCTTCCCAACCCCCCTCTGAAGGTGAGATATTTCCTATGTGTGTAAAAAGAATTTGAATTTGGATTAAACTGTTTCTCGATTCAGTCATGGTTCTAATATTGAAAGAAAATAGGGACCCAGTATGGCTTAGGTTTTATTTTTTAAGATGAAAAGTCTTACATGAGGCTGAATTCAACACAAGCAGAACTATCTTGGTTCCTATCCAAAAAATAAAGCCTGATTTATAAAATGTCAAAAGAACCTCATTTCAGAGCAATTGTATCCATCAGACTATTCAATGTCTTAAAATTCGAAAAGAATGCTCACGGAATGTTGCAAGCTAGGGACATTATGGACATTGGATATTATGTCCAATTAGGGACAGCACTTATACCCTCTGAGGTGCCTGATGGCTTGGGCTCCGCCCTATTGCACCTATTTGTGTATTTTCCAGTGGGACAAAACAGTCCCCCTTTCAGGATGACTTTCCCCTATCAATCTGCAAACCGTAGAAAAAGAAAGACAGCAAACCTGGAAAATATAAATCTCATCTTGGAAGTTGGCATTTGAATATGTAACCAAAAATCTAAATAAATAAAGTGGGGCTGCGAGACTTCAGTTCAAACCAGAACCAATTGCCGAAGTGCCTTATCAGGTATGATCCTAGCCCGGAGATGGAGGTAGAGTGAGTGAAATAAGCGAGCTATAAAATCAGATCCTTGGAGCACGCAAACCCACCCTTCTCAGGTTCTTATGAATTTGGAAAAGGTCCACTGCATTTGGAATTATGTGACCTAAAAAAATGGTAACTATTGACTTCATTTTTCTTAAAAGTATAGATAGATATGTGTACATGTATAGCTCTACAAATACACATTCCAAATAAATTAGGAAATGATATAATTAGTTTAGCATGGTGGTTACAGTCACTTGAACAACAACAAAAAAGAAAAAAAAGAAGAAAGAAAAAAGAAAAAGAAAGAAAGAAAAATCTAAATGCCTGTTGCCCGTTTCTGTAAACTAAACAAGGAATTGAAAGGACTCCACATAAGTTTGCCCTATTAATGCCTTCGAGTTTTGAAAACTGAACCTCTTCCAACCTGGTCAAAAATGACCAACATTGATTTGGCCAAGTCTTTGAATTGTAAAACATTTCAGAACATGTTTGGATATTCTCTACTATTTGTCCTATATAGCCAGAAAATGACAATGCAGACAGGAAAGTAGAAGGAAAAGAAGAGGAAAGAGAAAAGAAAAAGGGGAAAATACATTATGATATAAGAAAGAGGTGATGTATTTCTACTAATTACTGCCAAGAAATTCCCAGCCTGATCCCTTCACTAACCATAGTGCAATGTGTGTGGCTTAAATCCAGCACCCCCCGCCAACACCATTTACCTAGTGAATGATTCTACCCCAGATCAAACCCAAGCTCCATGTAGCACATGATTTGAACTTAAGGGGGATGGAAGAAATCCACTGTATGCTCTCTTCTACTTGATTAAAACTGAACCCCAAATCTTTTTCATTTTATTAGAAATTCCTGAAGAACTGATTTGAAAATAACACATTGAAACCTGCCTCAAGTTGAGAGGATATAATTGTTGGGTATTGTACATTTTTTTCCCCTCAGTGAATTTAGCTGCATCCATATTCACATCAGCAGAAAAATCGCAAAACAAGAATTCCAAATTGACATCAGTAAATTAATGCGAGAAGTGTAAACTCTTATTATTTTTTTAAGTTTATTTATTTATTTCGAGAGAGAGCAAGGAATGGGCAGAGAGAGAGGGAGAGAGAGAATCCCAAACAGTCTCCAACTGTCAGCCCAGAGCCTGACGCGGGGCTTGAACCCACAAGCTGTGAGATCATAACCTTAGCCGAGATTAAGAATCAGACACTTAGCCAACGGAACCACCCAGGTACCCCAAACTCTTATTTTAATCAGAACTTTTCCATGATCAGATGCCCACCCCACCCCCACCTAATCCAATACTGCTTCATGCTGAACGAAAACAAACAAAAACAGAATAAATGTCCAGAACCAGGTATTTTCTGGATGCTGCTGGGGAAGGTGGTAAACAAGACAGACACATTCATTGATTTTTATGGATTTTACATCTAGAAGGGGAGAGAGCCAATTAGCAAATAATCACCCAGATCGTGTTAAGTACTATAAAAGGAAGATACTGGGTATCATGAAGGCACAGAGCAGGTGGGCCTAATTTAGATAAGGAGTAGGGGTGAGGTGCCTGGGTGACTAAGCCTATTAAGTGTCCGACTTCAGCTCAGGTCACGATCTCACTGTTTGTGAGTTCAAACCCCGAGTTGGGCTCAGTGCTGACAGCCCAGAGCCTGGAGCCTGCTTCAGATTCTGTGTCTTCCTCTATCTCTGCCACTCGCACTCTGTCTCTCTCTCTCTCTCTCGAAAATAAATAAAAATTAAAAATAATAATAATAGATAAGGAAGGAGGAGGAAGGTATCGGCCAAGGTCTGAATAGGTTGCTGTAAAAATCTAAATTTTTTGCAGACTCAAAATCACATAGATGTGGCACACAAGACAACTGGAGTGAGCAGGGGAGTGACGTTTGATTGATTCAATAGATTTTTAATTTTTGTTCTGTTTAGAAAGAACATTTTTTTTTTCTCTAGGTAGATGGGATGCAGGATTCCTTGGGAAACACATAATCAACAGCAAGAGAGAGCAGACAGAGGTTTCTTGAACTAGAAGTCAAAATAAGGCATCTACTTTAAAACCATGGAGTAACTGTCAGTGAATTTCCGCCATTAGGTGGGAAGAATTCTCCCTGTTTATGTCATGGTGAAGGGACATTGGGTGACAGCAGCAGAACCTCACCCAGAAACCCCAATGCTGAGGCAAATGCTTTCTGTCTCTTTTACAATTCTCAGGAGCCCACATCCTGTTTTCTCCCAGGCCCTGAACTCATCTACATAGTCAGACCAAGCCAGAATGTTCCTTCCAGCTCTGGGTCTCTGTGTGAGGCTGGGAACTGTTTCAGTAGCAGCTTGGCGCATCAGAGATCTACCAGAAATGACGTGATGCAAGAGGGGCCCCAGCTCCAGGCGTCAGTTAAATTCCAATGATTGACAAAGGCTACTTTGCACTTTGAAGTTCCATCTGCAGAAAAAAATATGAAGCCCTCTTCCCATCTTATCAACAGGAGAGCCATGACCTGCACTCAGACTTCCTGATTTCTTGCCCAGAGTCCTTCTCAGAGTCTTTATTTTTATATCTGTGGGCAGCAGGGGGAAAAAATGCACTTTCTCTTTTCCAAATTTGAGGTTAGTAAAACATCATGCACCCCTGTTTAAACTGCAGTGTCACTTTATACAATAATTCTGTATTATTAAAAATTGACCAAGTTAAATGACTGGTAAAATATGTGGTCCGGCACCAAACAATTGCTGTGTGGTTTAAGTGCATTTCCAGTGCCTGACGTCATAGAATCCCCCATGAGAGTCAGGAAAATGGTAAAGTTATATTTACCATTGTAAGAGTCATCTTAAGTGTATGCAAAATGCATCTAAGCTTAATAAGCTATAGGTAGAAAACCAGTCAGGCTAAAGGTTTCATTTAACTGCCCTTATGAAGTGCTCTGAGAACAAAGGATATAGAATCACAAATTGCACACTTGGAAACATCATCTAGTCTAATCCTTTATTAAGTACTTAAATACCTCTAGTGATACAGGGATTTCACTATCTAGAAACAGGAGTCTCACTACCTCCTAAATAGCCAGTTAGACAGCTTTCAATGTTAAAAGCTGCAGAAGGTTTTTATCTTGAGGAAGTCCCGATAGTTCATTTTTCCTCTTGTTTCTCTTACTTCCGAAGATCTGCTGGTAAGAAATTGCTACGGCCAAGGTCAGAGAGGTTTCTGCCTGTGTCCTCTAGGCTTTTGATGGTGTCCTCTCTCACATTTAGGTCTTTCATCCAAAAATGCTGATTCAAAGGGGAGCTTGCACCCCTATGTTTATAGCAGCTCTATCAACAATAGCCAAATTATGGAAAGAGCCCATATATCTGTTGACTGATGAATGGATAAAGAAGTTGTGGTACATATATTGTGGAGAAGAATAAGAAAAAGAAAATAAGATAAAAACAGAGAGGGAGGCAAACCATAAGGTACTCTTATGTTAAAGAACAAACTGAGGATTGCTGGAGAGGAGGTGGGCAGGGGGATGGGCCATATGGGTGATGGGCATTAAGGAGGGTACTTGTGATGAGCACTGGGTGTTATATGTCAAGTGCTGAAGCACTGACTTCTACTCCTGAATGCGATACTACACTATATGTTAATTAACTTGAATTTAAATGAAACCTTGGATGAAAAAAAATGGTAAAACCTGCAGTCCAGGAGAGCAGAAAGAAAGAAAGAAAGAAAGAAAGAAAGAAAGAAAGAAAAAGGAATGTGTGTGTTTGGGGCCAGGCAGGGTGAGGGCATTGCCCATTTAATCGTAAGAGAAATACTGATGCTATGGGTGCATGCCAAATTTAATTTTAGGGGAGGGATCTGTAAATGCTTCTTGGAGGAAGTAACCCAAAGATGAGATCTTACAGTCAAATAGATGAAGTTTGCTGTAGGCAGAGGGAATAGAGAGAAGTGATTCCACCAAAAGAAATGCAGGTACCCAGACCTGGAGAAGTAAGACTGCATGATGCGTACCAAGAACAGAAGGATCACAGTGTGTCTGGATCCCCGATGGACAGGCAGAAGCTCGATAGTGACACAACTGAAATGGACTCATTTTTTGCCATTGCTGTTGTCACCTGGACCCATCCTTCTTTAATGAGTTAGTTAACTTATTCACTGATAATTTATTTACAGTGCCGTGTCAGTCACCCCACAGGAGCTTGATCTACAGTGTCCCTGCCTCAAAGGTGTTCCTTGTTCTGGATGAGGTGAGATAAAGAGGACCAAGCAATGTTTAAAAAAGCAGCATAAGTGCTTTGAAGATGGAAGATGGTGTTGTAAATGGGTCACTTCTTTCTAAATTAATCTATAATTAATAGATATGATGAGTGCCTGCCCAATCGGAGCACCAAAGGTATATTTTGAAACCTGAAAAATAAATTAAAGCTTACCTGGAGAAAAAGTGTGCAAAAAATAACCGATAAATCTCTGGAATCAAATACAAGCAAACTGGATTAGAGAACTACCAGATAATAAAATGTATAATTAATCCATAATAATTTAAAAAGGGGGTGTTGGTGGAAGAATAGACAATTGGCCCTCTCATCACTGTCACCCTGCACTTAAAGTGAAAGTTTAAAAGTCATTTAAAATCTCCAATGGTGGGTGAAAACAGAATGCCATGGTATTTTTTCTTCCTTTAATTGCTACTAAGATTGAACATTTCTCTTGCATGTGTTGGCCATTTGCATTTTTCTTTTGCAAATTGTCTATTCATTCCCTGTGCCTATATTTCTGTTATTTGGGATTTTATTCATGAATTTGTTTAAGATCTTTATGTTTCAAGAACATTGAGTTTGGGTGGGATTTTGTTGTTGTCGTTGTTACACAAGAACCTTTGCATCCATTTTAATTTGTTGACACACCTGGAGACTTACTCTTTACCTACAGCTTCCTACAGCCTTCTGGATATGCATATATGCACACTTGCTTATGAATATGCATGTACGCATACTTGTCTACAATATCATCCTTTCTCTCCATGATGATGACAAAGACGATAAGGCAACTGATAGCCAGCAAAACATTATCATGGCATACTTCTTGGGACCCAAATTAGCCGAGTCATACATTTCAGGGGTGTATCTACACGATAGCTTTCTTTGATGAGAGCTCCATACTACCTGAAAAAGACTTCAGAACTACAACATTTGGAAAAAAAAATGTGTGTCCATTTGAAGAACATTTTGAAGACATAAAAATATTTGCAGCTATCATTCACCCTCTTCCCTTATCTATCCCTGACAATTTTAAAAGTGTGCTTATTTCTCTCCAAAGATTACTTCCGTATAAATTCAAAGGTATCTTAGAGTGGACATGTAAGTAAGTGGGTAGCCTGACCCTCCACATGTACAATATCTGAGCAGATAAACAAAAACGTCTCCCGGCAATGTGCTCTTTTACAAAGCTAAATCCAGCGTCTCTAACTCTCCCTCCCTCAGACTTGATTGACTTCTATCCTCAAAGCTTTCCCGGGCCTGGGTGCCCAGCAGAATCCTGGATTACACCATGTAGTATATTTATCTAATGAAATATGAGCTGTGGGTACAATGAGCAGTGCCTTGCCGCAGACACCCCATCCATCTGCTGAAAATAATCAATCTCAGAAAATAAAAGTCCTGGGAAAAGTTAAAATTGGGTCCATGCCGAGGATTAACAAGGGGTTCAAGGGCAGACCTGCGCTCATGTCACTGACTTGGAATCAGTGCTTGGGGAAAGGATTTGGTCATTTACCATTGGTCTAAAACAGGCATGTGTCACATGAAGGCTGGGATTGCTGTCTGAACAACAGCCAGGCAGGTTACTCAGAGTTGCCTCTTGAATGGGAAATCACGTGGTTGTAGTCGTGGCTGATCATCCCAGTTTTGGCACAGACTGATGCTCCAAGTTAGTCAGTTTAGTTGGAGAACCTTGATGCCATCCCATGGTCCCACATGGTACCCTTAACCTCAGCTGAAAATCGTACTAATAACAACCATAACAATAATGATAATAGCACATAACATTCATTGAGTGCTATGATATGCCAGGAGCTTTCATAGAGATGTTTCAAATTAAAAAAAAAAAAATTCTCTTAGACCCCCCTAAGCACCTTTTGAAGTACTTATAATTACTCCTGGTTTATGGGTCTGTGTGCATAAACCAAGGCTCAGGGCAGATGAGATTTGAAATCAAGATTTAAACTCTGTGACTGCAAACCCAGCCACTTGTGATGCAGCCCCACACTCTAGAAGGTCAGGAAAGATTGGGTGTTTGCTCCAGTGTGCTCTATTTCTCTTATAATGGAAAAACAAGCGATATCCCATGGCTCTAGTAATGCCAATATCAAATTGATAAGATAGTAGCTAACCAGAATGTTTCCACTGTTAGAGTCCAGGGTGGGGAGGATTAAAATTCAAAGGTGGCTTCCCAAACATTATGAAGCTCAGGCAGGGAATGCACAGAGCACGTCCATCTCTCCTTGGCAAGGCTGGCTGCAGGCATCTGCCTTTCTACCCCTTGATTTGAGAAGAATTGCCTAACCCCCCCCACACTCCCAATACTTCCTAATTAGCTCTAAACATTTATTCTCAACGAAAAGAATCAGGTTCCAGTGGAAAGTATGCAAAAAGGAAAAACGAATGAGGAGAACTGGGAGCAAAGAGTGAGAAGTAATATTACGGTACGCTCCCTAAATCTCATCCTGGCTAAGAATATAAACTCTAGAGTCAGCCAGACTTAAGTGAGAATCGAGACTGTTGTATGGGCAAAGTTACTTTTCCCTTTACCTATATTAGGTTAAGAACAGAACCTAATGCGTAGGGTTGTTGTCTGGATTTAATGAAAAAAAACACGTGAAAGAGCTTGGCACATACGAAGAGCTCAGTTTAGGACATTTGTCCCCAAGGTCTTTGTCAACATCATCATCACCATCATCATCATCATCATCCAGGCCCCCTTCTAACATCCATGGTGCTTCCTGTATACTTTCCTTGTCACCTGCTCCTACATTGGAGTCTCACACCCTCTTATTTATACAGAGTTGGCAGTCAGGCTTATGATAAGCAGGAAGAGAACAGGCTTTCCTGTTCATGGTCAGATATGCCCAGTAACGAGTGGACGTATCTTCACCACTTCCTTGTCTGAAAGGAATCTTGAAGATCTAGCCAATTCTCAACTCCAATTTTGCTTTCCTAATAAAAATAGTGAAGAGCTCCTAATGTGGCCTGTCAGTCATTCATGTTCAGCTATTTGATATTTGTGCAGAGGTCCCATCTCTTATAAAGGTTTCTTTTCTCTGTATAAAATGTCAGGCTGCCATCTTCCACATATTCTTACTATTTTCATGTACTTTTCCTTAAAACGGATAGACCAAATTATTGAAGAACGTTTGGAGGGGGAGGAAGTGTAGCCTGGCAAAATGCATTTCTTAAGAACCAGAGCTGGAAGTAAAGACGTTTAGCTTGGCGTAACAGGGAGGGACTTACACAGAACCAGACGGGGCCGTGGGTGGGGATAAGGCTACAGGGGGAGCTAAGAAAGGGCCCCAATTCCCTGGAAGCCTGACTGAGTTTCTGGACGTTCACCCATCCTACTCCAGGAAGGCACTCCACTTTGATATGGAACTTAATCACACTTTTACAAATCTGTAAGCATGGCCTTCCGATCATATTTGTGCAAACTGGAGAATCACCTCCAAAGCCTCCAGATACCACAATGGCGTCTTTCAAAATGGGGTTCGCAAAGATCAACCGCATAAACCCGTGCAAAAAAAAAATTCAGTTAGGCAGCGACATCATGGAAACACAGTCCAAATAAAATAAACCCAGGGGTTTTCCTCCACTGACCTTGAATTACAAATTATATTTCTCATCCCACACAGAGAGACTCTTCCCTGCACCATCCCAGAGATGAAGCCCAAGTGTCAGCTTCAATATTAGAAGTTAATTCTACATTTCCTTCTGCGGATCACGAATGCCAAGGTTCAGGGTGCCTGAATGTTCTGTGGTTGAGTAGATTTTAGTGGTCTTTAGGAGATTACCTCAAATGCACGGCCCTCTCAGTACGAGACCAGAACGATTTCAAAAGAAAGGAAACACACTTCTAACTGCTTTATAATTTAGCTTTCAAGAATTTAAAATTACTTAAAGCCTTATTTTCATATCTAAATTGTGCCAGGTTTCAGGCATGGGAGACGTCCTAGTCTTGTTCTGCAGACAATGTGTCATCAACCAAGTATTTACTGAGCACGTGAGTCATGCATAGCGATGTGCCAAGGCGGCCAGGGGGACTTAATGAGGGGGAGCCTGCTCTCTGCCCTCAGGGGACTTACAGTTTAATTGGGAGCCCTTTGTCTCCTGTATTGTTGTTATGATTACTTTAGCTCCTCTGCGCAGGCAGGTGTTTGACGTACAGTCAAAAAACAAAAGGATGTCTTGTTTCAACTCATTCAGTTTTGTAGAACGACTTCCATCTCAAACGTTTGGAGCTTCCTGTTTGCATAACAAATTTGTGTCTGAAGTTGGCCATGTGTGTTAATTTCAGAAGGCAGAGGATACATGTGGAGAAGGGGACATGACTGGGTCCAAAATCAGGGAGCAAGAAAGACCTAAGCAGAGTTGGAGCAAGATTGGGGCATGGTGGAGGTGATGGGCAGGCAGCGGTGTGCAGAAGAGGGGCCCCGAGTCCGAACGAGTCAGGTGTGTGCAGTAGCTGGTGCCGTGGAGTGGCGGCTCTCTTTGCTTTGGCCGAGATGCAGTTGTGTGGACATGTATTCGAACTGAACTTTGAAGCCTAGGAAACAGAAGGTGTTTTGTCCCCTTCGGAGAGTGTCCCATTTTCCACTCAAGGTCCAGTTTGCATGCCACAGTCCTGACTCGGCCATCCTCCTTTGAATGGGCACTTATGTTCTCGCCAGGAAGGGCAGCCCTGGCTAAATGTTATGGTTTGGAATGATCCTTCACAAGGATGGAAAACCGAGTTAATTCAATTAAGGCCTGGGGTCCTGGGCTTTGAACCAGCCACAGTCTAAATTTTATGAGAGGATGAAAAGTTAATTATTTGCCGAGTTTGAGTGAAGTCTACTTTGAAAATCCCTTTCCAAAAGACTTATTTCCGCGTCAGCTTCCCTGTGGAAAATCAAGGCAGGTTGAACCAGGGTCATAAGTAGAAGCTCTGGGCCTGGGTGCTCCGTCGGGAGTCCGGAGGCACACCCCTCTGCAAACCCCTATCTTGCCTCTGTTCATCCTACATTCAGAGACCTGGATGGTATCTGGAAGGTGACGGCAGCCTCTGTTTGCCACCACAGGCTACTTTGGAAAACAGAAAAGAAAATATAAGCTGAATTCAGGAAGTCAAGTTTTTAGGGTGCTTTTTTTTAGAGGAAGGTCTTAATAATTCATTTGATAGGGTTTTTCCTTTCTAACTGGCAGTTTCATTGCGGCTGTTAATGTTCTTATTTTATTTACCTTTAAAATTTTAACTTTAAAAGTTGTATACACATATACATGCATGTATATATAATAAGTATGGAACAACCTCAGTGGTGTAGAAAGTATAAAGAAAGTGAGAATTATCCGTAAACCCACTGCCCAGATAGCAGGTGAATGGTTTCAGTGTAGATAGTTCCGAAAACTTTGAAGTACAGAAACACACATGCACACACCCACCCACACCCACACACACACACCCCACATAATTAAGCACATGCAAAAAATAGTATGTACCAGATTTGTTCTGTTTTTCACAACAGCATATCACAATGACATTTCTGCATAAGTTGGGACAGCAAAAGGCTGAGGTGAGTGGGTTTTGGGAAAAAAAAAAACCCTTTAGAGTGAATTGAGAAACTACTCCACCTTTTCAAGCCCCAGCAAAAGTACAACCAATCTATAGCGTGGTTCTCAGCCTTAAATGAAATATTCTATGTAAGGTTTTTAGCATCTAAATTTAATGAATGCTCAGTAAATATTAACTATGGTCTTAGCATCAATGAAGAGGGATTCGTGTCTTCCTCTGTAATGACAGCAAAATGCCCCATAATATTTAGGGATGTACCACAATGTATTTTAGAAGGGTCCTTATTGCTGGACATTTAGACTGTTTCTGATTGCTCTCCCTCATAGACAGACCTGTACAACTTTTGTGGCTTTAGTGTTGGCTGATGCAGGAAGCTGGAAAGAAATATTTTCTGAAAATAAGAAACATCAGCCCCCATCTCCCCAACACACACACACACACACACACACACACACACACACTCACATACTCACACGTTATTTTAACCTTACTAATGAGTTGACTTAAGTAATCCCAAGGAACATGCTAGAAATGCTACCACAGGACTTAAACCAAAGTAAAAGAACATTTTCCAATGACTGTACCCTGGGCCACAAGAGTGGACCTGAGGTAAAGAGAACTCATTTCTGACTCTGGGTTTATTATCAACCCCAAACAAATGCCAACTCTCTGGGCCTCAGTTTTTCTCCTTAGGAAAACAGAAGAGGTTGAATGAGAGGAACTAGAAGTTCCTTTCCATATGGATGTAGAATTTATACTCTGCATGTATTTCTTGCAGGATGTCTTCTCACCGATGCTACCAGAAAACCTAAGTCCTGATGCCCAGTGGGCTAGACCTACAGGACGTCCTGATACTTCATGTCTTTGCATTCAGCTCTAACAAAATGAGATGAAATGAAATGGAAAATTCAGCTCTTCCCTCTGGCCCCATGCTAACTCCATGCAATGGACACTAATGATATCACATAACACATACAGAATATAAGCCTGTAAAAAAATCAGAAGAGCTTAGAAACACCTAGCAAACAAATCGCTCCATCCTATCACATACAAAAAGAACTTCAAAGAGCTACAGAGGACATGAGGAACGTTAAGATGTGATTTCTGCCTTAACATTGCTACCAAGTGGTAGGAGAGAAAGGGCATGCCCACAGAAGGCTCTCTGAAAATACAAAGCTTGGTTATATATGGGTATCATGATGCCCTTCTTTGTTGCGAAAAGAATTTGTGACAGTTTAAAAACTTGCATATAATATACAAAAATGCATCAAAATAATTTAGAGAAACAGTGCTAACAAGAGACAAATATGGATGCAGTATGAAAGTAGGGATTATGTTACCAAATTCTCAAAAAAAAAAAAAGCTGTGTGCTACATCTTTAAGTAAGCATTCTGGCAGCCAGTGCAAAGATAAGGAGGGACAAACATTACAGTGTTATCAGGGTCGTAATAATAATAGTTAAGGCCGATATAGAGCTGACTGTGTGGTGGGCAGACAGAGAATGTCCTAAAAATTTTACACATAGATGAACTCATTTCATCTCACGACAAACTACAAAGTGATTCTGTTATTATCCCCAACCTACTGTTGGAGAACCTGGCCTAGAGGGGTCATGTAAATTACTCAGGGTCACTCAGCTCAGCTAGGAAGTCCTCTCCAGAGCTAGCTTTCTTTTTTCTTTTAAAATTTTTTTTTAATGTTTATTTATTTTTGAGAGACAGAGACAAAGTGTGAACGGGGGAGGGGCAGAGAGAGAGAGAACACAGAATCTGAAGAGGCTCCAGGCTCTGAGCCATCAGTACAGAGCCCAATGCGGGGCTCAAACCCATAAGCCATGAGATCATGACCTGAGCGAAACCGACTGAGCCACCCAGGCGCCCCTCCAGAGCTAGCTTCCAATTCCTAGCTGTTTCCCAAGTTTCTAGACTCACGACACTCTTCTCATTCTCCCTATGGGCTCTGAAACAAAGGACAAGTGTTTTTAAGGTTTTCTTTTGTTCTTTATTCCATAGACTTCCCTGAGCACGCCTGTCTCTCTGGAAACTAATTGGTAAGTATATGTCTATACTAAGAAAAATTAACATTTTTACAGAAATAAATGAGGCAAGATAAACTTAGGGGCCACTTGGGGAATTCACCACAAGGAGAGGGTTACCTATTGTAGAAGTATAGACAGAAAGGCTTCGTGGAAAATAATAATAATAAAAAAAATAATAAATTAAAAAAATTTAATTAGGAAAATAATGAAAGGCTTTGTGGAAGAGGTAATCCTTGAAGGACAGGCAGGATCAGGAAAGAGAATCTGGGGAGCATCTCAGGAAACAGGAATTGTGGGGAGGTGAGCGTGTTTTTCAAGATCTGTTCACAAACTGAGCTCCTGAGCAAGTTGCATGGAAATTCAGCTCAATTTCCACAAAGACATTGACCTTCCTGCGTTGATAGATCAAAGAGAGAAAAGTAAGTTAGAGCCACATGTTTTCTTTGCATGTATTTTCATGCGCCCAGAGAGGCTCCAAATTCCTTTCAGAAAGATGGTGACATTATGGCCTCTGCGTTGTCTTCTTTCTCTCCTGTTTTTCTTCTTGTTCATCCATTCCTAAAGTCACAGACCTACAAATTCAGATGTGAATGGCATAGCAGGGAAAGGAAGGAAGCCCAGAGTGAGAGAAAGAAACAGATGTAAAGGCAGTTGGCCTTTGGATCCTCCTCCTTGGTAATTTCTGCCCTGAGACCCCCATTGCCAAGATGCAAAATCCCACCCTCATTAAGAGACTGGTGACAGATATGAGAAAGGTCACCCATCTGAAGCCACTGGAGCTTCCTTGTCTCTGAGAGACCCAGGCGAACAAAACCCTGCTAGCAGATATTTTCAGAACATTCATTTACTTCAAAATCAGATCAGTGAAGGGTTGAGAATATTCTCTGGGAAATCTGGTCAGCCTTTAAGGAGAGGGTTCTAAATGCAGTCATTGATGCAGTGATTAAGGGGAATAATTATCTCTTCCCTTTATTCTGCCACAGAGGATTGCTAGAGGCCAAGAACCGATTAGTGCTGGCTAACAAATCCTGCCCTACCCCACCCCCACTTCCCTGCCCCACTGACTCCCAAATGGAAAGGGCCAGAATATTTTTCAGCTGAACTAATTCATGAAGCTATAAAACTAGCAGCCTTGCTTGCCGTTCACCATTTGGGATTTAAAAACTGAAAAAAAAAAAAAGGAGATTAGACAGATTGGCTTTATATACTGTTACTACCATTAAATAAACAGCCCCCTGTGTGAATTCATCGCCTTGATTCAGCCTAAAATAGGCGAGATTTTGAAAAATGTTGAGACTGATTTGAATCAACTAGGAATTGCTAATGGTTTTTATAGCTAATGCTTTCAACTCTGTCCCACAAAAGCAAACACACACACCCACAGACACCTAAAACTCAGGAGTACAGTTGTGTCTCCCTTGGTTAGTCTTAGTTTTGCAAAATGAAGATACGTGTTATTTTTACATTGCTTCTCTTCTGAACTTCCCAACATGGCTCAGGAAGGATGGAGGCTAGAAGACAGGTAGAATCCTCTTTACAAAGCTGCAGGCATACTACCCTCTATGGCCTGTCCAGTGTTGACTCCATTGTGAGACCTTGGACCAGAGCCCCCAAGTGGTTGTCCAGTAATCCTTGAAACAAGACATCAGTGTGAGAAAAGTGGCTAACCTTTACTTGTCAGAGAATCTTATTCCCTAGAAAAACTGTAAACATTGCAAGAATCCACCTAAGAAAGAGAAGAGACAGAATCAAAGAACAGCAATGTCTATGTATCTCTGGTGGGGGTTGGGGGGAGAAAAGAAGGTGTAGAAATAGACATTTGTGTTAATTTATTTCTATTAAAAATAGGATGAGAGGAAATGATACCAAATCATTAAGGGAGGAAAATGTAACAGACATCAACTCCACAGAAGTGACTTTATGATCACAGCAATGGGACCAGTGTTTGGAATTCAGTTAGTTTAATTTTGTAAAGGAAGGGATGGGAAGGCATATACCACAAATAGGGCACGTGATAGTCCTAGAGATTGTTGAGGGAAAAGAAAGGAAAAAAGAGCAAGTCAAACAAGGACTGTGATATAGCCTGGGTAATGAAGGAGGAGGAGTTGCACTTGATGAAAGCCCCAAACACAGCAGCAGGTGGAGAAGATGTTGACTTTATTTAGCATTAATTGCAGGAAAGGGTCTATAAAATGCGGTAAAAAATTATTAAATCCCCAATGTTATGCCAACATTATGCCATCTCCTGTTCCAAGGCAGGTGTATTATTCCTGGTCCCTAGGATTAAAGTAAATCATTGCTTTTCCACGTATTCTGAATATTGCATTTCATTATTTTTTACTGCCCTGTTTCTTGAGGTTTTGTGGCTTAATAGGCACTGTTACGTATGGAGTCATCATGGGTTCTGTGTTGGGAGTGGGAATGTCCAGAAAAAAATATCCTTTCAATGTTCCCTCTCCATCCTTAAATTCCTAGATGAACTTTCTCTACATACATTTCCAGAAACTTCTCTTCGGTCAAATACAATTCCAGTGATGACCACAGCAAATCTCTCATCCCACTGACGTTGAAATACTCGCTCAGATTTAAAAGACTACCTCAAGCCACTCACTCACTGGTCTGGAGAAGCCCAGATTTGCTTCCTTGAAGCTCCAACCTTTTTTCTAGAAGGTACAAAATTATGCTAATAATTTCAAACTAAAAAAATGGGTTGTGTTCACCCACAAATCCAAAATGAATCCAAGTATACTCATTAAATCCCATCTTAAAATTAAAACATTCAAGTAGTAATTTGCAGGATCCTCTCACTACTGCCCATTAAACATCGAAGAAGACCCAGGAAAAGATCATTGAGATAAACAACTTTCCATCAAGAGTCTAGAGAGTCCTGTCATAAACTACCAGGTATCATAGGTGGGTTGAGAAACAAAGCAAGCAAAAACTTCCCACAGTCCACCTCATGAGATGGGTTTGCCCACTCACCATCCCGTTGTTGGCCACCAGCACTCAGTGAGGAGCCTCCCCTCTCTGTGTCTCCTGAATTGGGAGGTGGCCAACATGCCTCCCCTTCGCATTCTTTCTCCTACCCTCAATTTTCTATATCTTTCTGCCTTTAATTTGCAGAAAACAAAAGAGGCAGTTGGAGAATGACCTATAGCAGTTTCCCTGCTTCCCAGCATCCAAAGGTGAGCAGGGAAAAACTCAGAGAACAGCACCCGGGTTAGAGCAGGGTCGGGAATTGTAGTGAACATGTGTGTTCCAAGCGTCAGGGACCACACAGAGGATGGGGGGCAGAGAATTACAATCATGCCACTTCGATGTCTCCCAGCCTTCCCCCTCCCCATTACCACCCTTTCCCCCCAAAACTTTGTAGACTGCTTTTAGTGTCACAGATACACCGTAAATCCATTTACATGTTGTATCTATATCTGTGTTTAATACATAAAAAGAGAGTGAGATTTTTAAAAAATTTAAATACAAGTCAGTTAATATATAGTGTAATAATGGTTTCAGGAGTAGAAGGTAGTGATTCATCACTGACATATAAACACCCAGTGCTCATCCCAAGGGCCCTCCTTAATGCCCATCACCCATTTAGCCCATCCTCCCACCCACCTCTCCTCCAGCATCCCTTGGTTTGTTCTCTGTATTTAAGAGTCTCTTACGGTTTACCTCCCAAGAAAATGAGAGTGGGTTTTTTCTGTTTTTTTGTTTTTTTGTTTTTTTGGGTTTTTTTTTTTTGCCCTTGCCCAGAAAGAACCAGTGTTCACCTAGTTGGTGGGAATATTACTCCTGTTGAGAATGCGTATGCAGCTAGCACCAGCCCCTTAGACCCTAAGAGTGAAGTTGTGTGATCACTGTGAATTGCTTTTTTCCTATAGGCAGGTCTTCTCAGCCTCCAAACTGTTGCTATTTGGGCCAAATGACTCTTTGCTGCAGGAGCAGCCCTGTGCGTTGTACGTGGTTGGCATCATCCCTGGCCTCTAGATACTGGGAGCACTTTTATTCCCCATCCCCATCTGAAACAACTAAAAATGTCACCGGACCTTCCCAAATGGCTCCCCGAACGGCGGGGGGGGGGGGGGGGGTGCAAAATGCCACCTGGCTGAGAACCACTGCTCTAGGGGGAGGGACCCAGCAGTGAACAAGGCAGGCTGATTCCCCACTCATTTTGATACTAAAAAATTAATGTTTACAGCTCTCAGTTGCTTTATCGCTCAAAGAAAAAAATTAAATCAAATAATATCCAAGGCCTGCTCCAACTTTATTATCCTATGGCAAGTGATTTCTTTGTGTTTTTAATTTAACAAAGCTGGGTTATTTAGAATAGCTCTTTTGTTTCTCCCCCTGAAGTTTTAAGCTGAAATCACATAGACAATGAATTGCACTTTAAAACTCAAAAGCATTTATTAATACTCTTCCAAATCAGCTGTGAATGATCTTATACAGAGAAAGTTGTACAAATATCATCTTTTTATAGAGTATGGTCCTGCACTAGCAGCATGGATCCTGGGGGGGAGCAGAACCGAGCAACGTACAGAATCCAGCATACAATAGATGTCAGACTTTCTGAGTATAAAGCCATCAAAGAGTGTAATAAAATCACATTGAGCCTCGTTAAAGATTTTGTTGACATTTTTAATAAAAGGCATCTCTTTCTCCCTCCTTCAATTATCTTTCTAATGTAAACTGATGTTTTGCAACGCAAAGCCCAGAGCTGAATTCAGTGACTTTAAGGGTCATAAAGATGAAAAATTATATTAGCCTGCCACCTAACATCAAAAAAAAATCACTTAATTCTCACTCACACCAAAAAGTCTTAGGATATCCATAGTGGGGAAGATGTTGGTCCAAGGTAGGGCAAAATGTAGAGAAGAGAGGCTCAGAAACGTTACGTGATGGGAATAGAATGTGTTCACAGGCCCCTTCGGCAAGTTAGGCAAGAGCTCTTTGGATGCTATTGAGAATTTCCCAGCCATTCTTGTTACTGCCAAGTCCTTTTTGTCCAGGGTCACTGAAATATTATTATATTCCTGGACTCGGGAATAAAACTCAGAGTGTCTCTGAGTGACAAAAGGATTGAGGTCAGTTTTCATACCACTTGTGTCTCTTCAGCCTAGGAGATTACATGAGATCCTGATGAACAAGGGGTCAGAGTCAATGGATTCCTTTAGTTATGACCGTAAGCCGAAAATTCCAATCAAGTGTAGAACTGACTTAATGAGAGGGTCCCAGGCTGGGTCTGTAACCCATGTGAATTTTGGAGTGCTTGATGCATGACTCTATCTTGCTGTTTCCCATTGCAAAACCATCATCTAAGAGAATTGGTGACTCATTTGCTTTGGAATCCCCAAAATAATTGGAGAAATACCTTGAAGGTCAGGATGAATCCCTAATTTTTTTAAAAAAATAATGGCCTATGTCCCTTGGATCACTGTCAGCCCTAGAGGAAACCAAAGAACTACTCATGAAGAGGCCATTGCTTTTTTTTTTTTAATATTTGTTTGTTTGTTTATTTATTTATTTAGAGTGTGTGTGTGTGTGTGTGTGTGTGTGTGTGAGTAGGGGAGGGGCAGAGAGAAAAGGAGAGAAAGAATCCCAAGCAGACTCCACACTGTCAGTGCAGAGCCCAATGAGGGGCTCCGCCTCACCACCGAGAGGGTGACCTGAGCGGAAATCAAAGAGTTGGACGCTTAGCCAACTGAGCCACCCAGATGCCTCCTTATTATTATTTTTTTTAATGTAGATAGACACAGAGGGGTGGCTTCTTTTTCCCTTCAGTTATGATGACCAAAGCATCTTGAAAAGAGTGGGGTTTTAATTTCTTAGAACTCACAATTTCATTTCCCATTCTGATGCTCTCTTGCCTTTCAAGAAACTCATTATCTGATGACCTGTTCCTCAACAAAGTTCTTCGTTCCAGAATTCCTGGAGGGAACTGAGGGACCCCCTTAGTGTCATATTCCCAGAGCCATCAGGCTTTGTCCTTCTATCCAAGGGGGCCCACATATAGATGGCCCATTTTGGCAAATTCCTCCATTCCCTGTGGGTTAGCTAAGTGCTTGCTGTGGTCAACATCTGGAGAATGTTGCCAGAAAGCCTAAATGGCTATTATCTTGTTTTGGGATCTTCTCACTCCTTGGCCAAAACTTAAAATAACTGGCCGAAGAACCAGGAACTTCTCCCAAAGAGGCATCCAAAGGGAAAGCCAAATAGCTCATAAAATCTTTCCCCAGTCTGTAAAACAGTGAAAGAGACACTTAGCATAGAGTGCTGTTTCCTTGGTTCTCGTTATTTTATGAGGTCTCAATAAGTTTCCTGGGGCTGCTGTAAAAAAGATTTCTTTTTAGTGGTTTACTAGGCTAGATCCCCACCCACCCTCATGCACACCCCCCCCCACTCCTGCCTCCTAGACACACCTCCCCTCCCTTTGTTTTTACAAAAGTTTTTCCATGACCTGTGCTAGTTCTGACAACTGACTTTTTTTTTTTTTTTTTTTGACTCAAAATATTTCTTTCTCTCAAAGGCAATGTTCACCGCTGATGGGGCTTGTCACGGTTCAAATTATAGTCTTGTCATGATTCTATGTTTAGACTTTTATTAAAAAATGAAATATGCCAGTAACGCCTCATAATCATCGGAGGTGGACACTGCCATGTGCTGCCTGGACCTCCCTTCAGGAATGAAGGCTCGATTTTTCCAGGTGCTGGTTGTACTAACTTGGACCTCGGCTCTCAGACTCCTTTAAAAATTGCCTCCACTGGGCAAAGATGCCTCATCTGAGGCTGTGCTTTTTTTCCAGGGCAACTCACACCCAGTGACTGATCACTGTGAGGAACGAAAGCCCAGCCTAACTCTGGACAACTCAGAAGGCAATTTCAGCCCCAAGACTTCTTGTGGTATTGCCTCTGCTTTACTGCTCAGCTTATCCTTCCACCTGATTCTCTTCCCTTTCCCTGTCACAAGATGCTACTACATAGCATCCACCTTGTGCACTACTCTCTGTCTTGAGTTGGCTTCCCAGAGAACTCAGCCTACAACAGTGGGTGGTAGGGGTGGTAATGGGGACCCCTCTCCTCCTGCCACTTGAAGCACCATGGACAGGAGAATTGTTAAACTTCCATCAGCAGTGGACTGGGGGTGGTATAGCTGAAAGGTAACACACTAGCTGGTGCAATGTATCAGGTCTTCAAAAATACACAAGGAAGATCAACTATTGGGACCATGGAGTGGGTTGGCTAGTGCTAAGTTTGATTGACACTCTAGAAGAAGAAAAGATGTGTGTGATGAGTCATCAATTAAAAGCTAAGTGAGAAGACAAGGGGGCTTCTTTGGTAGCATGGAAAGATGCTCTTCTTGGGGAGCCTGGATGGCTTAGTCAGTTGAGCATCTGACTCGGGCTCAGGTCACGATCTCGCAGTTCTTGGGTTCGAGCCCTATGTCACTCTCTGTGCTGACAGCTCAGAGCCTAGAGCCTGCTTTAGATTCTGTGTCTCCCTATCTCTCTGCCCCTCCCCCATGCACACTCTGTCTCAAAAATAAACAAAAAAAAAATTAAAAAGAAACAAGAAAGATGCTCTTCTTGTCCCCAACAGAAGGAAAACAAAGCAGAGGACTAGGCCAAAGAAGGTTAATTCCCAACCAAATTAGGGTGGCTGTGCCAAGGCTAAATTAGGGTGGAAATAATGGGGTCTTGACTCCTGGGATGGAGACATCTGGGATGATAATACCCACAAATCTTGGATCTCTGGATTTTCCTGAATTCTTTGAGTCTGTAGAAGTCATCCCCAGTCCCAATGGGCTAGTGCTTGCCCCTTGTTTAAAGCAATGCCACAGCCTTTTTTCTTCAAGACAATGTGCTTCCCCTTTAAGATCTATGCCCACCTTTGGTCCTGGCCACTGGGGTAAACTAGGGATGCAGCACAACACGACACAACCAGAGAGGTGCTGGGCCTGCTCAGGAGGGAAAGGACTGCTCTCTAGGGAGCTGTAGGACCTGGTTGGCATTTTCTGGCAGGGTCTTGGAGAGCACTCATGGGACTGGATTATGGGGGTGCTAGACCAAGGGGGCAGAACAGAAATTTGGATACAAGAGGAGAGTTTCATTGAGATGGATGCAGTCTCCCAGAAAACCAGATTTAACCACCTTGGTAAGGATGCTGGGAAATGGCACGAATGCACTGTTAGGATGGCCCCCATTAAGTTAGGCAGAAGTACCAGAAGTCCCAAGGCAGACACCGAGGAAGAGATAAATGGCCAGAGAAGGGGACAGCTTAGAGTGGCTGAAAAATCCCACCTGGGAAGAATGTTCACGGGACAGCCCAGAAGAACCACCACTTTCCAAGCAATAAGGAACAGCCGTCTGAGAGGGGCACCAGCCTCTTTCAGTAGTTCAATGGTGGCCCTGCTCCTAGGACTGGCTCACCAGGAGAAGATGCTGATTCAAAACCAAGATCAAGAAGAGGAGTGAAGGGGCGCCTGGGTGGCGCAGTCGGTTAAGCGTCCGACTTCAGCCAGGTCACGATCTCGCGGTCCGGGAGTTCGAGCCCCGAGTCGGGCTCTGGGCTGACGGCTCGGAGCCTGGAGCCTGTTTCCGATTCTGTGTCTCCCTCTCTCTCTGCCCCTCCCCCGTTCATGCTCTGTCTCTCTCTGTCCCAAAAATAAATAAATGTTGAAAAAAAAAAATTTAAAAAAAAAAAAAAAAAGAAGAGGAGTGAAAGGGTAAGACCGAAAAACAGTAGAGGCCAGGTGATAATGCTTAACTGCCACAACCAGGTGGGTACAAGTATCACACCTCCTTGAGATGCAAGGAGGTCGGGCAGTTGAGAAGCTCAGGCTGGCAGAGAGTCACGGACATCGGTTAAAAGAAGACAGCAAAATAAACAAAAAGCCAAAAAAGGCACACCCAACCTTCACAATCACAGTAAATAAAGAATGGATGATTAGGTGAAGTGAGTTGTCCCAATAAAAAGTCAGAGAGCCTTGCCTAGTGTTTAGAGTAGAGCCCGTTTTTGACCCTGGAACTTACAGAATGAGGAAGAGGCAGACTCTCCAGGAAGAAGAACCCTATAACACTGCTACAAGTGTATGCAGCGATGAGCCCCCCATCCTTCCTCAAAGGAACCTATTACCATTTACTTGGTAAGTACACACATGGAAAAAAAGGAGTGCTCAAATATTTTTTAAAAATGTTTATTTATTTTGAGAGAGAGAGAGAAAAAGAGACAGAGACATAAAGAGACACAGAGAGACAGAGAGAACGAGCAGGGGAGGGGCATAGAAAGGGGGAGAGAGAGAATCCCAAGCAGGCTCTACGCTGACAGCTTGACACAGGGCTTGAACTCACAAACCATGAGATCATGACCTGAGCCGAAATCAAGTCAGACACTTAACCGACTGAGCTACCCAGGTGCCCCAGTTTTATATTTTTAAAATGGGTACACTTTAAATGGTTTTATAAGTACCTACATAATAGCCTCCACTTTTCCACTTGATAAAGCCTAAAATATTTACCACCTAGCCCTTTACAGAAAAACTTTGCCAACTGCTACATTAAAGAATTATTTCCATCATATCTCCATTTATTCTAACTCCTGCAGAAAAAAAAAACAGACAAATCCTGGAAGTTGACAAATCCTGGAGGTTGACAGTGGACTACTACAAACTGAACCCAGCAGTAGTCCCCACTTCAGGTACTATGCCAAGTGAGGTAGCTTTGCTAGAGAAGATTGACATGATTCCTATATATGGTATATGCCAATGTTCTGGGGAATGTATTCTGTTCCTGCCTTATCAGAAAAGAGGGCTATCAACAGTTTACTTGTCTTGGGAAGGCAACTTCACAATAAGTTTTGCTCCAGGGCTAGGTTAACTTTCTCACTCTCTGTCATAATACAGTCTAAGGGGATCTGGACTGTTATGAGGACCCAGACATTCCACAGCAAAACATATTAGTCCACTATCTTGATGACATTGAGTTCATCAGACCAGAAAAGCAAGAAATTACTAACAAAGATACACATTCTCCAAAGCATGGCTGATGAATCCTATGAAGATACAGGGGGCTACCAGGTTAGTAAAAGTTTTAGGGGTCCCAGCAGGAAGGCATGTTAGCACAGAAATCAAGAGAACAGTCTTTGGCTGTTCTCTGCCAACCAAAGAATAGATGCTCAGAAATTGGAAACTAATGTGATTATGGTACCGATGCTAATTACAACTTTTGGAATTTGGAAGAGCTGGCTCTGCATCTGTTGTTAACCTGCCTATGTCTTTAAGTCATTCACTTTGTTATGCCATGTGGCAATATGATGCCTTGGATTTGGAATATTGGAGCTTGATCAGAATGTTGGCTCTGCCCCCTTACTGGTTGTGAAACCCTGAGCATGTTATTTCATATCTCTCTGAAATATGTGTATTATCCCCTGGGATGATCACTTTGGAGTAGATAATATCTAAAGTTTCTTCCATCTTGAAGTCACTGTGTGCAGTCTATGATGGCAGCTACTTAACAGCTAAATTAAATTAAAAATTCGCTTCTTCAGTTTCACTAGCCAGTGCTCAATAATCACATGGAGTCGGGGGCTACCATGTTGGACAGCGCAGATAAGGAACATTTCCATCATCCCAGAAAGTTCTATTTTGGCAGTGCTGCTTTATAATACCAAATACTAATACTACAATATAGTCTTTTTCAGGTCTGATACACACACACATAAATAAAATATACATAAAATAAGAGCTAACAGAGTACTAAATCAGCCATTCATAAGGACTCAGTCCTGGGAGATGCGTATTATTTTAACTTCATCATACAACGCTCCCATAAAATTGTTACTATGATTATACCATTTACAGATGAATCTATCTAGTTTAAGACCCTTGCCCCCGTCATACAACTGGTAGAGTGAGGATCAAACTCTTTTTTGTGACCTTCACCCTTAAGCACTTTCTCCCAATGATCTTCAATATTAATGGCTTTTACAGTGTGACTGTCTTCTGAATTCCAACATGACAGATTCTTGAGAGCTGGAACTCAAGCAGCTAGGAACTGGCTGGCAGGGCCTTGGAGGCAGAGAATGCCTAGTTTCTTAGATCTTAGGGCAGCGTGTTAGAAATAAAGGGAGCATTGCCTGGAAACGCTTCCTTCCCTCTGGCTCTCAAGTTAATTATTTTCTGCCTCAAGCTGACATTGTGGCTACTTTGTGCATCTCTCTCCCTGAATCTTCATACATATCCTCCTTTGTTAATACATTTTTTCCCTATACTGCAGTCTGAAAATAGCATAAATGTCTGAATTCTGCGTTATTCCATTAATTTAATAATAGCATAGCTGTCTGGATGCTGTGTTATTCCTGAAAATAGCATAGCATAAGTGCTAGTTTGAAAATAGCATGGATGTCCGGATGCTGTGTTATTCTATTAATTTAATAATCCTTCTGATAACATACTGCTTTCATCCTCTGCTGTTTCGAAAGTACACACAATGGGGCACCTAGGTGGCTCAGTCGGTTAAGCATCTGACTCTTGATTTCAGTTCAGGTCACGATCTTGTGGTTAGTGAGATCGAGTCCCGAATCGGGCTCCATGCTGACAGCACAGAGCCTTCTTGGGGCTTCTCTCTCCCCCTCCCTCTCTGCCCATCCCCTACTTGTGCTCACTCTCTCTCAAAATAAATAAATAAACTTATATAAATTTTAAAATAAATAAATAAATAAATAAATAAATAAATAAATAAAGTGCACGCAAGTGCATGTGTTTCTGTGAAAGAAAATGGCCTTAATTTTAGGGTTGGAAGTTCAGAAGAATTCCTTGACACAGACAAGTTGAGAACTGAATATTATGTTTTGGAAGGAAAAGGGGAAATCCCAGGTGAGAGTTGTGAAATCTCGCTGATTGAAGTTCAGCTGGCTTTAAATCTTTTTTGAGATGAAACGGTACTGCACATTCTGAGGGACAACAATGTTACTTAATGGCAAACTGGCTTGGAATCAGAAGACCTTGGTTTTGGTACTAACTCTGCCCTTCATAGCTGTGGAACTTTTGGTGGGCAATTCAAGTATTGAGTCTCCTCCTTCTCTTTTGAAAATGGTAACCGTGGTGACACTGGCCTCATTTACCATATTGGGTGCTGTCATGCGTGGTCCAGATTCCCCCTTTGAGACCAGGGAAATGATTTTCCCAGGTGCAGGAAGTGGTTCCTGCTGACAGCTCATAGACCAATCTGTCTCCAGGAATTACCTTCAGCCCTAAAGGAGTCATCTTGCCCAAGGTTCTACATGCTTCCCGAGAGCAGTGCACATCCAATGACTGGTATTTGCCATATACAAAGATCCAATATCCTTATCTCAATGTAGGTCATCTCTGAGTGGCCATTCCAGCTCCAGAGCTCCCTATGGGATCAGCTAATGCCTCTGTTGTGACCACACTGCAGTTCCATTTCTCTGTCTGCCCAATCCTGCTTTCCTCACTCCTTTATAGATGGCATCTCCAGAACCCTCCCCAACTAACCACATGGAAGCAAATCTAGATCTATGCTACAAGAAGGAGTTTTGTTTCTTCACTCACGCCTCACTAACATCAAATCAAACATACTATTAACATAGTTTTGTGTGTTTTTATACTGGAGCATGTTGTTATGAAATATACAAACCTGGAGAAAATTTTGACAGGCTTGGCTCTTTATAGGCCAACAAAATACTAATCTGGATACAACAACTGGAATATTTAATATCTTGGCCATTTTAGTGGATCTAAGGTCAGAGTTAACATAACATGACCTGCTTTAGAATTTTAAAACAATATTATCAGGAAAATCTTTCATTAATACTACCCAGGATACGTCATGCTACCCACTCTCCACATCAAGATTTCTTCCCCAACACCCACAGTCAAAATGAATCATCCTCTTCTGTCTGCTCTGTGTCATTTTGTAAAAGTTGGACACAGTTCTTTGTATATATGTTTTCTTCCCCAACTGGTTATGATGTTCCTGTAAGGCAGGATATATATATATTCATGTTATGAATATATATATATATATTCATAACATGAATATATATATGAATATATATATATATTCATGTTATGAATATATATATATTCATGTTATGTGTTCATATGAACGTATGTTATATGTTCATAACATGAATATATATATTCATAACATGAATATATATATATATACATACATACATATATATATTTCATATTTTATTCCCCAGAAGCAAGTACATTGTCTTTCACTTAGTAAGCTATCCATAGATACTGTCTGAGGGTCAGTTTGCATAGTTATATGTGTTGTACTTTGTATGTGTTTATAGGGCCAAATTTCCTCCATTTTCTCTGAAGACTACAGAAAAGAAAAGATGTCTTTAAACTGAAGCCTGAGAGATTTAGGTGTGATATAAAATTTTTTTTATAATTGTGAGTTTTACTATATTAAAAATAGCTACTAACGCTCATACATTAATGGCCAATTGATTCTTTTTAAAAAAATGTTTGAGAGAAAAAATTTTTGAGAGAAAGAGAGTGAGTGGGGGAGAAGCAGAGAGAGAGGGAAACAGAGGATCTGAAGCAGGCTCTGTGCTGACAGCAGAGAGCCCAATGCAAGGCTGGAACTCACAAGCTGTGAGATCATGACCTGAGCTGAAGTCGGACTCTTGACTGACTGAGCCACCCAGGTGACCCTGACCCATTGATTCTTGATAAAGGCACCAAGACCACTCAATGAGGGAAGAATAGTCTTTTCAACAAAGGTGCTGGGACACCTGGATATCCACATGCAAAAAAATGAAGTTGGACCCCTACCTCATACTATATACAAAACTTAACTCCAAATGGATTAATGACCTAAATTTAAGAGCTCAAACCATAAAACTCTAAGAAGAAAACATAGGGTTAAATCTTTATGACCTTGGGTTTGGCAATGAATTCTTAGATAAGACACTTAAAACATGAACAGCAAAAGAAAAACTGGAGAAACTAGATTTCATCACATTAAAAACTTTCAAACATCAAAGGCTATCATTAAGAAAGTGAAAAGAGCCTACAAAATGGGAAAAAACTTGCAAATCCTGTATCCGACAAGGATCGAGTATTCAGAATACAATTCTTACATTCAACAACAGAAGGACAACCCTATTTAAAAATGGGCACAGGGGCGCCTGGGTGGCGCAGTCGGTTAAGCGTCCGACTTCAGCCAGGTCACGATCTCTCGGTCCGTGGGTTCGAGCCCCGCGTCAGGCTCTGGGCTGATGGCTCAGAGCCTGGAGCCTGTTTCCGATTCTGTGTCTCCCTCTCTCTCTGCCCCTCCCCCGTTCATGCTCTGTCTCTCTCTGTCCCAAAAATAAAATAAACGTTGAAAAAAAAAATTAAAAAAAAAAATGGGCACAAAAGGGGCTCCTGACTGGCTCAGTCAGTTAAGCATCCAACTCTTGACTTTGGCTTAGGTCATGATCTCATGGTTCCTGAGTCTGAGCCCTGCATCGGGCTGTCTGCCATCAGCACAGAGCCTGCTTCGGATTCTCTGCCCCTCCCCTGCACAGGCTCTCTCTGTCTCAAAAATAAATAAACATTTTTTTTTAAATGGGCAAGAAATTTAACTAAACATGTTTTCAGAAGATACATAAGTGGTCAACAGGCAAATGAAAATATGCTCTACATCATTTGTCATCAAGGTAACGCAAATCAGAACCACAAGGAGATACCACCTCACATCTACTAGGGTGGATATAATGAAGAAATAATAACAAGTGTTGACGAGGATATGGGAAACTGAAACCCTCATACACTGCTGGTGGGAATGTAAAAAGGTTTAGCCACTGTGGAAACAGTGTGGTGCTTCCTAAAAAGTGAAACATAGAATTACCACAAGGCGTCACAATTCCACTCCCAAGTATATACCCCAAGGAACTGAAAACAGGAACTCCAACAAGTACATGTGCACACATATTCATAGCAGCACTATTCATAACAGACAAAAGTTAGAAAGCATGAATGGATGGGTAAACAGAGTGTAGATAGTACCTACAGGCAATGCAATATCATTCAGTCATAAAAAAGAATGATGTACCGATTAAGGGTACAGCATGGAAGAGGGCATGCTAAGGAAAAGAAAGCCAGATGCAAAAGGTCATATATTGTATAATTCAATGTTCATTAAACATCCAGAATGGATAAATCCATACAGACAGAGCACAGATTGATGGTTTGTCTCCAGGGGCTGAGGGGAGGGTGGAATAGGGAATAACTTCTTAATGGATTTTATTTTGGGGGTGGTGGAAATATCTCAGAACTAGATAGAGAGAGTGGCAGCACAACATTGTGAGTATAATAAATGCCACTTAAAAATGGTAATTTTATGTCATGTGAATTTAACCCCAATAAATTATTTTTTAATGTTTAAACGCTATTTAAGTTTATTTATTTATTTTACGAGAGAGAGAGAGAGAGAGGGCAAGCAAAGGAGGGGTAGAGAGTGAGGGAGAGAGAAACCCAAGCAGGCTCCTTGCTGTCATCAAGGAGCCCAGTGTGGGACTTGATCCTATGAACTGTGAGATCATGACCTGAGCTGAAATCAAGAGTTGGACACTTAACGGACTAAGCCACCAGGCACCCCAATTTTTTTAAAAAAATGTTTAGGGGCGCCTGGGTGGCTCACAGTCAGTTGAGCATCCAACTTCAGCTCAGGTCATCATCTCACAGTCCGTGAGTTTGAGCCCTGTGTCAGGCTCCGTGCTGACGGCTCGGAGCCTGGAGCCTGCTTCGGGTTCTGTGTCTCCCTCTCTCTCTGCCCCTTCCCCGCTCATGCTCTGTCTCTTTCTGTCTCTCAAGAATGAATAAACGTTAAAAAAAAATTTTTTTAATGTTTAAATTGCTGCTAAGGAGGGTTTTTAAATGTCTCCCATGTTAGCCTTCTAGACTTTACAGGCTTGTCTAAATATATTGTTGATCTTAAGTCAAGGTAACATGTTATTTGACTTTCTAGGTCACTTTGAAGTTGGTGGATAGCAGACCTGAGTATTATTCACCAATGCCTTCGTCTCCTTCTATTTTGGGAAATGTGAAGGGTGACATTTCCCTGGTGTCACCTTGTGACCATTTCCAGCCTAGAAACTGTGGGCAGATGGTACCTGTGTGATTTGAGTGGTAAGAGAACCTCCTTGTTCTCTTCCTTCACTACCGTTGTTGGGAAAACAAAGCATGGGTTGATATAGAGGTGTTACAACATTAAAACAATCCAGAATGCTGGGCTCCTGATGGAAGATACCTGTTCTGTACCTAGGCCTGCAGTAAACCTTAAAGATGCAAGAAACTGACTTTCACCGTATCATATCGCTGAAATGTCAGCCGTGTTTTGTTATCCCGCAGAACCTAGCTATCCTGGTCCATACAAAGTGGCACACGGAAAGAGAAAGTTTGTGTTTTTTAAGATTGCTCAAGTTAGGTCTATGATTCCCATGAATAGGCTGGCTAAAGATACATAAAGCATCCTGGTACATTGGTCAGCACTCAGTAAATGCTAAACTGTAGAGGTGCATTTGTAATTCCCTGGAACAATTTTGTAAATGTCTGTGCCACTCGGGGGAATGTTCTGGAAAGAGACAGCACGTGCCCTCTCTCCTCTGCCTTCTCACTTGGGCTGTTGCTCCTCAGAGCATCTCCCGCAGAAATTGTCTGGTTGCACAAAACCAGGAAGAAATGCCTAGATGAGGTGAATATCACCTCTTTTTAAATATAGCCTTGGTTTATTTCTTACCGCTTTGAGAATATTTCAAAGTCACAGGGGTGAGATTATGAGATATTCACGTCTAATGGATATAAAGATTTCCTTGCCTAAGACAGACTCTGATTTGTGGTTGTCACTCTTTGGAAGATTAATACCGTGAGACCCTCCATCCCTAAAGAAAATGCCATGGAACACTGTTAATTTATCTGTAGGACCCAGAAGGAAAAATTTGAGTTATCTAAGAAATTAGACTGTGGAATCAGATGACTCCAGGTGTGGTCTCAGGAAACTTTGTTAACCCCCCAATGCCTCTGTTTTATCATCTATGAAATGGGAATATTTATCCTTATTTAATAGAGTTGCCGTAAGGATTAAGTGGGTCTATGTGTTGAGCGTTTAGAGTAATCCCTGGCACACAGTACGTCCTACGAAACACTTTGCTGACTTTGCTAAGGAGCTATTCAAATACCCCCCTGAACCTGAAAGGGTTGTGTGGTGAGGACCGGCTTGGAAGTAATGCCTGAGTTTAAATCCTGCCTTAGCCTCTTACCAGCTGTGGGACTTCAGCTAGTCAAACCCAGAGCCTTTATTCTTCCTATGTCAAGTGAACAATACTTGGGGAAGGGATTGAGCAAAATAAAATATGTAAACAATTTAGCCCAGTGCGTGCTCAAGTCATAATCCCTTCCCTTGAAAGACCGTCCTCTTAAACCAGGAACTTAGCTACAGAGGTGAGGTGTGTGGGGGTTAGCTTTCTGTCTCTTACAAACAACCCCTTCCTGAAACTGTATTTAGGAAATGTAAGATCTGATTGACTCACACCGCTCACATAAAGTGCAGTCATGGAATTAACTTCAGATACAGTCAGAAATAAGTACCCAAGTGAAAGCAAAAGTGATCTTTCTACTTTCCCATTATCGGCCTCTGCTCTATTTTGTGCCGGATTCTTCCTTCTCTTTGGTTATGCTTAGAAGCTCCAGACATATTAGTGTAACGACACACGTAGAGTAAGAACATCTTCCCAAGAGTTGTGACAGAAATCCTAGCATTTGCTGTCTGTGGATTAAGATGATCACAAGGACACCTTTGAACGAATTGCTGTGATCTGAAGAAATGCATATGCTAATTAAGCTAGGCTAGAGTCATTTTTCAGTGCCATAAAAAAATGCAGAGTCTGGGAATTCCAAAGTGGTACTTTCCAAAAGAAAATGAAAGTATTCTTATTCGAGAAGGGAGAATGGAAGCTCAACGGACAAAAGGAGCAGATTTCTACTAAAAAGGCATCAATAGCAGAAAGAGAAAAATAAAAGGAGATACTAGGCTAAAGGTTCAGGGGAGCCTGGGCGTTAGAAGTTGCAACCAGATTTCCACGTCCTGAAAGTCACAGTGGGACTTTAACTTGTGTGTCCAGTGGTAGTGAATGGATTTTCCACTGTTCAGAGTCCCTTGCCCCCTTGCCTGGTTTCTGTTTGTAAGCAGCTAACAGGAGTTAGGTGTGGAGTTTGTGGCTCCATGAAACAGCCTTGTTCACTGGATTTTACAAGAATTAAATTAAATGTGACTAAATGTTAGCAATATGAGCCTGGAATCTTGGGATCTCTATTTGATGTAGAACCAAAATGAAATAAATTAATCAGTATGTATTTGTCTACAAATATCAGAAAACCCAGATTCAACTGGCTTAAATAAAAAGGATATTTATTCACTTCTTTAGCTATAAATACAGAGATAGGACAGGTTCTAGGCAAGATATGTTATGTGCCTCGATGACATCAGCAAGGATTCAGATTTTTTTTTTTTTAGTGTATTTGCTTTCCTTTACTCAGCATCTGCTATAGGTTAAGATTGCTGGTCACAAGATGACTGCAAGTGACTTCAGGCTCCCTGCTCTGGTCCAGCACAAGAAAGAAAAAACTCTTTCCAAAACATAAAACATAAGTTTTTCATTTTGGTCTACCTGAGTTAAGTCAAGTCCGACCATATTAGGAGCATACTTATACTGAAAAATTATTCGTTGTTTATCTGAAATTCAAATTCAGCCAGACATTCCATATTTTTTCTGGCAACTGTAGTCCCAGTTGGTTTAGACTAATCCCAAATGTCCTCTAGAGGGAGGTAGGGAGAACACAGGAACAAAATCAGGCTGCATGTCTGTCTCCTTTCTAGAAAGGAAGAAGGCAAACTGGACGCTGAAAATGCAAACATCAGTGTCTGCTACACCAGATGTCAGTTAAGGGATTTTGGAAGAAAAATTCCAGGATGAGTTGCTTTATCCAACAAATAATCTCCAGTCTTAAACCCTGGATTAGTAAGTATTATAATGCAATCCAATTACACAAATATTTAATACTTTTTATCAACAAGGCACTGTTGAAGATTCTGGAGGTCTATTGAGTCTGTTTCCTAGGTGCTTCCAAAATATTAAAGAGAACTAAGCCAGTGAGCGCACAAACGTGAAGACCACTATGGGAAAGATCCAGAGACCATGGGGTGCCAGTGTGGTGCTCTTCTGAAAGAACCAGCCTTGGAAACACGCATTAAAGGAGAGTGGATAAGAAGTGACGAGAGAGCGCCGTGGGAGATAAAGCACGGAAGGAGATCTATCTGATCTTAGAGGTGCTTTACAGAGACATTCCGGTCCGAATTTGAACTCTCCACAAGTTATCCAGTAGAAAATACAGTAAAGAAGATTGTTTGAGGAGTGACATGATTAAAGCTGCATTTTAAGGAAAATAAGTCTGACGGCAACGTGTAGGATAGTTGTAGTGAGAAGAGAATGGAGGTAGAGAGGCCAGCGATGGGATGGTCTGCTATAGTGCTACCAGATCGAATGCCCGCGTCTGGTAAGCTGAATTCTGTAAAGGCTACTTTACTATCGTAGAATGAAATTCACAGCCTACAAACATAATTCCAGAAAAAGAAGTGAAATACCTTAATTGTAACGTAAAGAAGAAATGAGGTGATTATTTTATAATAAAAATATTCTAGTACAGGAGTCATTAAACTACCAGATACAGCCCTACACCTGTTTTTATATGGCCCATGAGATAAACATGATTTTTTTTTCATTTTTAAATAGTTGTTTTTTTAAAATAATTACATGAGTTCCTACATCATATCTTTGACGCCTTCTTGGCCCTCAAAACCTAAAGTATTTACCATCTTTCTCTTTGCAGGAAATATTTGCCAACCCCTATTCTCAGGAATGGCTATATAATTTGTGTGACCGAGGGCAAAGTGAAAATGCAGGCTCCTAATAAAAATTATTAAGAATTTCAAGACAGTGATAACAGAGTAGCCAACCACGAGTAGGGTCCACATCTGTGAAGCCAACCCTGCCTGTTCTAGCATATATATACTTGGACGTCTCTCCACTACAAACATAATGAACTAGTCGGACATGTTCTGTGAATGCACCAGCTGTAAATACAGACTGATACAAACAAGGCCATGCACACAGCACTACCCTATTCAACAACCCAATACAAATATGTTTTATTGACAGCTCAAGTGCCGTGGTGATGTTTCCATTCTTGGTGTGATTTCTGAAACTGGCAAACAGCTCTGTGGGAATTTACAAATAATGCATGGTATAACCTTTCTTTAATTTACATGAAAATTGCATTTCTGGAATATTCATGAGATATTAAAACATAAAGAACTGTATTCATGTGTGAGATGGGATTAGCTTCTAGGTTCAGCTAACTGTTAGCAGATTTTATACGAATGTTCAATGAAATATTTGGAGGATGGTGTGGGACTCAGGGTACTTCTTTGCTGTGAAACAGTGGCCAACACATGGCAGAATGAGCAACATTACTGACCCCATGCATGCAGTGTCATTAGAATCTCCACAGCCTCCTATTGTAACATGTAACACCTCAAGCTGCCCAGGGCTGTTTTCAAACCAGCCTTTAGAAGGGGGTGCTACTTGAGTCAAGAACAATTAATCTAGAAGATCCAATAATAATTAGATGTTGGGTGGTTAAGTGTAAGATATAATAGGAATGGAGTTTTTGGCTCTTGGCTATTGGTTGCAATGGGGAGAACATTTGAGGAAAAATGTAAGTATGAAAACTGTGACGTCTTGCACCGGAATGGCCCTGAATTTTCAATGTATCAAATCAGAATTGCTTAGCTTTCTTCACTTTCTCTTTGTGACATGTCTTTAGGAAGGCAGGACAGTGGGAATGCAAACTGGTGCAGACACTCTGGGAAACAGTATGGAAGTTCCTCAAAAAATTAAAAATAGAACTACCCTATGATCCACCAATTGCATTGCTAGGTATTTATCCAAAGGATACAGGTGTGCTGTTTTGATGGGGAATGTGCACCCCAATGTTTATAGCAGCACTATTAACAATAGCCAAAGCATGGACAGAGCCCAAATGTCCATCAACAGATGAATGCATAAAGAAGATGTGGTATGTATACATATATATACATACACAATGGAGTATTAGCGATCAAAAAGAATGAAATCTTGCCATTTGCAACAATGTGGATGGAACTAGAGTGCATTACACTAAGTGAAATAAGTCAGTCAGAGAAAGATAAATATCATGATTTCACTCATGTGGAATTTAAGAAACACAACAGATGAACCTAGGGGAAGGGAAGCGAAAATAAGATAAAAACAGGGAGGGGAACAAAACATAAGAGACTCTTTTTCAAAAAAATTTTTTAACATTTATTCATTTTTGAGAGTGAAAGAGACAGAGCATGAGTGGGGGAGGGGCAGAGAGAGAGGGAGACACAGAACCCGAAGCAGGCTCCAGACTCTGAGCTGTCAGCACAGAGCCCGATGCGGGGCTTGAACCCACAAACAGTGAGATCATGACCTGAGCTGAAGTCGGATGCTTAACCGACCGAGCCACCCAGGTGCCCCATAAGAGACTCTTAAACACAGAGAACAAACAGGGTTGCTGGAGGGGTGTTGGGTGGAGGGATGCACTAAATGGGTGATGGGCATTAAGGAGGGCACTTGTTGGGATGAGCACCGGATGTTATACGTAAGTGATGAATCACTACATTCTACTCCTGAAATCATTATTATAGTATATGTTAAGTAACTTGGATTTAAATAAAATTAAAAAAAATTAAAATTAAAAAAGGAAGGCAGGACAAACACTAGCAATATAAGTACTTTAGACCAACGTAGACTTAAAACCCTCCCGGCATTTTTTATTTTGCATTTCACAGAATAGAGATTCAGCATGAAGAGTAAGTATTACTCAATCCAATTACTTAAATATTTTTATTAGAAATTTATATTTTGGGAATGCAAGCTGGTGCAGCCACTCTGGAAAACGGTATGGAGGTTCCTCAGAAAACTAAAAATAGAACTACCCTACGACCCAGTAATTGTACTACTAGGCATTTATCTGTGGGATACAGGTGTGCTGTTTCAAAGGGACACATGCACCCCCATGTTTATAGCAGAACTATCAACAATAGCCAAAGTATGGGAAGAGCCCAAATGTCTACCGATGGATGAGTGGATATAGAAGATGGGGTATATATATATATATATATACAATGGAGTATTACTCAGCAATCAAAAAGAAGGAAATCTTGCCATTTGCAACTACATGGATGGAACTGGAGGGTATTATGCTAAGTGAAATTAGTTGGTCAGAGAAAGACAAAAATCATATGACTCCACTCATATGAGGACTTTAAGGGACAAAACAGATGAACATAAGGGAAGGGAAACAAAAATAATATAAAAATGGGGGGGGGACAAAACAGAAGAGACTCATAAATATGGAGAACAAACTGCGGGTTACTGGAGGGGTTGTGGGAGGGGGGATGGGCTAAATGGGTAAGGGACACTAGGGAATCTTCTCCTGAAATCATTGTTGCACTATATGCTAACTAATTTGGATGTAAATTTTAAAAAATAAAAAATAAAATTAAAAAAAAAAAGAAAACAAACTGATGGTTACCAGAGGGGAGATGGGTGGGGGGATGGGTGAAATAGGTGATGGGGATTAAAGAGTACAGCTATGATGAGCACTGAGTAATGTACAGAATTGTTGAATTACTACATTGTGCACCTGAAACTAATATAACACTGTATGTTAACTATACTGGAATGAGAATTAAAAATTAATTAAAAAAAATAAAAATTTATATTTATTTCAGAGTTAAATATTTTTTTTTAATTTTTTTTCAACGTTTATTTATTTTTTTTGGGACAGAGAGAGACAGAGCATGAACGGGGGAGGGGCAGAGAGAGAGGGAGACACAGAATCGGAAACAGGCTCCAGGCTCTGAGCCATCAGCCCAGAGCCCGACACGGGGCTCGAACTCACGGACCGCGAGATCGTGACCTGGCTGAAGTCGGACGCTTAACCGACTGCGCCACCCAGGCGCCCCCAGAGTTAAATATTAACGCTCACTTATACATAAGACACATAGTTTGGAAATGCAGAAAAGAACAGTCTGAGACTGAGAAAGAGTGAGCAACTTGCCCAGGTTCCCATGACATACAGATAGTAGAGCCAGGGCTAGAATTCCAATTTTTTGATTCTTAATTCTGCCTTCGTCCAAATTTCCTCCCGTCATAGGGTAAATGAATTGGCTCAGCATCTGCTTTGGAAAGAAGGCATTTCAACTCGCAGCTCAGAAGAATAAGGAACATCAAGAATGATGACACCAAGTTCTCTTTGGATTCAAAAAAAGACCCTCACTTGGCATCCCTCTCTAACTGAAGGAGAGAGGGTAGTTCACAGGCAGTCCGTGAGATCTAAATGCCAGTGACTTCCCATGAAGAGAGTATTCATATCAATACTTATGGGGAGCCCATGGAAAACACAGAGACATGAGACATTGGAGTGTTTAAAAAAAATGTTATTGTTGAAACAGGCCCAGAACCCCACTACGGAGCATATAGGTCTGGAACTTGGCAAGACCCAGAATTAATGGTATCGTCATAAAGTTTATATATAATATAATTTCTTAAGCCATGCACCAAGAAGGAGGCTCATGTACAGTAACCAACTCAGCCCACCCATAAATAATCCATGTTAATATCCTAAGAGAGGTCACGGACTAGAGTAATGTACTGACATCTGGCTGCTTCTGGCAGGATAGGCTATATGGTATAAACAGATGGCCTTTAATTAGTGGTGGGTTGTCTCAGCAGAGGGCAGTTTGGGCAGGAATGGTTATTTGGATTACCCACCTCATGCCTGGCTCCTAGAACTCTTGGCATATCGTCAGAAGTGCCACTGTGGTTACTGCCAATAGGTCTGATGTCACTGGATGGCAGCCTCTTGGGCTACCATCGTCATTGGAGGGAGGCCTCTTTGGGAGAATCTCAGGAAAGATGCCATGGTGCAAATAAGCTGGGGAAATCAGGGGGATGGTCATGGGTGGAGAGAATCCATGGAATAAACTTGCCTTCAGGAGAGTTCCTTACTGAAATCTTTGGGTTCGGGAGCCAAATTGTTGCTTCTTCTTTTCGAACTCAACACACTTTGAACCCTTTCAATGGCAGAAAGAGATAAAAACAAGGAGGTGAAGGTTTAAACTTGTTTCCTACGACATATGAGTTAAATGGCAGAGGAAAATGCCCATAGGTCATTATAAACAGCCAAGCTGCTGAAGGATCACAAGTTCTATTGCCCAGATACAAAACAATCAAGCTTCTGTTTCAGATATAAAGAGAAAATGACTTACTGTGTCCAAAATGGAACACAACAGCCAACAAAACCATGTCTTCAATTCACCAATTCCTGAAAGTCCTGAGAACACTTGGATCCTGAGCAGAGTAAGGCAAGTTTCTCTTCTGAATTGAAAAAAGTAAAATAAAATATTCCTGTAGTACCTGACCCTGTGCTGGGACTTTTGAGAGTGGGACACATTGTGTGCCTTCAAAGCTAGGTTCGTGGTTGGTGAGGACCAGATCTGAGCACTGCTATCCACAGTAAAGGCGTGGATTGATTTGTGGATATGGGAGCATTTAGCTAATTTCCTGATGAGTTTTTCCAACAATGGCCTTAGAGTTTACTTTTCTGTATGTGATGGTAAGTGAGAATCACACTTAGCCAACTCAGCTGTCCTCAACTTGAACAAAAACACAAGAGAAGTCTGGTAATAATCTTCTATGTTTTCAGACATTTAAGCAGATACCTTCGTTCACTTGTCTGGTCCTTCAGTATCTTTGTTGTTGTTGTTGTTTTTAATGTTTATTTATTTTTGAGAGCAAAAGAGACAGAGCACAAGTGGGGGAGTGGCAGAGAGAGAGGGAGACACAGTCTGAAGCAGAGTCCAGGCTCTGAGCTCTCAGCACAGAGCCTGATGGCGGGGCTTAAACTCATGGACCATGTGATCATGACCTGAGCCTAAGTCAGACGCTTAACCAACTGAGCCACTGAGGCACCCCTGGTCCTTCAATATCTTGCTTAATGACTTTTGCTCTGATGCAGTTTCCAAGACTCAAGAGTTGGCATGATTTGCTTCATTGTATAAAAATCCTAAAAGCCCAGAAAGAACATTTATGCATGTGATTTGGGAGATACTGCATTATCTGGATGGCAGAGGTCTTTTTTCTTGAAGATGAAGCATAGTGTACAAAAACCTAACGATAGAGAGGAGGCCTCCTTCTAGTTCAGACAAGGTGACCTTGGGGAAGTCTGAAGGAGCAGGGTCAAACCTTCCTAACTACTGGGAACTTTATAAGTCACGAGACCTTTGGGAAGTATATTGAATGCAAGAAGAATACGGTCAGTAGAGAAAAGAGAGGTTTTCCTGCTCCTATGAGAGACATCTCCAATCAAATATAATATTACCCTGGCTGAAAACACCAAGGATAGGAAATATTGCAATTATTCCTGTATGAATTTCATGGATTTATGTGGAAAGTTATCTCATATGAAAAGTTATACAGGTAAGATCAAAACACAGAATAATCTTGATTGCCTGAGTGCTCTCATTACTCTTCATTGTTGGGATAAACTGGAAAGTCATCTGAAGATCCCGGGATGAGTGTTTACTGTGTAGCCATCAAGTCTTCCTCTGTACAATAGGAATTGCGTACATGGTTTATTTGTTCGTTCATTTAATCGATATTTAGTGTATTTAGGCATAATATTTATGCCTTCTGTATTTTGAACTCCTTTTTAGAGGTTAGAAATACTTCAGGGAACAACAACAACAGAAGACAAAACTGATGCTTTCATGGATCTTATGTTCTAGAAGGGAAGCTATATATATATTTATATATAACAAGTATATTAATTAGTAAATCCATAACATGTAGGTAATGAGTGATATGAAAGCAAATAACACAGGAAAGAGGGTTAGGGCATATATATTTAATGTGCATTTACTTATTTTGAGAGTGGTGAGTGGATGAGGGGCAGAAAGAGAGGGGGAGAGAGAGAATCCCAAGCAGGCTCCACGCTGTCAGCACAGAGCCCAAAGCGGGGCTTGGCTAGAACTCACAAACCGCGAGCTCATGACCTGAGCCCAAATCAAGAGCCGGATGCTTAGCCAACTAAGCCACCCAGGCACCCCAGGTGCCATTTTACCATGTTAGAAGAGTAATGTCCTCTTCAAAAAGTAAGTTTAAGCAAGTATCAGAGTGGAGTAATGGAGTAAGTCAAGAGGCTATTAGGGTGTAGAATATTCCAGGCAGAAGAAACAGCAACTGTAAAGGCCTGGATGTTTGATGTGTATGAAGAAATTCCAAAAGATCAGTGAGCCAGCGTCCATCTGAGGGAACAGAGATGGGGTCAGAAAAAAGGTGGGGACCAGAGCACAGGCAGCCTCACGCACATCTTTCCTGTGTTACATTCAAGTGAAAGACTTTCCCTCCACATGTTTGTTATCTGCAAAGCTCTGAAGCTGCAAACACAGATGACATTTCTCGAGCGCTTGCTATGCACCAGGTCCTGTGTTAAGTGCTCGCCTTGAGTCATAGCATTTGACTGTCCCCTGCAAGTTGAACGCATAGGTATTATTATCATCCCCTTTTATAAGTCGGGAAGCTCAGACTTAAAGGTTAAACCACTTGCCAGAGTTGCCCTGCTGATAAGCACTGGAGATTCCAAAGTAAGACTGAGCCACAAAGGGGTTAAAAGGCTCACCGTGTTGTTTGAAGCCCCCTTCAGAATTCCAGTAGATGTGATCTTCTTAGGGAAGAAAGCACGATAGAGGGAAACCAAGAGATAAACCCTGGGAAAGAGCCCATCTCTTTCTCCAGACGCTCACCAAGCTTCTAAACCCCTCATTCCCAAGAAGCCTTGGCTCTTCGCTGGCCCTGGAGTTTGTGTTTCCATTGATGCCGAGAATCACGCTGAGTGCTGAGAAGCCCTCTATATTCTTCTCCCCGTGTGGTTAGAGGTGGAGGAGAGTCTCGGCTGCAGTGCCAGCGACCACACCTCTTTGTCAGGAACATGTAATTAAAAAAGAAAGAAAAAGGGGGAAAAAATGAGCAAAGAAATAGCCACCCACCCCCGTTTTTCTTAAACACACGTTCATGCACGCGCGCGCGCGCGCACACACACACACGTGCGCCAAGCCAGCAGACGTCCATCACTCGGGTCCTTGGGATTCTGATGAAAACATTTTCCACCTGGCACAGTTAGGCACTAAACACCCCTCAAACCCAACCTGAGACTTGGACCGTCAGTGGAGATATTTTTAAAACCGTGACACAGAGGAGTGTGACACACTCGGTTTTCTCAGTGGGTGGGTAGAGCGCTATTGCGTGTTGTTCTTGTCACTGAGCCCAACATTATAAGTGTGCACTTTATTACCACACCGAGAATGCTCTCCAGCTAGGCCTACCTAGCACAGTGTGTTCCCAGTGAGGGAATGGCGACCTGGACGGGTGCAGGAAAGGAAGCTGCTGGGGACACAGGCTACCCTCTTGAATTCTCCCTCCTGCATTCAGCTCACGCTCAGCTCAGCGGTGGACGACACCTCCCTATAGCTGTTACTCCGTATCCATCAGCGCCTGTCCTTGGGGAAAATTCTAGATACTCAGATATTCAGTGATACCTAACTAATTCCTTCAATGACTAGATTTTTCCCTCCTGCTTTCTTGTTCTCCTTTCTCTTTTTCCTGATGGGAGTCTTTTCTCTGTTATGCCCAGAATTCGTGATCCTTAAAGACCACCAGGGAGCCGAGTCCGATGCAAAAGCAAAGAGCCTTTATTTGAGCTAGCTCGAGCTCAATCCCCTACCTGCACCGATGCAGCAGTGAGATGCCGGAGAGAGAGCCTGTTTCAAAAGCACAAAGGTTTTATAGGGATCTAGGGGCAGTTGCGGGGGGGGGGGGGGGGGGGGGGGGGGGGTGGTGGTGACGGTCGTGGCCTTAGCCGATTGGCTGGGGAAGGGTCAGAGTCCCGCTGCACAGGTTGCCGGGCGTGGTTTGAACAGGAAGTTTGAACGGGTGAGCGGGAAGTTACTCAAGGGGAGGAGGCGTGGTCTGAGGTTTGAGCGGGAATTTCTTTCTGCGGTTTTTCCGGAAAGGGGGCCATATCGGGGACATAGTCACTCAAGATGGAGGACACAGAACAAAATGGAGTCGGCCGGTCTAGGTCCGCTCTTTCATCTCAATATCACGTGTAAAATTTAATGGCAGAACAGGGAGTGAATATCCCCTTCTCACTGTTCAGATGCAAAAGTGTGAGTCAGGGGCCCTCATTGTTTTCTCTGAAAGGCTAGGACAATGATTACCAAGGAAATGGGGGCAATGGGTGTGTCTGCCTTGGGCACAGGCAATAAAAAGGTGGAGTAAAGGTGAGGAATTTAAGAGCAGCCTAGAAAACAATTAACAGTCCATCTGTATTTTATTGGCCCTTGCACTGGCAATTCTAAACAATTTGAGGGCTACAAGACTCCCCCCCCCAGAAGATCACTCCCACCATCTCCCCCATCACCCATTGGTGAGTTACTGAGCCCAATGGGGATAGAAGGTTGGTTTGGGGGAGAATATTGTGTAGCAGAAAACCAGGGCTTGCCAGGTGGAGGTCACCTAATTTCCCATTACGTGGACTTGATTCTTACTTTTTTCCATTGATAGCAAACGGATTTTACCTGTTCACCTTAATACATATATAGACGTAACTATTGCTGAGAAATGACAAATAAGAAAAGCCTACGAAGTCACATAATAAAATGGAAAGATTAAAAAGTGGATCTCAGGAGGGTGTCTTTGATTCTGTACTACCCCCTTAGCTCCCACATTTAATCCCTTTGCGGCTTTCCAGAGCTACTAAAACTCTGTCAGTGCTGTGGGCCTAGGCAAACCATCAGCATTTCTGGTTTAAAACAGAGGTCTGCAAACTATGGCCCACAAGCCAAATCCAGCCCACAGCTGTTAATAAGCGTTGTTGGAACACAACCACGCCCATTAATTTGTTTATTGTCTATGGCCAAATTATTGCTCAACAGCAGAATTCAGTAGTTGTGACAGAAAGTGTGTGGCCTGCAAAGCCTAAAATATTTATTATTTTGCATTAGTTCAGGCTGCTATGACAGAATGCCACAGACTGGAGGTGGGGGCTGGCTTAAACAACAAACATGTATTTACCACAGTTCTGGAGGCTGGGAAGTCCAAGATCAAGGAACCAGCATGGGTGTGGTCTTGAGAAAGGTCCTCTTCTTGGTTTACAGATAGCCATCCTCTTGTATTCTCACACGATGTGGGTGTGGGGGGGGGGGACGCTCTCATATCTCTTCTTCTAAGGGCGCTAATCCCTTCAAGAGGGCTCAACCCTCATGACCTAATTATCTCCCAAAGGCCCCATCTCTACATATCATCACACTGGGGATTAGGGTTTCAGTGTATGAATTGGGGGGAGGAATTCACCAATGGACAAACATTCAGTCCATAGCCTAGCCCTTTACAGAAAAAAATTACTGACATCTTCTCGAGAATATTGCAGTAAGGTCCTAGCTGGGTCCATGGCTTCTTCTCTTGGTCTCTTACAACCCATTCTCCACCAGGCAACCAGCATTACCTACAAAATATAAACCATCGTGACACTCTCCTGCTGGAAACTTCCATTCATCTCCCATAATGATTAGAATAAAATGCAAACCTTAGGCTTACGCTGACAAGACCCTTCATAATGCGGAGCCATAACTCTCAGCTTCAGGCACCCTGAACACGCCCCTCAGACGCGATGTACTCTTGGCCACTTCACGCTCTTCATGCTTGCTCTTCCCTCTGCTGGAATGCTTCTCTTCCCCAGATCCTGCTAGAGTTTGCTCCTTCCTGTATTTCAGGAAGGTCTTTGCTTTAATGTCACTTTTTCAGAGTCTATCTTCTCTTCCCTTCTGGTACATTCTGTCCCCACACCTTGCTTTTTTTTTCTTCATGGCATCGGTCAGTTCCTTCCATTAACATGTACTGCAGACAGACCTGTGGATGGATCTGCCTGTGAGATAGGAGAGTAGAAAGGTTTCAAAGATGACTCTTACAAATGGGACGTGAACAGCTAGAGAATGGAGACGCCATTTCCTGAGGTGAGGAAATCTGTGGGAGGAGCATATTTGGGGAGGAAAGGGGGAGAGGAGGATCAATATGTCCATTTTGGACATGTTATATTCAACATACCTATTAGATATCTGGGCGGAGATGTCTGCTAGGCAGTTGGATATGCAAGTTTGGAATTCAGGGGAGAGATTGGGTCTGGAGATAAAAATTCGTGACTCATCGGGGCGCCTGGGTGGCGCAGTCGGTTGAGCGTCCGGCTTCAGCCAGGTCACGATCTCGCGGTCCGTGAGTTCGAGCCCCGCGTCAGGCTCTGGGCGGATGGCTCGGAGCCTGGAGCCTGTTTCCGATGCTGTGTCTCCCTCTCTCTCTGCCCCTCCCCCGTTCATGCTCTGTCTCTCTCTGTCCCAAAAATAAATAAAAACGTTGAAAAAAAAAATTCGTGACTCATCAACACATAGATGACATTTAAAGCTGTGATCTCAGATAGGAAGTGCCAGGTAGTATAGACACAGAAGAGAAGAGGGCCAGAGCTAAGCCCCAGAGCAAACACATATTTAGAGACCAGGAGAAAAAGAGGAAGGACAAAGGAAAGGAGATGGAAAAAGAGAATCCATCGAGGAAGCAAGAAAATCAGGAGAGCATAATGCCCAAAAAAACGAAGTGAGGAAAAATTGCCATTCCAAATACGGCCATAGATTGAGAATTGGTCTTTAAATCTGGCCAAGGGCTGAGACAAGAGCAGAAAAATGGGGACAAAGCCTTGTGGAAGGGGATTGAGAAGAGCAAGTAATGCAGAGGTGAAGAGGGAGAGGCAGAGTACAGGTAACAGCTTCAAGGAGTTTGGAGAGATGTCAACAAGAAAGTCAAGTGATAGCTAGAGGAAGATAGGAAGAAAGGGGGAGATTATCTAAACAGGAGATATTCCAGCACATTTACCAGTTGGCAAGAACAGGACACTAGAAAGAAGATTATATTGAGGGAAGGAGGGATCATTGCCGAGCAGCCTTTACTTCAGGGCGAGATCTGGTGTGATCCAAGATAGCATCTGGTGCAATTCAGGGCAGGATCTGGTGCAACTCGGGCAAGATCTGGCACACTAGCAACAAAGTCTCAGGGGGGAGCAGGCACCATCTGTAGGGAAAGCAGAATATATGGGGACTGCAGGAGGTGGTAGGTGACTCACTCACAGGTGGATGAAGAAGTTCTCTTCTGCCTGCTTCTGTTCTCTTAGTGAATAAAAGATGAGGTCATCAACGGAGAGTGAGGGGGTGGATGCAAGGAGAGAGGACATGTGAAATAGTGGCCTTGGAGAACGGGACCGTAAATTGACCAGGGGAACGTATTAGAATGGCCAGGCAGTGCTGAGGGCCCGACTGAGGTTTGTTTGTGGTCAAAAACTAACACGCGACTAGACAGCCCTGCTTGGTGTCTTCCTCCAGCCATAGTTAAATATTTTGTGCAGATTCCAAGCTGGTAAAGAGCTGGGTTGAAGCAGGGTGGCTTTTAGGTCAGTAGACTGGAGGGAGAGATGAAAGCTGAAAATTTATGCAAGGCATTGACTGTAACAGCAGAAATAAGAGAATGAGGCCATGAAAGGGTTGAAGGAATGATGCCAAATGGACCAGCTGGTGGTTTAGAGGTCTCGTAGGACCAAAGAATTGCTGAGGTCAGGGTAGTAGAGGGAATTATCTGGAAGATAGCAAATGGTGGGTGGAGAGTGAGATTCTTAAAAATGAGATTTGGGAGGAAGAGTGTCTACTGAATGGCTGGGTGTGACCATGGGAGAGAGCCAGTGAGTGTAGAAGACAAGATCATTGGAAGAGAACAGACCAAAAACCTGAGAGTCCTGAGTAGCGAAAGGCCCATCTAAATGATCGTGGAGACAACCCAAGAAGATGACGGCTGCAGCTGGTGTTGGCGGTAAAAGGTAGCCAGTGCAAGTCTTCCATAGATGGGGGGAAGCTCAGACGGTGGCAGGGGTTAACCCACCCAAGAAAGGGTGGTTAATGGTGTGTATAGTCCAATGCTATGGGCATCAAAGGGTCTGGGGTTGGGGAGGATAAAGGATAGAGGATGGAATGTGGCGCAAGGAAGACATAACCCCCTTCTAGGCCCTGTGTCCATGGGGAGGAAGGAAAAGCCACTGGAACAGAAGGTTGAAAGGTCACCTCGAGGGGTGACTGGTTTTAGTCACAGAAGACATTCCAGGAGAACATTCATGGAAAAGGGTAAAGAAATGGGGCATTTTGATAAAGGAGGGACTCTGAGTTACCAGTCACATGGAAGGATTTTGAAAGACTGCTGGGTGGCTCAGTCGGTTGAGTGTCTGACTCTTGGTTTCAGCTCAGGTCATGATCTCACAGTTCGTGAGTTCGAGCCCCACATAGGGCTCTGAGCTGACAGTGTGAGGCCTGCTTGAAATTCTCTCTCTCCCTCTCTCTCTCTCTGCCCCTCCCCTGCTCACTCTGCCTATCAAAATAAATAAAGGAAAAAAAGAAACAAAAATGAAAGACTGCCTATGTGTCCAAATTTCTCCTTTTTATAAGGATGTTAGTTGTATTGGAAAAATGCCCACTCTGATGACCTCATTTTAATTAAATCTGAAGAAAAAAAAAAAACCATTTTCAAATCAGATCACATTCTGAGGTACTAAGGGTTAGTACTCTACCATATCTCTTTTTGGGGGGCGGGGTGGGACACAATCCAACTTATAACAAGGTCTGAAGGTCTCAGTGACAGTACATGTTCTTGTGGGCTTGGACTTTTGATGGTAAACTGCAATGTAATGTGGGGGTGGGTAACAAGCTTTGATCTTGGAGTTGTTCTCTGCGAGAATTTGTAGGGCAACCTGACTAGTATTACAATAGGAGAGAGGTGGTCTCACAAAGCTCACATTAATTCCAGAACTATACAAAGGTTCGTGGACCTTGTTTGTAGACAGCTGGGGGTAGGGTGGCAGTAGGCAGTGGCTTTCATGCTGCTCTTCCCCTCACTCATTCTAGTAGCTACACTTCAGCTACATTGGTCTATCTCTGCCTCAAAAAAAAAAGAAACCTAGATTGTTTCAGCCTCAGGACCTTTGCACTTGCCACCCCATTGCCTAGAAAACAGTTCTCTCAGAGCTTCTTGTGGCTAGCTCTGTCTCATCTCAGAGAGTTCATCTCAGAGGTCACCTGATTAGAGAGATCTTCCCTGCCCATCATAACCTAACCAATCGTCCCTTCTGTCACCATTGTCTTCATCATATTCTGAAAAGATACCATTTTCACATTTGTTCACTTGTTAGTTTCTCCAAGGAGTCTGCAAGCTCCACACACGAAAAAAGAATATCGCTCCCCTTTTTTCACCGAGGACTCCCCAGTGTGCAGAACAATGCTAAACGTGTGTAGGTGCTGAATAATAACAACAGCAAGACCAGAGTGATGGTAATAATAACCTTTGATGAATAAATGTAGGTGTGTACAAAGCATAAGTGATTTAACCTCCCTCAGCCTCATTCATAAAGACTTTGACCCAGCTATTATCTTTAAGAGCCTTTCCAATCTTATAATGCCAGTTACATAACAGTCTGATATAATCTGAGGGGCCCGCAGGAATGTTAATGCTTGATGTACATGCTAATATCCCAAGGCCAAGAGAAGAAAGGTCCCATGTATTATACCTGAAAAAAAAGTCTCTTTATCAGGTCAAGATAACTGATCTAATTTGAGCAAAGAAGGGTTTTACTAATACCCTTCCTTCCTCTTCACATCAATCCTTTAAGCTGCAGTTAGACTCCATGCTTAAAAGATAAGGCCAAGGGACAAGATGGTCCCACAGGGGAAGCTGTGCTGACTCAGCCACCATCTTGGACCTTCGGGTGAGTTCCATGTGGTTTTGATTTTTCTTCTCATATGCTTAGAGCATAAAAGGGGCTTCCCAAACTGTAGGAGTCTCATTTCCCCAAGAACCACAGAGACCTTTATCATTGAACTTAGTTCAATTTTTTGTTAAAGAGGCAAAAATAACGGAGTTTACCCATTTGCTTCTTTCTGCCGCCATTATTGACCTAGGGTCCACTGCGGTCGGCTCTTGACCTAAAGATTCAACTCCTTTCTCAAGCTCCAAATGTCTAATGCTCTCTCCCTTCTACACTCAGTTGAGCAGAAGTTCATCTGGCGGTGCATCCCCACCCCCAACTCATGTATTCTTTGGCCAAAGGATTAAATGCGTAAGACCAAGCTTGAAATAGCAGAGGTCACAGACACTTGACAAAAGTCTTGCCCTCATTGGCTGTGGTCCTGTGCTGCCTCTTTGACCTTTTCTAGTTCTGTCTTCCATTTTACTACTTTATGGAGGAATCTTTCCTTTCCCCTGGGGAGGGGGGGAGGGTGGTTGTGGCACACCCTCCCCTCATCTCTCCCCCTTCTTCTACTTCCAAAGCACATGTCCAGAGCCCTCTGCTTGGCAGGTTACTGTGCCTTTGGAGTTGCAGGATCTTTATGAAGCTGGGAGGTGGAAGCCGGAGGCCCTGCAGCTCTGTCACATGCTAGAAGCCGCAGCTGTGGGGAAAAGTCAGGAAGAGTATGGAAGGAGGCAAAGCCTGCCTTTTCTGATGCCTGGTCTAAGGCTTCTTACTTGAACTTTTGGTTTTATAGTTCTATAAAAGGCAGCTGACAAGAGATCCCGTTTTGGGAGGGTCCAGCTGGCTGGGCTGCGCTGGGCGGGGCAGCCCCAACATTTGAAAGCCAGGCCTGATGTTCAGCCATGATGTCAGAGAGGCCTGGGGTTCCCGGCGAGCCAGAGGGTGGGAGAACAGAGCCCCAGCCCGCGCCCCGCCCGGTGCCAGCAGCAGCTTCAAATGCTGCCTTCCTGGCCTGTCTGCGAGAGCGCTTCCTTCTTGGAGACTCTTTGCAATGCTTGGAAGGAAAGCTCTCTCGCTCGTCCTGCGGGTGTCTGCTGGGGCAGGGGAGCCGGGCTTCCTTCCCGGGCTCCCCAGCTCCCCCCACCTCCTGGCCTGGCCCAGCTCTCCGCTCCCCTTCACTCCAGTGCTGGAGGCAGGAAGCCCGGGTGGGCTGGGGGCTCTGACACCCACATCTTTCCTATAGACCTGTGGTCCTGAGCCCTTGGACTCCAGGCCTCCATTTCTAGATTTAGGGTGCCAGCCTCTGCTCCCTCCTTTGACTCAAAGGCAGACACCGGACCATAGTGCTGCCCAAAAGGAAAGGAAAGAGTTTTGGGGGGGGGGGGTGGTTGTTTTTAATTAAATTCAATCTGAAGAACACTTTTTTTTTTTTTTTTTTTTTTTTTTGCTTATTCACAACAAACCGGCCCAAGCCTAGCAGTTTCCTGTGGACAAAGCAGGTCGGCTCTCTCCAAGCCCTCAGGGCCTGAGGGTGAAACAACAGCTATTCACTCAGCCCTGACTCAGAGGAGGTTCCTTTCTCCCCTGCCAGAAGTAGCCGCTGCCCAGCTCCAGGGAGAGGCCGGGAGGAGGGAAGAGGGAAAGACAGTTGCAGAGGGGAACAGAGTGCTTGTTTCAGATTCTCGAAAGGTTGCAGAAGGGAAGGGCTCTGGCAGCCCGTGGGTCCCATGACGGGTCCAATCTGCCCACTCAGCTCCTTTCTGTGGAGACTGATTAGATTCCCCCCCTGGGAGCCCAGCAACAAGGTCGGGAGCAGAGTTAACAGTGAAAACCCCACATAACACCGCCGAGTGCGCCCAAGTACTGAAACGACCCATCGCCATCAGTAATCACCGTGCTATGCGATTTGAATGTGGTCCTGTGTTTTCTTGGCTGTGCTTTGTGGTGTCCAGACACACATCAGTCCTGAGCTCATTCATTCACTCAATTTTCAAATGTTATTTCCAGGGCCTACTACGCGCTAGATGCCTTCAGTAAGGAAGCCTGAGGTCACTTGGTGCTTCCTTGATTAACAAATGCCCTGGACAGCGAGGCTCTTTTAACAAAGCGGTCACGGGGGCAACGGGTATGGGGGGGGTGCTGTTTTCCTTTGTACCACCTGTTTCCTCAAGACTGTCTCCTTCTTTCATTGTTTTAAAACTTTATTCATTTTGAGAGAGAGAGAGAGAGCGCGCGCGCGCAAACAGGAGCAGGGGAGGGGCAGAGAGAGAGAGGGAGAGAGAGAGTCCCAAACAGGATCCACACTCTCAGCCCAGAGCCCGACTTGGGGCTCGGGCTCAGAACCGCGAAATTATAACCTGAGCCCAACACAAGAGTCAGACGCTTAACCAGCTAGCCACCCAGGCACCCGAGACCGTCCCCCTTCTTTCAGACGGGGAGGGCGTAGATGGAAGGTGAACTTAAAGAAATCTCCCAAAGAGAGTGGAAGTGAGCTTCCTCTACTCAAGTGTAGTGAGGGGGGACTCCACCATCTGCCACCCATCCTTACTGCTCCTTCTCCCCTTTGCCTGCCCTTTCGTTCATTTCTTACTCCTTAAATATCCATCGAGTGACCACTATGGTCCGGCTGATGCCTTCCTTCTTATGAGACATTGCTGTATTTAAATATGAAAGTCAAATAAAATTTGTAAGCATAATAATAATAAATTCAACTTAAAACCTGTAGCAAGAGAGCAACCGTGTACTTGGTAAAGGTGTCGGGGTGGGGGTGGGGGGCATGTGGTGGGGGCATGGATGGGCCTCTCTCCTGTCTTGGTGAGGTCACAGAAACTGCTCGATTCAACAGTGACATCCTTTCCAAGGTACTTTTTCTTTATCTTACTCACTTTTATAGTAGTCCTAGAGGGTAGGAGGACCAGGGGGATTGTGCCCATTACAGAGACGAGCAAACCATGGCCTGCAGGTAAGTCACCTTGACCTCGTATGGTCAAATATTTAGTTATTGGCAGAAAGAGAACATGAAAGAGACTTAGAGTTATTCTCAAGGACTCCAGCCGTGCCCCAGAGGAGGTATATATATAGCTCCAACAAGGAATGTTTATTTTTCTTCCTTTTTTCTTAATTAATACCTTGGAGAGTGGCTTAGTTTGGACTACTATACCACATTACCATGGAGGGAGTGACTTCTCACAGCTCTGAAGGCTGGTAAGTCCAAGATCAAGGTGCCAGCAGACATGGTGTCTAATGGGAGCCTGCTTCCTTGTTCACAGACGGTGGTCTTACTGTGGCCTCACTTGGTGGAAAAGAGAGGAAGCTAGCTGTCTCTGGTCTCTTCTTATGAGGGCCCTAATCTAACCACCTCTGGAATACCCTATCTCCTAATACCACCATATTAGGGGCTAGGATGTCAACATATGAATTTGGGTGGCAGTGTGGGGGGAGACACAGACATTTAGTCCCTAACAGGGAGACAGAAAACTTACAAGCACATTCTAGTTGATCCACACCTTAATGTTACCTGGATTTGAAGTCAGAGAGATGGTGGTTAAGAGAAGGATGAAACCCACTGTTGCTGCTTTTGAAGATGGAAAAGGGCCTATGAGCCAAGGAACACAGGTTATCTCTAAGCTGGAGAAGGCAAGGAAATGGGTCTCTCCTCCAGAGCCTCTAGAGGGTACTCGGGCCTGCTGACACCTTGATGTTAGCCCAGTGAGACCCTCTTCACACTTTTGGTCTCCAGAACTGTAAAATGATAAACTTGTTTTAAGCCATTAAATCTGTGATAATCTGTTACAACAACCGTACAAAACCAATACAGATAGATAACATTCAGTCTGGTAACTCTGGCTAAGTTCCCATCGGTCATGTCCAGAGCATATCTGTAAATTATCACGTTGTGCCCATGAATCACCAAACAGTAAAAAATGGAGAGCTTCTAGGATTTCCCTGCTTAGCTAATTTCCCCGGGCCGCTTAGAGAATCTCTCTTTGTCGCGGTCACATCAACATCAATGAACCTGGACCCTCTCTGCTTCCCTCTACCTTTTTAAACAGTAGTTCCCCTCTGAGGCCAGTGCTGGGTTCCGGGGCCCCACTGCGGAGCACATAGACAGGGTAACGGCTGTGCCGCGCAAGTGAACTCACGGCTCCCATTTATTGGCAAAATGCAGCTTCAACAAACCGCTAATAAAAGAAACCACAAAGCCCAGGGCTCCCCAAGGAGATCAGGACCACAAACATCAGCCAGGAAAGTTTGGTTGAGCCTGCACATACTCGTACTGAGACTTTTCTACCTGCCTGTGGGCAGAGGTCATCCTGGTGTGATGCTACTTTGGATAGTCGAGTAGAGGCTACAGGTGATCGTGGCCCCATCTGTGAAACTCACAGGGAAAAGCCCCAGCAGAGTTGGGCCTGGGAATGCAGAAGACTCCAGGTTGGAAGGCCATGGAAACTGTGCGTGAGTCAGAACTATGGAAAGGCCCTGATGCTTGGCTATAAACCAGAGGATGCCTCCTTGCTTACTTTTTCCTTTTAAGAAAATACCCAGTTTCATAACAATGGTCCTGATTAGTATCTGACAGTGGCGGTTGTTCTTGTTCTCTGCATAACGTAAGAAGAGCCCTGATCTGCTTCCCACCTCTCCCCCTTGTAGGTTCCCTTAGCCTCACTGAACTCCTTTGAAAAGGGGAGATGATAATAGTGAGCTTGTGGTAAGTTTTGGAAGATTAATGGGTCAGCAATTGAAAAATGACCAGCACATCATGGACAATCCATAAATTTGAATTTCCTTGCCTCAACCCTTCCTGACTCCCACCAGATTAAGCTGTATTATCCATATTGGTCCTGATCCCCCAGCTAGGGTCTAGGCTTCTGCCTTCAAAAATGACTATGATTAGGGGCATCTATGTGGCTCAGTCTGTTGAGTGTCTGACTCTTGACACAGTTTGTGAAATTGAGCCTACATTGGGATTCTCTCTCTCTGCTCCTCCCCTGCTTGTGCTCTCTCTCTCTCTCTCTCTCTCACTGTCTCAAAATACATAAATAAACTTTAAGGGCACCTGGGTTAAGTCAGTTAAGTGTCCAATCCTTGATTTTGGCTCAGGTCATGATCTCACCATTCATGGGGTCAAGCCCCATGTCAGTCTCTGTGCTGACAGCTCAGAGCCTGCTTGGGACTCTCTCCCTCCCTCCCTCTCTCTGCCCCTCCCCTGCTCTCTCTCTCTCTCTCTCACAAAATAAATAAACTTTAAAAATCTACAACAGGAGATTCCACTTCCACAGTGTCCCTTGGCCCCTATTTAGCCTTCTGATCTCCAGTCCACTAGCGTTGTTTCTGTCCCCAGCATCAGTGACACAAACTGCACCTTATCTTTTGCTTTACAAAGAAAGTTATTTCTTTACAGTTCTTTAGACTGTTCCCTCCATGTCACACGGATGGTATTTGGGAAACTCTTTATTGAAGATTTTTTTCTTCTGAAATGCTGTTAGTGTTCAGGCATTCAAATCCTCATGCCCAACGTCATGCTGTAAAAAGATTAGTTCACTGAGTCTCCATAATGCATTCCTTCCCTCCACGCATGTGTGTCAGAAGGATACCATGATGGTTTAATCAGGGAAATATGTCCCAAAGGCTTTTACCTCTAGGCTTCTGGTGACCCAAGGCTGAGATGATGGAATGCCATTCCCATCTGATAACTGGTTTCTTGGCTTAGGTGAAACCAATTTCTAGAGGGCAGAAAGCCAAGTCCCTGGGCCAGGCCCTGAACAAACATTTCCTTCCATTATGCTCAGTTGTCCAGGAAACCCACTTACTGGGCTAGGAGTGAGTCCTGTTGGTGCCTACGATCCCGGAACAAGAACGGAAGCCTCGTAGTCTTCTTTTAGCCCAACAAACGATGCATTCTCTGAACTCTCCCAGATCCACCAGAGGTAGGGAAACATCCATGGATAGGAGGAATTCCTGAAGGCCCTAGAACTGGTATGGGTGACTCAGGCAAGATCTGCTGTGATCTTGGTTCATGCTCTGGCTCTGATCAGCCATCTGTGGGACCTTCTCAGTTTCTCCTCTGAAATAGCAAGGACAGGATCCAATGATCTCTTGGTCTATCCAAACTCTTAGGACTGTCTGTTCCCCATTTCTCCCACTTTTAATGTTATGGTGATGTCTTTTTATCCCAAGGCATGAATGGCATGGCAGCAGTAACTAGAAAAATAGTATTGGTATATTATCTGAAATTTTTTTAATGTTTATATTTATTTTTGAGAGAGAGACAGAGTGTGAGTGGGAGAGAAGCAGAGAGAGATGGAGACACAGATTCTGAAGCAGGCTCCAGGCTCTGAGCTGTCAGCACAGAGCCCGATGTGGGGCTCGAACTCATGAACCATGAGATCATGACCTGAGCCGAAGTTGGATGCTCAATTGAGTCACGCAGGTGCCCTGTTATTGGTATCTTATTACATGTATTTTATTTTTCAGTGCTAGCTATTACCCTTTACATGAAAGTACTTCATGGGACAAGTTGAAGCCATTAGAAATAATGTCTATTATTCAGTCAGTGAATATTTGTTTAGTGCTACATTGGGCTGGGCCATTGGGCACAGGACAAAAGACAGAGCATCTCCCTTAAGGGATTCACATTCTAATGGGAGTTGACAGGAAACAAACATGAAAATAATAATAGTATAATGAGGGCTCTGGGGAAGAAGAAGTTGGGTGATTAGGGAGGTACCTTGCCTAAGATGAGGGGACCAGGGAAAGTCCCTCTAAGGAGATGCCATGTAAAGACTGGAGGGAAGGAAATGGCTGTAGAAAGAATGAAAGTGCATAGGCCTGGGGTGTTTGAAAGGCTAGAAGTCCAGAAAGATTAGCAAACACCAGGCCACTAAAGCCTTGTAGACCAGGGTGAGGAGTTTAGTTTTAATTTGAGGAATTTTACAATCAGACTTCAGTGATGTGAACTGAACTATTAAATTCCAAAAGAGTCCACGCAATCCTATAGGTAAAGTAAAACAATTTATCATCATATTTCAGTGGTAACCCATGGGGGGAGCACGGGTGGCTGTTCAGTGGACCAGAGTTTCATTCCTGGTTAATTTGGCAAGTCAGTCTGGGAGGGCTGAGATCCAAGAAAGTGCCCTAATGATGGAAGAGGTGGGGTGGGTGAGCTGGAGTGGAGAACCACAGGCTCAAGGAGCGCTTGGGTGAAGGAGTGGAAGGCAAATTTGCCTGGCAGAAGCCTGGAGGAATGATAACAATCTGGTGGAGATAGATGGGGGGTAGTCTGAGGACCCCAGTTTTCTGAAATAGAGGATGAGATTGGACAGCTGGGTGGCTCAGTTGGTGAAGCGTCTGAATTCGGCTCAGGTCATGATCTCGCGGTTCGTGGGTTCGAGCCCCACGTCGGGCTCCGTGCTGACAGCTTGGAGCCTGGAGCCAGCTTCGGATTCTGTGTCTCCCTCTCTCTCTGCCCCTCCCCCGCTCATGCTGTCTCTCAAAAAATAAATAAATGTTTAAAAAATGAAAAAAAAATAAAATAGAGGATGAGAAGTTTGTAACATGAATTATGATCAACCCAGACCCCTATACACACCTTTCCTCATTCCTCATGTGCAACTTACACACGGGCGACTGGCCCGAAATTAGACAAGAGACTGATTTCCACTCATGGGAGCCTGACCTTGCTTTTCCCTCCAACTCTTGCCGAGTTAAGAGTCAACATATGTTTGTCGTTTTTCCTTCCTTCAACAATATATAATCTTCTAGTCATTTCCTACCTATTCTCATTTCCATTAGAAAAATGTTTGCTTTGTTGGTTCGTTCTGAAAAATAATATTTAGAATGCTTTTTAAACAATAGTAAGTAAATAGAGTCAACCTTATTCCTGCCAGTCAGGGATTATTCTTAATATTCGATGTTTTCATTTCCAGTTCTTTTATGTGCATATACATGCATTTATGGATTCTCTACCCATCGTTGGAATAATATTGCATATTCACTTTTGTACTTGGATTTGTTTTCACCATGGATTTTTTTCTATATCACTGGTATGACTTAGACGCATTAATTTCACAGCGGATAATATTCCTTTTTAAGGTCACACCAGTATTTATTTAACTCTTTCCTTATTATTCCAGTTTTAAAAAGTCATTGGGATTTGAGACAGTTGCTACTAGGTGATATGTCTTCTTCATAAAAAAGTCCGTGGACTGTTGCACCAAACCTTCACCACAGCCCCTACAACCGGGTACTACTTTTAAATTCACATTTTACAGATGATGAGACGGAAGCTTAGGGAGGTTTGGTGGCTTGCACAAAGCCATCCCAGCTAGTAAGAGGTGGAGCCGGGGCCATTATTACTTCAGGGAATATGCTCACCTTTACACGTGTGTATCTGCAAACTGTTTCTCGAAAGTGGAATTTCTTGGTCAAAGGATATAACCTTTTTTTTTTTTTTTTTTAATTTGGTCTAAGGTTCAAGTGTGTACTCCCAAACTGCTTTAGAGAAGCACCCCCAAACGATAAGTAGTCGATGAAGCTGTTCACGTTGTGACCTCCCCACTCCAAAGATGATACGATGGGGGTTTATTTTGCTCCTTTTGATTGCTCACCAGTGGGTCTGAGCTTCCTTTTGTCCCTGCATGGCTACCTTCATATTCTTCTTCAATGAACCATCTATTTACGTCCTCTCCCTCCTGTGGTCTGGGAGTTTTTCAACAAATCTGGAAGGTCCCTTTGTATACTTAGGGTATTTTTCTTTGCTTTGGAATATTTGTGTCATGTTTCATTTTGTTTCTGAGTTTGCAGCTTGCCTTTTAATTACGATGTTTTTATGCGGAGCTGGTATTAGCAAGGTTTTTTCTATAAAGGGCCAGACAGTAAATATTTTAGACTTTGCGGGCCATATGTTCTCCATCACAACTACTCAACACTGCCCGGTTGCCGGAAAACAGGGATAGATAATACATAAATTAATGGGTGTGGTTGGATTTGGCCCATGGGTTGTAGTTTGCAGACCCTCGATGTAAAAAAAATTTCTAATCTTATGTTAGAAAATCCACCAATTGCTCCTCTTTGAGATTTTCTCCACTGCTTTTATACTCATATAACCCAGATACTTGATAGGCACTTCCTGTCCTGTAGAGGTTGCTGAAAACTGGCCCAAACTCTGATTTTGGTAGTTGGTAACAGTTCAACATCTCACTTCTTCTAGACAGAATTTCCTCTTCCCCTCCACACACATTATGATGTCTTTTTGTTGTTGTTGTTTTCAGGTGGGTTTTTTTTTTTCCTCGTTCTTTTTTGCCTTCAATCTCTCTACCTTATTGGAATTTCAAGGAAATTCTTTTTGTCTCCCACTGAGCAATGTTTACTACTCGGCCTCCTCTCTCGCCTCCCTCTCCACTTCATGAACTTTCTCCAACAAATGAGTTCCATTCATCATTGGAATTGTGGTGAATAAAATTTTCCCCATCTCATTATATGTAGACAAACGAAACCAAGCTCAAGATCAGAGATATATCCATCTACATTTTATTTTGGCTTCCTTTTGTGCATTTAACTATTTAGCCCTTTTGGTCTCTGTATTGTGGTGGATGCTTTGAGAAATGATGCCAACTTTATTTCCAATGGCTAACCACTTCTTCCAAAAATAGACTTTGGTATATATAGAAGAGTGAGTTTGTGATTAAATTTGGCATCCAAAATTAGTGGAGAAAGAATCATTAAATAATGCTGGGGCATCTTTTCTTCATTCTCTGCCTATCAGTTCTACCACCACCATGCTGTTTTGATTACAATCTATTCTAATAACCCTAAAAAATGTCTTGGCTACTTGTACTATTTCTGCTTCCAGATAAATGCTAGATTCGCTTTTTCAGGCATCCCTGTAGCCCTTACCATTCAGATTTTTATTAAAATTAGTTAAATTATAGCGTAATATAGGAAGAATGTGTACCTCTGTACCATCTTATCTTCTGCCCAGGAGTATATATATCCAAATCTTATTTTGGATTTTTTTAGTAAGTTTTTTTTAGTATTTTATCATAGTTGGTCTCAAAAAAATTTCTTTATTTGGATTGAGCATTTAGAAATTTACTAACTAGGGATTGATGCTCTGGGAGCACGATTTACTCGTGTTTTCATGTGTGATTTTTTATACCAATAACCATTAATGACTGCATCTCATATTTCCTTCTTTAAAAAGTATCCAGAATTTTTTATTGGGTTTTTGTTCTCTCTTTTTCATATTGATCATTTTCCTTTCTGGGTTTTCTCACTCTCTTTATCCAACTGTATTCTTACAGTTTCTTAAGTTTGTTCTTTTTAAAAAAATGTTTATGTATTTATTTTCAGAGAGAGAGAGAGAGAGAGCATAGAGAAGGGGCAGAGAGAGAGGGAGAGAGAGAATCCTAAGCAGGCTCCACACTGTCTGCACAAAGCCCGACAAGAGGCTCCATCTCATGAACTGGGATATCATTACCTGAGCCAAAATCAAGAGTTGAGAATTTAACCAACTCAGCCACCCAGGCTCCCCTGTTCTTAAGTTGGTTTATTTCATTTACTACCGTGTCAAGTCTATGATTTTACTATCTCTGAGACAGACATTTCTAACATTGCGAGTTCTATTTCTTTGGAGGTATTTCTCTTCAGTATCCTCTATATTCTCTGTCCATTGACTTGGTTCTACTCCAAGGATGCAAAAATGACTTGCACTCTGTGAAACAAAAGAGCAAACCAGGAGGAGAGAACAAGTTAAAATGGAAAGATTGAGAAACAAAGAGCTAGTTTTATTCATTTGTTTTTAATTCAACTTCCTATGGAAGTAATTTTCAGAGGCATGCTTTTCCTTTAGTTCTCAGGATACAGTTCTGTTTTCTCTGTATTGATTACTTGTCTCCCTCAGGTATGATGTTAATTCCCCCCCCCCCTGCACTTGTCATAGAAGGAAGAGAGTACAAAAGCAGTGTTTTCAAGCAGTTTCAACATTGGAGTCTTCTTAGACTCTCTTGCTGTTCACTTCTGGGCTGATTGAAGCTGTATCTTAGCTGGAGGATAAGTTCAAAAAGTGAATGAATCCATAAGCCAGTCAGTTGTAAGAGGGCACATTCCCCAAACCCCATATCTAGAAACGTGGTGGAGATCCCTGCTGAGATGTTTATATCTGAGGTTCCCATATCTAAGACTGTTGTGCCCTGTCAGCTCTGGATGGTGGCATTTGATAAGTGCTTCCCTGAGATGTCAAAGATATGCTCCATAGGGCTTTGCAGCAGGAATGCAGAGCCCCGGAAACCTGCCAGAAGTGTAGGAGGCGAATATACTCTGCCCTACAAATCTCGTTTCCAGGGACAAAAGATGCAAGCAGCGACTCAGCCTGTGACTCAGTGATTCCCAGCTGTGTGGGTGCTAATCATGTGAATCCCAAAGGTGAACCATGGGCCACAGGGCATTGAGTATTGGTCTTGAATAACACGGGAGTTTGGTAGAGGCCAGAAGGACCACTGAGTGGAGGTCATACTGTGCCTCTTTGGGATCCAATAACAGGCATGGTAAGGTTAAGATGGATGAGGGAGAATGAATAAGGAAGCACCACACACCCACTTTGATCTTCTTATCCAGCAGTAAGTCATTCTCCTGAAGGCAAGTATCACATTGTGGTTAAAAGCTCAAAATCTGCCTCTGACGTAGTAACTTCTATTAGTCAGCCATGTTGGTTCATCTTTTCACCAAGGCATGGGGAGGAGTACCAGCACACTTGGTTGCCTTTAGGCAGGGCCATGTGACTCGTTGTGGCCAATGGGCTATGAGTAGAAGTGATGCATGTCATTTCCAGAACATAACTGCTATTGAGAAACTCTAGCATTCTCTTCACTGCCATTGTAACTAGAGGGCTATGTTCCCAGATTTTGAAGCTTCGAGATGGTAAAGGCTCCCTCAGTCTAGGTCTTTAATTATGTGGGCCTGTAGTGTACATGAGAAATAAACTTGGTTTAAACCATGAACTTTGGGGACTGTTTGGTGGGCTTTGAGGATTATTGACCACCATGGCATAACCTAGATTATTTTGACCAAAACAGTGTCTTATGAACTGAGTGATCATAAGTCACTCTCCAAAAGTATTGATTTCCTCATCTGTCAAGTAGAGAAAATTGTGGCATTTACCTTGTAAAAGAGATTTTTAAAATATTGCCTGTAAAGTGATAACCAATGTGTCTAGCATATAATAAGCGTATTGCAAATGTTACCTCTTAGCTGTATTTGATTCTCCAGAAGGTAGAAAGTAAAAAGAATATTCTTCTGTCAAAGTATCTCAACTCACATCTGAAAAGAAAAATCAAGAAAGAGAGAGAGAGAAAGAATCCTTTGGACACATATTTCATGTACAGAACAACTAATGGGCTCCTCAAGAAAACAACCAGAACTTTATTGCCCAAGTCTCACATGCCAATGTGTTCAAGGTCCCATGAAATCTGAACTACTTAAACAATTTTCAGATAAATATATGAGGAGAATAAGGGTTCCAACTAACTTCCCAGGAAAACATTCCCACATGCCAGTCTTCTCTCTCGTCATTATATTCCAAGATGGTAGGGTAAACCTCTGGGAAAGCAAGAATGATTTCTGGAGGCTCTTTTCTATTTTCTCACAGCAGGGAGGGAAGCTGACTCAGGGTGTGGTGTCCCTGCCTGCCACACATGCTCCTTGGGGTGTCACAGCATACCAGAGGTGTGGTTGGGTGAGTATCACTCCACCCATGGGGTGTCTACTTGGCCAAGCCTCATATGACCCAAACTCTCATAAACAGGACTGTGCAGTGGCAGGAACCATAGGATACATTTAGTGTCCTCCACTGTCTCCCCCAACAGACTGTTGGATGTATCTGCCAAGGACAATTTGACGTCAATAAAACCCCCTTTCTAAGCAATTCCTTGAAGATCTCCTAGTCAACTATTCCCCTGGCCCAGGTAGGCTTCTTGGATGAGGCCTGACACCATCACAGCACAAATAGTTAGGAAAGTTAGGGACAGCCTCACACTGAGGCTGCAGGGTGCTTCCCAAGCATCACACCCAGGAGAGCCAGCCTCTCAACAGGTGCTGTTTAGGCTTGTCCCAAATATAATCACACAGTGGAGTCACCAATGTCCCAGGACAATTATGCAGCCCTTTGGAGCTAGTGATTATAGTTGAGCTCAGAATCCAAGCTCCTTCTCCAGTAGGGATAATAGTGCAAAGAACAGTTTTTTCCAAACTCACATGTAGCCTCCAGAAAAATACATGAACCTCACATTTCCATCCAGATGGTGTTGTTAATGTCCTTCCCTGACCAGTTTATTCTCATTGAACACAACAGTGAAATTTTTTCTAGCATGTGAACATCCAAGGAAGACTCACCTTAAAGATCAAAGGAGATAGAGCCTCCCTGCAAAGCTGAGAGTGAAGCCATATGTGTATGTCATGCATATTTATGACATAGATGGACACATTGGACATTGGTGACAGATAGATAGGGGTGTGTGTGTGTGTGTGTGTGTATGTGTGTGTGTGTGTGTGTGTGTGTGTACAAAGCCTATACTTAGAGATCTATCAAAATAACAGAGTCAAAATGTAATAGGTAGACCCCAGGCAGGGTCTTTTCCAACTTTAATTCAAAGGGAGCAACATATTTTTGGATTCTTTACAAAAACAGGACAAATGGTACTATTGTCCTGATTCTATAAATATTAGCATTGGAGGATAACATGAAGACCCTCTATTATCATCCATCTGTACTTCGATTTTTTATAGTCTTGTGTCCCTCCACTCCTATCTTCATCAGGGGTAGAGAGAAAATGGTAACTTCTGCCAGCAGCCTGGACCACAGGTTGGAAAACCTCATCAGTTAAGACCAGGAGGCCCCCAGATGTGAGACCCTGAAACTGTGAGCCTCACTCCAATGGGACAGTAGGTTGAGGGGCCTGAGAAGGAATATGGGAGGAAGATTCATGGGACACTTGTGTACTTTGGGATGACCCTGAGTCTGTTGGCTGTTTCCCTCCCTCCCTGGAAGAAGGTAGATTCACACTATGATAATTTGGGGACATTTAAAAGAACGTAGCTAACCTTATTTTCTGTGTTATGGAGTCAGTGCTCTTTAAGCCTCATTAGAAAATCCAGAAGCATCCTGGGAAAGCAGAGTGAACAGGATCTACTTTTTAGTTTATCAGTAAAATCCTCCTTTTCTTACCTCCAAGAAGCTAAAACATAAAGTAGTAACTATAGCCTCTAATTTCTCTGAAGATTCTATAATATTAAGATCATTTGAATCTACAGTTGACAAACCAGTGATTCTCACTGACCTCTCGATAGCATGTCTTCGAGATAAACAGAACTGGATTCTTCCTTTTAATACTTTATTAATGTTTAAATTCCTGAAATGGATTTCTATAATTCATAAAAGTCATAAAAAATCCCATGTAACCAGCCTCCTTTGGTCCAATGTAGTCATTCCCCAGGCTCCCTCTGTTGTGTAAACTCAGTAAAAAGTTTGATGGTATTTCTTTCCTGAACTTTTTGTCGGTTGACTTTATGGATGGAGCCGTGTGACATACAATGTCTTGTGATTCACAGCTAAGAGAAAGCATTTCTATGTAGATAAGCGTTTAGCTACACTGAGCTGTTGCAGATAAGGTACACATTTTCAGGGGAAGAGTATTCTTTGACTTATACAGGGTATCATCCATCCACAGTTAAATCCCCACATTATAAATAATGCACACTGATCACCTAGTGTGTGCAAAGAAACATTTGGCTTCATATACTTCTCCTATAATACTTTAATATTTCATCTATTTCTGTCTGTTCTCCATCAAAATAAAAGCGCCATTATTTGAAAGGAAACATTAAAAAATAATTAAATTTTTAAAAATTTTTAATGTTTATTCATTTTTAACAGAGACAGAGAGAGAGAGAGAGAAAAGCGCTAGTTGGGGGGTGGGGGGACGGAGAGAGAGGGAGACACAGAATCTGAAGCAGGCTCCAGCTTCGTGCTGACAACAGAGAGTTCAACGTGGGGCTCGAACTCACAGACCATGAGATCATGACCTGAGCTGAGGTTGGACACTTAACCAACTGAGCCACCCAGGCGCCCCTAAAAAATTTTTTTAAAGCAAGCAAAAGGCAAATTTCCTCATCCTCCGAGCCCCTTCTAGATCCGTAAAACTGCAGGGAGCTGTCCCGTCAGTCCTGCTCACCACCACCACTTTTCAGGGGATGATAAATCATTTATTTCCACACTGAAACTACAACTGACAACTGCTGAGAGTTTCTGCCAAAGGGTGTGTCATAGCCAAAGGCAGTCAGAGTCCCTATAGGAATCTAGTTCTCAGACCTGGGGACCCTGAGATACCACTGGAATTTGCCTACAGGCCAGAATCAATACCAACAGAATTCCCGGTGGAACGCTCATGACTTCCTCCAGACTGCTCCCTCACCCTGCTCTAAAAAGTGCTTCTTGAAAAAAGATGCTGTGGATATCAATAGAGACCCTAGAGCTGCTCTATCAGCAATCAGGCAGAATCTGCACCCCTCATGGCAACATGCTTGCATTATTTCTCTCACTTTTTATTTTAAGATTGACGAATCAATCCTTGTAGTTCATAACACTGTTGGAAATAGTTGCTTTTAACATGCACCCTCCTTTATTAAGGGTGCTTATTGGCTGATGCCCTATTTTCTCTATTTACTTTTACTTGACATTCGGTCTTTAAGAAAGTACATGGCAACCCAAAATATCACCGTCACAGAATTCTAGGCAAGTTTTAAGACAGGAAAGCTTGATTTAATTTGCTGTGTTACATCAATTTAATGGATGAGAAACATGTTCCTTAGATGGAATGAGTTGCAGAAAGAAATCAATCAGAGGATTGATGGAGAAACCAGATTGCCTTCCAGGTCCCTCCAAGTTAGTGGAGTCACAGAGTGGCTTTATTGTTTAGTTTAGAGGAAATTCCCACTATATCAGCAGGAAGATGTAAAAAAAAAATGATAATGCTAAACAGAACTTTTTTCTTTAATAATCTGCAATTTTTTTATAATCTCAAAATCAAAATTACCCAATTTGGGAGGACTTTGATAATTTGTACACATGCATACAACGAAGGAGAGCCATATGGTGATACAAAATGATTAGTACTCCAGAGAGGTGAAACACTGAAGATAAATAAAGGAAGTCTTTATGGAAGTCAAGCAACTTGGCTAAAGTTTTAAAAGAAAAGAGAGAGACTTGGAATCAATCCTAAACTCTCAGCCCACAAGAGTTGCGAACCAATACTCTGCTGAGGTATACAACAGGTGTAATGCCACAGCCTACAGCTAATAGTACACACAGAATAGCTTCTTTGCTTGCCCAAGTGATGCTAGTTTTGACAGGGTAGGATAGCAGAATAAAATAATAGCGTGGAATAGAGTGGAGAAATATGAATTGCCTATGTTTACCTGATTTTCATACTCAGCTTGGCCAATCTGAAAATGTGTTCTCCAAGACTGCATTTTTAACTGGTTTCTCCTCCTTTTTGCCAGAGTTCCAGAGAAGGATATGTACTGCTTTTAAATGCATAGAACCCATTTTTAAAATAAGACTGGTTTTTGTTGTTGTGGCTTGGTGTTGAGCAGTAGAAGTTCTTTATATCTTTTGGACATTAACCCCTTATGAGGTATATCACTTGCAAATATCTTCTCATTCGGTAGATTGCCTTTTGTTTTGTTGATGGTTTCCTTTCTGGTGCAAATGCTTTAATTTTGATGTAGTCCCAATACTTGATTTTTGCCTTTGTTTCCCTCGCCCTAGGAGACAGATCTACAAAAACATTGCTATTGCCGATGTCAGAGTAACTGCTGCCATGTTCTTTTCTAGGATTTTTATGGTTTCAGGTCTCATAGTTAGATCTTTAATCCATTTTGAGTTTATTTTTGTATATGGTGTTGGAAGGGGTCAAGTTTAGTCCTTTGCACGTAGCAGGACAAAGAAGATGTGTAACACATACACACACACGTACGTATATACACATATACACACACACACTGACACACACAACAGAATATTACACAGCCCTCAAAAAGGATGAGACCTTGTCATTTGTGACTACATGGATAGACCTAAAGGTTATTATGCTAAGTGAAATAAGCCAGAATGAGAAACACAGACACCATACGATGTCAGTCACATGTGGAATCTAAAAAACAAATGAATGAATAAATGAAGCGAACCAGATGTAAAACAGAGGTGTCTGGCTGGATACTCATGTTGCAACTAAAAACGATACTGCCATCTCTCATTGACTTTGAATGCTTAGAAATGCCTGTCCTCAAGGTGCATATGGACACCTCGTTTGGGACTCTGCTTGGACAGACTCTTGCTAGGAGAATGTAGCCACACCCTCCTTTGCAACTGTCACCCATATGCCATTGGTGGATAACTCTCAAATCTACCTCCCCAGGCATTGTATCTCTGAAGAGTTTCAGGACTACATCTGACCACCTGGCAAACATTGAACATCACCATTTAGGGTGCCTGACAAGCATCAGCGTCTCTAAAACGTGAATGAGGGCGGCTTCGCAAGGGGAGTGAATGCCCTGAGACGTGCATATCAAGGACGAGTCTGCAGTCTGAACAACAGCCTCATCCTTACCCTCTCCTATGACCCCCTGAAGGTCCATCGTCTCCTCCTACTCGTTCTTCTCCAGGCACACGGACCTTTCCGTTAGTTTAGTAGTAAGCCCTCCTTATTCCAACCACAGGGCTGACACCTGCAGTTCACTCTTTCTAGATGCTTCTCGGATTTTTGCATATCTAAGTTCTGATCAACACATATATCTCAGCTCAAATGCCAGATCTTCCAAGAGGATTTTTCTGACCTAAAGCGTTCTTCTTTCCCTTACTTTTATTCTCTGTCACTCACTAGACCCTGTTCTGTAGTCTTCAGTATCTAAAATTCTTATTCATTTTTTAAATGATTTATCCAAAACCCCCTCCCCGATCCCCGCCCATGCAAGCAAGAGCTTGGCCTGCCTCAGTCACTACTTCCCTGGAACAGCATTCGATACATAGTAGGCATTCACTAAATATTTGCTGAATGAGTGAATGAATGATTGAATGACACTGTGAATGAATCATCATCCCCTACAGATCTGTCCTTCCCATTATCTCTCTTCCTCAGCAAATATTACTGCCATTATCCATTTACTCCAACTCAAATAAGAGTTCTTCCTGGTACTTCCTCCTTCTTAATGCCATCAAAAGGCACCTGGGTGGCTCAGTCGGTTGAGTGCCAACTTCAGCTCAGGTGCGAGCCTTGTATCAGGCTCTGTGCTGACAGTGCGGAGCCTGGAGCCTGCTTCGGATTCTGTGTCTCCCTCTCTCTCTCTCTCTTTCTGTGTCTCAAAAATAAACATAAAAAAATTAAAAATAAAAAAGTAATAAAACTACCCCCCTCCCCCAATTTTCCTCTGAAATACTTCTCAAATGGACGTCCTCCTCACGGCCTCCGGGTCGCTGCCCTAAGCTGAAAGATTTCTCTTGGCTCACCATGATGATTGGCCCCTCTGATTTGAGTCCCCCACTCAACCGAACCTTTCCTATTCACCTTCTAGATCATTCTAAAAGCTCATTTTGGTCCTATCAGTGCCTTTCTCCACAATCCTTCAACAGCTTCTCATTCTCTAGGGATAAAACGTGAACTCCCTATTACGTCCTGTTATGTCGTTCACGAGCTGCGTCTTTTTTTTACCAGTCTAGCCTCTTCTGCCAACTCTTGCTTATGAACTTGAGTCACAGAGCACACACTCTCCCTCTCTACTACCTGGCACCCGTGTTCGGATGATCTCTTGCCTGAAATGCTCATCACATGTGCACGGAATGTTTGAATGATAAATTGCTACCAACTAGTAAAGGCTTAGTTCAAGCATTTTCTAACTTGTCTGTGCCACATCCCATCTCACTTCCCTTATGGGATTTTTCACACTATTACAGTGCTCTGTTTTTCAAGGTTATTGTCTTCTCCCAGGCTATGAGGTCTTGGAAGTTCTGTGCCTTCTTCACTCTCATATTCTTAGAACCTAGCGTAGGGCCTAGAACTTAGAAGGAGCTTTGAAAATTTTGTTCTTGTTGAATCAATAGGTAGAGGGATGTCAGTGAATCTACGGGAGATCAATGTTGTGGTGGGTTTTAATCAATTACAATCCTCTGGAATTTCTTGTTGACATATTGGCTTCTGACTAGAAGCCATTATTCAAATGTTGAAAACATTACAATTCCCATAAGAGCATCTGTTTTAGGCTGAGCATACATAGAGGGCTCTGGTAATCATTGCAGAATGTGATAAAGGAGGCCACACCCAAGCTCTGTTGGCTCAGAGCCCTCCTTACTATAGCCATGTGAGATACCATTTGAACGGGATTAGTCTTTCTCATTTCTTATACAGCACAGCCATTGACTTTTACATTTAAACAATGAGAGACGACTTCTCCAAGCCCTGATGACACAGCTGCTATGAGAGTTGCTCTTTCCTGTAAACAAAAATAAAATCATCGGTCAAAATACATAAGGTACCTATTTTCAGTCATTGGAAGATGAATGTCCCTGGATTAAGATCCTTGAGATAAGGGAAGTGTATGAGATAAGCTCCCCACATTCAATGGGCTCTCTGCCAGGGAGAATTTCCCAAGCATGGCACAAAGAGGTAGAACCCAAAGAGCCTGGCAGTCCTGCTGAGCTGAGGGGGCAGAGATCAGAGTCAAGGAATACTAACGTGGGGCGCCTGGCTGGCTCAGTCGGCCAAGCATCAAACTCTTGGTTTCAGCTCAGGTCCTGACCTCACGGTTCCTAAGTTCAAGCCCTGCACGGGGCTCTGCACTGGCAGCACAGAGCCTGCTTGAGATTCTCTCTCTCCCTCTTTCTCTGCCCCACCTCACTCATGCTGTCTCCCCCTCTCTCAAAATAAATAAATAAATAGATAGATAGATAGACAAATAAATAAATAAAGGAATACTAGTGCAAGTAGAAAATTTCAGGGCAGGGTTCTAGAAAGGGTTAAAGTACATGTGGCAAGGGGGAGTGAGGAATGGTACAGGTGGCCTGTGTAGGGTTCTGCACGACCTTATTTAGCCAAGGGCTGGGCTGCAGATTTGCTTGGTGAGACGCTGAGTCCTCACAGAGAGAAGCTACTTCAGTATTAAGAATGGAAGGGACTGCCCCTCCCCCCACTCATGCTCTGTGTCTGTCTCTCTCTTAAAAGTAAATAAACATTTAAAAAAAGAAAAAAGAGGGGCGCCTGGGTGGCGCAGCCGGTTAAGCATCCGACTTCAGCCAGGTCACGATCTCGCGGTCCGTGAGTTCGAGCCCCGCGTCGGGCTCTGGGCTGATGGCTCAGAGCCTGGAGCCTGTTTCCGATTCTGTGTCTCCCTCTCTCTCTGCCCCTCCCCCGTTCATGCTCTGTCTCTCTCTGTCCCAAAAATAAATAAACGTTGAAAAGAAAAAAAATTAAAAAAAAAAAAAAAAAAGAAAAAAGAATGGAAGGGAGACTCTAGGGGTTACATAGTACTGGGAGACACTGAATTATTGTTACACCCAGAGTAGAGAGATATTATTAATGTCTTGTGCATGCTATTGGATACCTGTGAGGCCATTCCTTAGGAATAAGGCCCGTGATCTACAGCAGGGATCGGCAAACTACGGCCTGTGGACAGACCATATGTTTTTGTAAATAAACTTTTCTTGGAACACGGTCATGCCTAGTAACATATATTTTCATGGCTGCTTTCATGCTACAGTGGCAGAGTTGAGCAGTTGCAACAGAGACAATAGAGCTTACAAATCTAAAATATTTATTTGAAATATTTATATTTTAAGAAAACTTTGTCAATTCATGTGCTACAGTAAGGACTACTTTAGATTGCCCTAAGAAAGCCTAAAGTGAAGCTCCAACAGGATCGAGGAGAACATCTAGTATATCATTTGCTTGCCAGGGTAAAACTTAACACCTTTTAAACCAGACAATATAATCCAGCCTCCTTACAATGTATTATACATAATATTCATCAAATGACTAAGAAAAATGCTAACCATGCAAAGGAAAGGAAAATGTGACTCATAATCAGGGAAAAAACAAAAACAAAAAAACAGGCAATGGAAAGTGATCTCAAGGTTACCCAGATGTTGTAAATAGCAGACAAGGACTTTAACATAGGTATTAAACATTTGCTTAAGAACTTAGAGAAAACTACAGTCTTAATGACTACCAGTCATAAGAAAAAGAACCAATTGGGAATTCTAGAACTGTAATTTAAAAAAACAAAAACAGAACATGGGGAGGCATAACAACACACTGGATTTAGAGGAAGAAAAAGTGAGCAACTTTGAGTACAGATAAATAACAATCTAAACTGAAGAACACAGAGGGGGGAAAAAAAACAAAAAGATTGAGATACATGGAACCCAAGTAGCTTGTGGGAGAATACCAAGGAGTCTAATATATATATATATATATATTTGGTATCCCAGGAGGAAAACATAGCATATAAGAAAAAAAAATAAACAAAAACAAAAACAAACTAAAAAAAATTTTTTTTAATTTAAAAAAACTAAAAGAAAAAAAAGCCTTGAAGGAAAAATGGTCAAATAATTTCCAAATTTGGTGAAAAATATCAATCTATACATGCTAGATGCTGAGCAAACTCCAAGCAGGATAAATACAAGGAAAATCCCTCCAGGGCACATCACAGTCAAACTTTAAAAACCAAAGATGAAGAGAAAATCTTGAAAGCAGCCAAACAAAAATAGCATGTTATGCAGGGGTGACTGCCAGCACAAATTTTGCCAACCTCTCATCAGAACAGCGGAGGTCAGAAGACAATGGAATGACATCTTTAAAGTGAAAGAAATAAAGAGGGTCATTGCATATTATTTTTTTATGCAGGGAAAACATTCTTCAAAAATGAGGATAAAATAAGAATGTCAAGAGAACAACATGACAAGAAATACTAAGGACTTTCTTCAACCTAAAGATGAACAAATACAAGACAGAAGTTGAATCTACAGAAAAAAGTGCACAAAAAATGGTACCTATAGGGGTATATAATAAAATATCAGCTATTTTTCTTTAATTTCATTAGAAGACAAATAACTATTTACAACAGAAATAATATCCAATCTAGGGTTTATAACATATGTACAAGTAAAGTATAGGGAAAAGGATTAAGGGCGTGGTAACTGAAATTATTCTGCTATCAGGCTCTTGTGATGGTTAATTTTATGTGTCAATGTGACTGAACCATGGGGTGCCCAGACTGTGATTTCGGGGTGTGTCTATGAGGGTGTTTCTGGATAAGATTAGAGATTGAATGTGTGGACTCAGTGAAGGCAATTGCCCCCGCCTCAGTGTGGGCATCACCCAATCCACTGAGAGTCTGAACAGAACAAAAAAGCAGAGGAAGGAGAAATCTGCCCCTTTGTCTTCTGGCCTACCTGTTTGAACTGGGACCGTCAGTCTTTTCCCACCCTCAGACTGGGATTTATACCATCAATTCCCCCTGGTTGTCAGGCCTTTGGACTCAGACTAGAATTACCCACCCGGTGTCCAGTTTACATTCAGCAGATGGTGGGACTTCTCGGGCTTCACAATCACATTAAGCAATTCCTCATAATAAATCTCCTTTTATATAAACATGAGTTAGGTTTCTCTGGAGAATCCTAACTAATACAGCTCTTATATTTATGATGTACGGTAAATGAAGTGGTATAACACTAATTCTAACTAGACTATCAAAATAGAGGAAGTAAAATAGGTAAGTACAAGTATTCAGCCAATCCCAGCCTCACCACAAAAAGAAGAAAAAAGAACACAGAAAGAAACAATGTATAGGACAAATAGGAAACACATAGCGAGATGGCTATGTGTATGGTCTCAATAATGATACTAAATGTGAATGGCCTAAATATTCAGAGTAGAGGGTGTGCTAAATTGTATAGAAAAGCAACACCTTACTATCTGCTATCTGTGAGGAACTCATATAGATTGCCTATATTTTAAATAGAAAACAAACTGAGTAAATACTGCCAATAAATATATTTATACTCTCTCAAAACTTTTGTATCAATTTATTTGCTTGGCTTGTTTATGACTTCTAAATAGAGAACTAAAGTGTGCTGTATAAGTAGGTAGGTAGGAGGGTAGGTAGGTAGATAGATGATAAATAGATAGATAGATAGATAGATAGATAATTCCCTCCTGCCCCAAACATGAATGAGTATATTATTTGGGGTCTTTCTCTGTCTTCCAAATTCTTTTTTTTTAATATTTATTTATTTATTTATTTGAGAGAAAGATTGAGAGAGAGAGAGGCAAAGAGAGGGAGACAGATGATCCAAAGCAGGCTCTACCCTGTGAGCGCAGAGTCTGATGTGGGGCTTGAACTCATGACCATGAGATCATGACCTGAGATGAAATCAAGAATTGGCCTCTTAACTGACTGAGCCACCCAGGTACCCCTCTGTCTTCAAAATTCTAATAACTCCTTTGTGGCAGCCCCTCAGCCCAACATAATATTTGTGTAGTTATTGTTGTTTACATGTCTTATCTTCCTTCCCAGATTATAAGGTCACTGAGAGTTCCAACACTGAATAAATATTTGCTGAGTGCTTATTATGCCAGGCACTGAAGATACAACTGGGAACAAGTTTCACCAGAAGCTTCCAGACTAGTGGAGGGACTCAATAAGTAAGCAGGCAATTACAATAAAATTATTATATATATGGCAGATAGTTCATAAATAGATGACAGAATAAAGGAATGGGCAAATTTCCCCCATTTAGAAGTTTCAGTTTCCGGATTAAGTCCAACCAGAGCCTGAGCAATCTTCAGACATCTCCATGCAGTGGCAGCTAGCAGAGAACAAAGTAAAATATTAAGCAGGAACTAAAGCCCTTAATAGGATTTGCCCTGAAAACTTGGCATTTCATAAGGCAACAAAGTAAAGGCATTCTATCCTTTATTCCAACCGAGTGCTAGCAATATCTTTCAAATGCATCATATGAATGATAATGTCTTTGTTGTTCTTTAGCTTTAATTTAATTGTAAAGAAATGTGGTATCATGTTTTGTTCCATGAAGAGGGAAATAATCCATGCATTATGCCAGCCAATAAAAACAACTCAATATGAGGTCTAAACTTCTGATTATCTCCATTTCCCTCAATTCTGGTTCTTTTTTGGAGGATTTGGCACTAAATCAAGCTTGAAACTTAATGCAGGTCTTATATAGCATTGCTACTATTGTTCATGTTGGAGGTAGGTATCCAGCAAAAACTTGAAAGAACTCCGATTCATCATGCTGTGGCTTTGGCAATAACCAAATTGCAAGAATTCAATATCACTTCCTCTAACAGTACCCAATGCCATAGTCTTCTTCTTTTTATTATTTTTTTTAATGTTTGTTTATTTTTGAAAGAAAGAGACAGAATGAGAGTGGGTTAGGGGCAGAGAGAGAGGGAGACACAGAATCAGAAGCAGGCTCCAGACTCTGAGCCATCAGCACAGAGCCTGAGGTGGGGCTTGAATGCATGAACCGTGAGATCATGACCTGAGCCGAAGTTGGATACTTAACTGACTGAGCCACCCAGGCGCCCCAGTCTTTTTTTTTTTTAATGTTAATTTACTTGTTTTGAGAGAGAGAGAGAGAGAGAGAGAGAGAGCGCAAGGTGGGGGAGGGGCAGGGAGAGAGGGAGAGAGAGAATCCCAAGCAGGTTCCATGCTGTTAGCAGAGCCTGAAATGAGGCTCTAGTTAACAAACTGTGAGATCATGACCTGGGCCAAAATCAAATCAGATGCTCATCTGACTGAGCCAACTGTGAGATCATGACCTGAGCCAAAATCAAGAGTCAGACGCTTATCTGACTGAGCCACCCAATGTCATAGTCTTACAAGGGAGAGGCAGAGGCAATCAAACAATGCAGAATGTGGAATCCACTCATCTAAGCCCACAGCCCTGAATATTGTAGCAAGGGTATGTGGCTAACTCTTAAGAAGTCAATTAGCCTTTGTCAACTTTTAGCAGAGCTGTCTGTACCTTATCTCAATGAAAACATTCCGTAAGCCTCTTTTATAGTACATTCTTCAATATAGCAAGCACTATCCTTTACTGGTGGCCTTACCCACCCACCCACCCATCCCTCACCCTTCTATGCCAGCCTGCCTGGATTTTGTTCAACTGTTCGTTCCTTCTGCTTGTGACCAAAGGGGGATGAATACTGATTAGTCTCACTCAATTGTATAATTGTGTGTATAATAAGTGATTGGCTTAGAAAAGGACATGTGGCCCACTTCTTACCAATGGGATGGAAGGGAAGTCTGAGAAGGGAGAGGTTTCAAGGAAGAGTTTCCTTGTAACTAAGAAGAGCTAGAAAGCGGAGGCCCCTTTCTGCCTCATGGTGATGGGTCTGTCTATGACCCCTGAAGCTGTGGCAGTCATCTTTCAAGTGCAAGACGAGTTGGGTAAGAACAAAGATGGTATTAAAAGATATGCTAAGATTGACAAAGCCGTCAGAAGGAATCCAAACCCTGGAAGACCATTTCTAAACAAAAGAATTAATCACACCTTCATTTCCTTATCCCAGGTCATTTTATTGTATGACTTTATAAACTTTTCTTTTTTTTTTTAAGTAGTTTTTAAATGTTTATTTATTTTTGAGAGAGATAGAGAGACAGAGTGCGAGCAGGGGAGGGGCAGAGAGAGAGAGGGAGACAGAGAATCCGAAGCAGGCTCCAGGCTCTGAGCTGTCAGCACAGAGCCCAACACGGGGTTCGAAACCACAAGCCATGTGATTATGACCTGAGCCGAAGTCGGACACTTAACTGACCCAGGAGCCCCTATAACAAATCTTTCTTAATAAGACCATTGTGTCATGATTTTATTTCCCTTGAGCCCTAGGGGATTCTGATACAATTCTCTTTCTGTCCATTTCTAGGATGAGCACTGATTCAGGATTGTAGAGGACCAAAGATGAAGAGGGGCTCTGATGAATAATATGTGGAGGAAAAAGGATTTAAATTACCATTGAACTGAAATCTAATGGTAACATCCAATGGTGAACTGTGACATCACCCCCAAAATGTTTTGTTCATTTGGGGATAATGCATCCAGTTAGCATCCCAACTTTGCACCAGAACCTACAGGTCACTAGGCAAGAATAGAGTACAAAAGTTGAATCCTAAAGCCATATAATTTCAGTAGGCCAGGAGCTGGTGCAAACTTCCAGGAGGGTAACCAGATTCCGCTTTTATCTCCTTAAGTTTCAAGAAGACAAACTTCAGTTCAAAACTTAGCCTGATATTTGAGAACTAATTGCTTTGCTGTGCTTCATGCATAACAATGGCATTTTTAAATCAAAATCCTCTGTTCTCAGCCAATATAGTCTAAAGTGAGCAGCAGAGTTAGTTGTGAACCAAGCAATAGGACAAGACCAAATAGGTAATTCTGTAACTGTTTTTTTGTTTTAATACAATCAAATAAATTCACTCCAACAGGCTTTACAAAGTTGCCTATTATGTGATCAGTATAATGCTAGGTCCTATTACTGTGTGATTAATATAACATCTGAACACAACCTCTTGCTTTCAGAATTGTTATTGTTGAGAGGCAAAGAGGAAATAGGTCTGTGTTTAATAATTATGACTGGAAAGAAAATGGCAGTGTTATACTATAGTTCATTCTACATACCTAAGTATGAATAGAACAATGACTAAGTGATTGGTCATGAAAGGTAATTGGTCAGGGAAAATTTTTGGAGGGTTAAGTGTTGAACCTGCAAATGACGTAGTGAGTACGGATTGAAGACACAGACCTGGGCAGGAAAATCCATTTGGATAGGTACTAGTAGAAGCAAAGAGAGCCAGGCATGGAGCAAGCCAATGGAGGGTCTTGCCTTGGTCTGCCAGGATGCTAATCCTCAGGGTAAGCAAACCCCTCTTGCTTCCTATTCTCTATTTTGCAGCTGAACCACTTCTAGTCTCTCAAATATAGCCCTGCTTGAGAGTATCCTTTAGTCCTTAAGAAGAGGGTTCCATATATCCTCTGCCTTTAAACCTCTTTATCTGCCCTCACTTGTTTACCTGAGTCTACTGTTCCCTTCCCCCCTCATTCTCTCCCTGATACAGAACAAAACAAAACAGGGGTGCCTGGGTGGCTCAGTTGGTTAAGCATCTTGATCTTGGCTCAAGTCATGATCTCATAGCTCTTGAGTTTGAGACCTGCATTGGGATCTGTGCTGACAATGCAGAGCCTGCTTGGGAATCTCTCTCTCCCTCTCTGTGCCCCTCCCCCACTTGCTCTCTGTCTCTCTCTCTCTCTCTCTCTCTCAAAATAAATAAATAAATAAATAAACAAACAAACTTAAAAAAAACACCTCAATGTCCCGTCTTCTGACAACCCCAGCTTCATGGAAAATTCCATGGAGTCTTCATAAAGGTATCATGTAGTTTTGTTTTTGAAAAGATTCATAAATTCATGGACTATTCTTTTAGGAGCTCAACTAATCATATCCATACTATTCCAATTTCAGGGTATGGTTGACCAGGCAAGCACTCCATGATTTTTTTTTTTTTCACAATTTAAATAACTTAGGTTGTTAAAAAAAAAAAAAAAAAAAAACAATGAACAAAACTACACAGCAGAAAAAGAACTCAATATGTCCAGGGACGGATAAGGAGGATTTAAGTGCCTAAAACAAAAATGGCCACATTTTGAAATACTGAAATGTGAGCCCTGATATGGAAGTAATATTTACTAATATATTGTATACATAATTTTTTTCCCATTAATTCTCAATACCAACATATAGGAATAATATAGCCATGAGGAAATTGAGGCTTTATAAGGTTGAGGGCCTTGCCTAACTGGGCACAGCTAATAAACGGTAAAACTCAGAACCCAACTTATTTCTCTCTGACACTGAAATCCATACTTTTCTCATCATATCTCCGCCTGGCAAGAATATAGTTATCAGAAGCCTCAAATTTCCTCCTGACAAGGAGGAAAAAACAAAATAAAACAACTCCACTTGATCAAAGATGCCAAGGAAATTTCCAGAGGTAGCACTTAGTGGAGAGTGCTCATGCAGTACATTTTCCCATTTCTATATAAATTATATACACGAAGCATTGCACTCTAGACGTGTTAACATTTTCCCAGACATGACCGATGGCCAGTGTCATTTCATAATTTTGCAAAGTAGTGCAAGACCATTCTTCACATGCTGTCCTCCTCGCACACAATTTCTTTCTCATGGCTTCTTCACATCTCAAAATTTCCACTCCATTTTTTTTCTTTTATTAGGATGAGAGGTTCTCTAAGACGAATACCTAAATTTACCAAAATAGTCTTTAAAGTTTGATGCTTTATCAGCATAACAGAGCATTGCCTTCAAACATGTTTATCTTCTTTAAAATCTACTACTTACTTGGTGGTCAAAAGTGGGGCTCAGAGCTCATGCATGGATAAGAGCCTACCAATCTTCCCTCTCCAGGATGGCCAAACCCATGTGTACATCTGCAAGCTGAAACTAAAAAAGAACTGCCCATGTGCTTCAGGGTTTGAGGAGTAGCAGCAGAGTTACATCAATGAGGACAAAACCGGCATTTACATACAGTTACCATCAAATGAATTAATGGCAAATTAGCATCACTTCTCTTGAGTTAGCAATTCAGATGTTTGATTCTAGGGCCATATCAATTTACCACAGATCAACCTATGAAAAACTATTCCAGAAAGCTACCGGCTCCAAATCAAACTCCAGGAGCAATTAGGAAGAGAACAAATGGAAACATTTGTATTTCAGGAAACAATTTCTGGTCTGTCCCATTTGCAAACACAGAGGCAGCAAAATAGAATCTTACAGAGATCTGATGGGGGGTGGGGGGGTGGGGGGTGGGCCGTGGTGAGAGGCGGAGGCAGGACCAGGAAAAAAAAGCAGTCTGGGTACGGGACCCCCTGCCGTTGGTCAGATTCAATTGCTAAGTCTCAGGAAACCCTGAACTATTTCTCCTGGAAATTAAATTGAGATTTGAAACTAATGAGGGGCCAAAGCATAGAAGAGTGTTGGATAGCATGTGTAGCTAATTATTTCATTCGCAGGGGCCAAAGAGACGTTTCCATGCAGCCTATAAACTAGGGATATTAATCCTAAAAGCTTGGAGAAAAAAAATTAGGATCCCATCATAAAACTACAGATATTAAATCTGCTGATAATGACTCCTCACCTTTCTAGGAGGTTACATTAAGGCCAGATAGGAATTTTCAGTCTCAGTGAGGGTCAGTCTGACTCCTTTGTGAAAATTTGGTCAGGAACAAAAGCTGTAACCTGGGCCAGTCCCAGACTGCCCTAAATATTTTCATGTAAGCATTCAGTGGTCTGTGGGTACTGTTTTATTTTCATAGATAAGTTCTTTCCCAGGCAGGGGGAGGAAGTCAACACTTATTATCAGGAACCGTGCTATCTAGTCAGTCAAGTAACCACGTTTGGGCACCTCCTATGTGCAAAGTCCTATCTCATTACCCTTGTGGCAGTGGAGGGCATGGGGCGGGGGGTGGAGATGGGGGAATTTGGGGCTCGGGAGGCCAGAGATTAAGAAAATAGGGACATGAGTTTTACTCTCAAAGAGTTCCCAATCAGGTGGTATTCACAATACAGGCTTTATCCTTCTGAAGGGTGTACAATAAAATAATAATCTTGGCCGTTTTTTCCCAAATCAGGCTGAATCTAAGCATCACTGGTAAAGCCTAAAAATGAAAACCAAACAAACAAAAGTTCTGGGTTCCATCCTCAGACGCTGCTTCATTAAGTACAGGCATCTTCTAAGTTTCCCCTGGTCATACTGATGAGTAGCCAGTTTTGTTTAATACCTAATTTACCCAGCATCAAATATCTGGAGCAATGGTAAAATTTGAAGGAGTAAAAAAAAAAAACAAAAACAAAAACAAAAAACTACTACTATTTTTATTTCTTCTTGATACTTGTTAACATTTTGAAAAGTCCAAATCTGGAGGCGTAGAAGTAAACAAAGGTAAGGTCCATAAGGATGACAAACCCACAAACACTTAGCAGATATAATTGTTTATGTGGAAATTAACATACTGCACACCGTGTGCTGAAGGGGCAGGCAGTATGCATCCAGTGGGCACAATGTAAAGAAGCCACCAATAATTGCTAGCCACCATTGTCATTATCACTACGCAGACTGCATTGAGCAGGGGACCGCAAACTTCTTCCACGAAGAGCCAAAGAGTACATATTTTAGCCTCTCTGTGCCATAGAGTCACCACCACAACTACGCAACTCTACGACTATGTTGAAAAGACAGCCACAGACCCCACATAAGTGAACGAGCATGGTTGTGTTCCGATGAAACTGCATGGAGACCAGAGTTTGAATTTCATAGATTTTTCACATGTCATAAAATGCTATTTCCCTTTGTTTTAAAATTTTTTTAAATGCTTATTTATTTTTGAGAGATAGAACATGAGCGGGGGAGGGGTAGAGAGAAAGGGAGACACGAAATCCGAATCCCAAGCAGGCTCCAGGCTCCGAGCTGCCAGCACAGAGCCCGACGTGGGGCTTGAACCCACGGACCGTGAGATCATGACCTGAGCCGAAGTCAGAAGCTTAACAGATGGAGCCACCCAGGTACCCCTTCCCTTTTCTCTATTCTTTTCAACCCTTTAACCCTTTCTTAGCTTGTGTACCATGCAAAAACAGGCAGTGGGCAATTCAGTATTGTTAATGACAGACACTGTGTTCTACAGAAGATCCCTAGAAGGTACTCTTCTTCCATAACCAAAACTTATTTCCATTAAACGCCTTCCCCTAAAAATGTGTTAAGAGGGTAGATCTCACATTAAGTGTTCTTCACCCCAAAGTACAAAAACAAAACGAAACAAAACAAAACCAAAACAACAAAAAAACCCCAATGGGACACAAGGAAACTTTTGGGGGTGATGGATGCGTCTATCACCTTGATTGTAGTGACAGTTTCGCAGGTGTGTGCTTATGTCCAAACTCATCAAATTGTATACATTACATATGTGCTATTTCTTGTATATCAATTATATTTCATGAAAGTTGTTAAAAAGACAAACAATCTGTGGGCCTGATTTGGCCCCTAGACCTTAGTTTGCCAGTGACCGGTCTAGAATGTGGCCTGCCATTCACGGGGAGGTATACAAAGCAACAGCTGAGGATCTTTTAACTTGCACACGGGATCTGGCATCTGTGAACACCCGGTCCCCCGGGGGAGCCCTGGGCCTGTGTGCGTTAGGGATGCACCTGCCATTCAGAGGGAAAGCCTTGCCATATTTAAAGGTTTTCCCAATCCCTGCTGCAAAGAACATCTGATTTTCAGAATGATGTAAATCCCAGCTTTGCCGGCCAGTAAATTCATGTACATCGTGTTAACATCGGGTTTATATTAAACATTTACATTAAGGATTGGATTGGAAGATTAAATTGTTTGCATACGTTGCAGCCCCGAGGGAATGCCCCCCCTTCCCGCTTTCTCTGCCAATGGCATTGAATTGGTAGCCCGTCCAAAAGGTGTGTGAGACAATAGCGTATGGTCCTTGGTGAAGCTGGGCAGCCTTGGACCACGCTGCCTGTGTCCTTAGCAGTTGTCAGGCAAGCTATGAGACATACTGTCACCCCCACGGGGAGAGGATTAAATAACAACACTGAAGATAATGATTTGCTCCAACCTGAATATCAGAATTGTTGTCTTTTCCCCCTAACACTGGTATTTTCTGATCCACAGAGTCATAACTTTTTTGTTAGTTTGATTCAAATCAAATGACAGCCCTGGCTGTTGTAGGTTGGGGACATTTGGTCGCGCAGCTTAAATACTCTGCAGTAGACCGCGCTGGGGAGAGACCGAGGTGGTTCTAAGTCGGGTTCCGAAGGACCACTGTTGTCTCTCGAGTCTGAAGTTCAGAGCCGGAGAGACTGGACACGGGAGGAGCTCAGGTTTGCAGTCTCTCTTGGACCAGCTCTCCCTGCCATGAATGAAGAGTTGCCCAGGACACTCTAACCAGCAAATGGTCTGCAGAACAAATGTTTTTGTGGGGGGCAGAAACAACCACCATGGACTCCAAGTGAAGTGGCTGGAGGAGAGTGATGTTGTTAAAGCGTACGATTCATTAAGTCTTGTCTGAATGTCAGATGTTCAGCGTTCGATGCTATTGCCTCCAATTTAAATCATTTTTAAAGAAGGTGCCGGCAAAGGTGCTGAAAGGCACCTCACTCGGTTCCCGCACTTGAAAAACACTGTCTACTTGTGTGCTGTGGTAAAACTTTGCATTTTGGCTAGACACCCTGTGTGGAGCTGCAGCCTGGGCTTTTTTTTTTTTTTTTTAAGTTTGTACAGTCACCCGAAGGCAGGAAGAGAACATAGTATTTCCACAAGCCAGAGTCCCTCCTGATGGCGTCTGCGAAATAAAAAGAGAGTGCTAAGTGCTAAGCAGTGAGAAACCCCATTACGACACAGCCTCCAAGTCTCCCCAAAGGGATCGCCACCTCCGAATCGCTGAGGGTGTGGGCTTTTCTGTCAGGATCCCGTCCGTGTCTTCTAGAATTCTCTTCAGAAGCCCTGCAAGTCTGGAGCTGCTAAGGGTGGTTTATCATCACCAATAAGGAGTGAAGCTAATGTTGCTATCACCCCCCTGGGTTCCTGTCAGTAGCCAGTGACCTCACAGAGACTCTAAACATGCTGGATCCTTGACACCCCCCAGATGTCCTCGAGGGACATCACTCCCACTCTCCTGGCATGGAAAGGCACCTACCACATGGGTGAACCTTGAGGACATGATGCTAAGTGGAACAAGCCAGTCATAAAAGGACACATAGGTACGATTCTATTTATAGGAGGTAGCAAGAGTCGGTAAATTCATAGAGACGGGAGGTAGAATGGAGGCCGCCAGGGTCGGGGAGAAGGATGAAATGGAAAGTTGGTGTTTAATGGGGACAGAGTTTCCATTTTGTAAGAGGAAGGAGTTCTGGAGAAGGATGGCAGTGATCCCGCACAACAATGTGAATGTACTTGTGCCACTGAACCCTATACTTAGAGGTGGTTCACAAGGTAAATTCTATGTTATGTGTATGTTGCCACAATTTAAAAGGATGACATAGGCCAGGTGGTTAGAAAAGTCACACCTGAGACTCCAAGTTCTTCCCCGAGTAAGGATGACATCTGGTTTCCAGGAACGTTAATCTGGGATCTGGACTTCCATATTCTCAAACATTAAAAAAAAGTTTTTAAAAAACTTTTTTTTAATGTGTACTTATTTTTGAGAGAGAGAGAGAGAGAGAAAGAGTATGAGTGGGGGAGGAACAGAGAGAGAGGGAGACACAGAATCCGGAGCAGGCTCCAGGCTCCGAGCTGTCAGCACAGAGCCCGACGCGGGTCTCGAACCCACAAACTGTGAGATCATGACCTGAGCGGAAGTCAGACGATCAACCGACTGAGCCACCCGGGCGTCCCTCAAACATTTTTGACAAGGACATCATAAATTTTTTTAGAAATACAGTCCTCACTTCCCCAGTTCCTCGGGCCATTGTCGACCCAGGGCTTCAGCAACAGCTAGAAGATGTTTGACTTAGCTCAAGAGTTGAGGCGTTGTGTTTCCCTACGATTCAAAGAGAACACAGATGGTCACTGACCAGAGCTGGAATTTGTCTGGAAAGTAGACAGACACAGGGCGGATGAAAGCCATTCAGGCCATTTGAAATATAACTGTACGGAGAAATAATAAGGATGCATAATTTTCTCTGCAATGTACCAATTTCCAAATGCTTCCTCAGATATAGACCACATAGCCCTCACAGCAAAGCCATGGTGATCGTCACCACTGAGGGCCCATGATATGCTTGTCATCATCTTTATCTCTTGCAATTTTTCCTCTTGAGCCCAGATTTGGACGTTTGAAGAGGCCAAGACCATCCAGGCTGGTAAGTGGAAGAGACAGGATTCTAAGACAGAATCGTTTATTTGTTTGTGGCATGTTTTTAGCCCAAAATTCTGTATTTTGCCTTTTTTTCCTAATATAAGGGTCAAAGAGGAAAGGAAAAAAGGATAGAATCATAGAAGTCTGTAGGTGATAGATGAGATTCAGGCTTTCAGATAAGCTGGAAGAGTCTCTCGTTGATTCCTAGCTCTGCAAGGCTTTAGGAAATATCTTTTTAGGAAAAAACTATAACCAGAGTTGAAGCCCTCAAATAAGGCATTTAGTCTTTAATACCAAGACTTTCTTCTTCATCCCATTGAATCATTTTTTTTTTTTAAGCAACACAACATGTTGTGAAAGCAGAAAGAAATACAAAACAACAACAACAATAAAAAACTTACTAAAAAACAAAAAAAGTATGGGGCGTCTGGGTGGCTGAGTCGGCTGGGCGTCCGACTTTGGCCCAGGTCACGATCCAGCACTTCGTGGGTTCAAGTCTTGCATCAGGCTCTGTGCTGACAGCTGGGAGCCGGGAGCCTGCTTCAGATTCTGTGTCTCCCTCTCTCTCTGCCCCTCCCCTGCTTGCACTCTGTGTCTCTGTCTCCCAAAAATAAATAAATATTTTTTTAAAAATTAAAAAAAAAAAACAAAAACCTTAGTACCAGTTATTCTCACCGTTAGATTGCCAATCACTGGGATGATTAATTTCTTTTTTTTAATCTTTAAAAATTTACTTATTTTGAGAGAGAGAGACAGAGAAAGCAAGCGGCCTAGGGGCAGAGAAAGAGGGAGAGAATCCCAAGCAAGCTCTATACCATCAGCACGGAGCCTGATGCGGGGCATAAATTCACAAACAGCAAGTTCATGACCCGAGGTGAAAACCAAGTTGGACACTTAACCGACTGAGCCACCCAGGTGCCCCTAGATGATGAATTCTTTGGGTCAACTGTTGTGTGCCATCATCCAAAAATGCAACATCTTGACGTACCTGCCTTCCTCTCCTTCCTACCCTGAATACAGATGTCCACCTAAACTTACCTTTCCTACAGTGACTACAGACAGATCTCTCCCAATCACAGGCTCACTAACCTGGAAGGGGCCCTAAGACAGACCCCTGCAGGTCCCTCCTTAATCCTTTCTAGACAAATGAGATAGGATTTCAAAAGGTCATCAGAAAATGCAAATGCCCTCCCTACTTTGGTGACCTGTTTTGACGCTTTACTCATAGGATCAGAAAAACCTTCATTATCATTACTCTCAAGTTTATCCTTCTTGTAGCAATTTCGTCTTCTTAAAAAAAAAAAAGTGATCTGTCCAACTTTATGAAAACTTCTCAACTATAAAAATGAATTTATAAACAAATAGATTGAGTGGTTGTAGATAATTTACAAAATAATACCATATTCTATGAAAGGACATAGTATAAAGAATCTTTTAATAATGTCTCATCCTAATACTTTGAAAATATGATTCAGCACAGGAATATTTGTGATATAGAAAACTTTGCAAAGACACAAATATTGAGTAAGGTTAAAGACTGTTGCACATACGAGTTTATTTAGACAACGCTTTCTGGGGTCCGTTTCATCTATCTGTTCTTATCACATGCCTGCACAAGCAAATAAAATTTTCTAGATATATCCACCTTGATTGGACTTTGCTGGTCTGTATGCATTTGCATCTGTCCATGAATGAGTCCATTTCAAGCACATGTACATGTCTGTGCATGGGTAGAAAGATAAGCTTAGCAATTGTGTGATTTGTTTCTGCTTAGGCAGTAAGTTACTAATCTCCTGATTGGAACCAGATTTGTATGAATTAGGAGTTGAAATTGGAACAGTCACTGCTGTGTGCAGGATGTAAAGTGAATAAAATGAATGGGGTATTAACCTTCAACCACTGAATATTAATCAGCTTTTCATAAGAAAGAAAACACAGAGCTTGCCACACTAAATATTTTCAGCGCTTATTGACAGGATATGATTTCTTTTCTCCCTTAGTCTTGTTACTTCCAGTCAAGGACCTGAACACCGGACAATAGTCAGCTTGACCCAGACAGATGTATGATTTGAAAAACCCCAGGTACTGTGGGTGGGTCAAACTCTGTGCATGTGTGTCTTCCGGTCACTTCTAGAAGCATGGGCCAAACTAAGCCCAAAGGGAATTCACAGAAGGACCACGGACAGGAAACCTTGATGACCACAAAATGAACACGTAAATCGAATATATTTCCCATTGTCCTGGAAAGGACTTGTAACGGGAATGACTCTGGATATTTGAATGAGATCTACATCTACTCCAAGGCAGATTAAAAGAGAAA